>NW_009260399.1:3464739-3488389 GCF_000687185.1 Egretta garzetta | reverse complement strand
CAGCTCTCGGCCCAGGCCCCCCGTGCGCCGGGGGCGAGGGCTGCATTTCCCTGCCCTGCTTGTGCTCGCTTTGCGTGACGCCCGAGGGAAGCAAATTGGTGCACGGGTGCTTTCGCATGCCCCCCGAACGCCCAGGGAACGGCGGCGAGGATGTTTGCTTTGTTCCTCGGCTCCAGGCAGCGCTGCACCCCACGGAAGATGCTTGCGGCAAGCCTAGCTCTTCAGAAGGGGAAGGGAGTGCTTTCTGGAGCAGGTGAAACTCACGGATCCATCATATTTGAAAGTACAAGGGCCAGCTTATTCAGTATTTCATCAATCTGAAAATCTACTACCATTCTGGAAGAAATAATGTTTAAAAAAAACCCCAAAACATCTGTTTTAACAAACCCAGAGGACCCAGGTGTAGCTACATGAACATGTTGTATCAGCTCCCCTGATGCTGAGTTCAGACCAGGTTCTGGGCAGCTTGGAGGGGGGAAGACTTGCTTTGCATTTATATCGGCACACCTATTATGCTCTTGTCCACCAACAGTCCAAAACAAAAAGTCAAAACTTTCAACAAACTAACAGTTGTAACCATAAAAACCTACACAACTTTCCCACCCTACACCAGTAACTGGAGTGAGATGAGCTCTGTAGCAGTGCTTACGTGTCATGATTTGATAGGGAACTGGCATCCTCGGCGCTGTGTAGGTATAGCAGCACAGTATGGCTGTCGCGTCATTGAAATGATGGGAACTGAGAGCCCCTGGAGATGATCACCGCCATCGAGAAGCATGTGGACCTGCACTCAGAGCAGCTGTGCAGGATCAGAGAATCCAGCTCAGTTTCCCATTTCTGACAGTCACCAGCAGTGGATACCTGCTGAAGGGACATCCTGAGCCCGATGTCTGTTCTTTGGGTTGACCTTCCATGGGTTTTCTTCCGTGATTTTGTCCAGTTTTTTTGAATCCATGCACACTTCAAGCAACTACAGCATCCTGTGTGGTGTGAACCACTTGCTTTTGTTTTGAACCCACTATTTGCTATCTTTATTTGATGCCTGCTCATTCTTGTAGCAGAAGCAATAGCAAACGTATCATTCCGTATTCACTTTCTCTGTGCCACTCAAGATTTTATACGCCTCTATCAGATTCCATCCTTCATTCCTACTCTACTTAGTCATTCCTTAAAACTGGAGACTCGTAACTTCAGTACCACGCTGCTATCTGTCATTTTCTGTCCGTTGTTTTGGAGTTGCATCATTGACTAACACCATGTTTTGCTCAGCGCTTCTGTTACCTGTTCTCCATCCTGCAATCTTCTACCACCTGATTTCCATCAAAAGCTCTCCCGAGCTGCCCAGCTGTACTGAAGCATGGCCAGCTGAGTTGCAGTTGGCCTTGTAGAACTTCATTAAGATGCAGATGATGCATGGATATCCATGTGTGTACGTATATTGCATATCGCACTAGTCAAAAAGTGTAGAGCATCTCAGTTGTGGCTATGCAGCAGCATCCATCTTGACTGTTCTGCAGACATGCCAAGGAGATTAATGGTTTTGATCATGAACTATCTTTGCATGTAATAACCATCATGAGCTCAATGCAATCTTTGAGTGATGCTAGTAAGCCTGTGGATCTGCAGAAGTGTTGCCTTAAAAGCTAAATTAGTCGTAACTTGTATTGAAGGTGGTGGGCATGCAATCCATATTGGATGTAATGAAGAGGAAACTGCCTTGGGCTTTAAGGCTGCTAAAAGATAGTGTGACCCTTCTGCTGGGCAGCAGTGCGGAAGGAGACTGCTCACTGATGCCTTTGCTTATTGATTGCAGTGAGAACCCCAGGGCTACAAGAGGATTTTGGAAGTTCTCTCTACGAGTCATGGAAACAACTGCAAGGCCCAGGTTACTACACAAATGCTCAAAGTGCCTACACGGTGCCAGACTTTAGGGAACACTGTGAGAAACAGGTCAGGGACTTAAAAATTCTCCTTGTTAGGACAGTGCCACCTGCCACACGCTTAATTAGAAGACCCCATGACCCAATGGAAAAGTCATGTTCTGCCACTGGTAAGACCCCATTACTCCAACCAATGAACCAGGGAGCAATCACAACTTTCAAGGCCTACTGTCTGAAAGAGACCTTCTCCAAGCTTATCCAGGAGACAAGAGGTAAGGAAAAGCACTGCCTGCCTGACTTTTGGAGATAGTTTAATATCAGGGATGGCATAGGTAACATTAGCATTACTTGGAAAGAGGTCGCAATTCAATGTGTGAGTGGTCTATGGCAAAAACAGTTGCCAGAGTTTATTCTGCATTCTGTTGGATTTGATATTATCCTCACTCTCCAGAAAGACACTGTCTCTCCTGCTAAGGAAGTTGGCTTGAAAGGATTGATAGCCAGAGGAAACTATCCAGAACGAGTTGGCAAGATGGCTCATATTCACTCCAAGCTGCTGTCTTTTGACGACTATTATATCTTCTGGAAGACAACAAGTAATCTTACAATTTGTAGTACTTTATTTTGAAATGCTCATGTTTTAAATGACAAATTATCCCTCAAATGTTTTGGTGGCTTGACCCTGGCTGGATGCCAGGTGCCCACCAAGCCGCTCTATCACTCCCCTCCTCGGAGCACTCAGTCTCACAGACAAAACAGCTGAGATCTTTCAGGACAATGATCCATCCCAAGAATGGCCAGATAAACGCATTGGGGCCCTGAGAGATGCAGCCTTGTGTTACCAATCCAAATTTCAGGCTAGCAGGCAGTCACCTCTTGATTTTCATTTTAAAAGCAAGCAACTTGTCCAACCACTGCGAGGAAGGCTGAGAAGTCAGCCTCAAACTGTCAGCACTTTGCACCCCTTCTGTCATTAATGGAAGTTGATCCGCCAATCTTGATGATCCTGCTTCTTCCTGCACATCCTCAATGTCATCCTGAATTCTTCTACGAGCATCATGATTCTGTGGAAAAGCTTAGAAAACTCTATGCAAGGCAAAGAAAGTTTACTTTTTAGTATACAAATGTTTTCTAATATTTCTCCACTAATGTTATTTGGCCAGTGTTATGGAATAACTTAGATTGCATTTTACTGTCCCTGTGTATTTAAACTGTACGTGCTTCTAAAGTACATTCACTCATCTTCCTCTATTACATTAACCGCTATTGGGGAAAAAAAAAAAAAATCTTCACTATCTATTGAATTGCGAACTATCCCAGCTATCAGAAATGCATCCTCAACAAGTAAGGGGGTACATCTTCATGTATCTTCCCTCGACAAGTAAGGGAATATGGCTTCATGTAAAGGAGAAAGAAGTGAGAACTTTAAATGTAATCCAAACCAGAACAATCAATATAGTATATATTCATGAACAGATATTAGCATTACACTTGACGGTGTGCTTCTATACGCTAAGTATACTGCAGATTTATGGACTGACAAGATATACATTCTTCCAGAAGCTGGTGTAGCTCAAGCAGCCAGAAAGTTTGGGCATTTTTTTCCCCCCACACCAAAAGGTATTTCCCTTTCTTTGTTTTTTTCCTTTTATTACCTTCAAAATTCAGAGAATCCAACTGGGGTAATATTCAATTAATAATATTGGTATTCTAAAATTCAGTTTCACAGCAAAGTTGTCATACCATATTTCTATTTAGCGCTTTTCTTGAAAAAGTCCAGCTAAAGCAAGCAAAAGGATTGTTTCTAATATTTCTGAACTTTCCAACAATGGGGAGACCATGGGCTTTCAGCACAATAAAATCATTACTTTTATTTGATTGCTTGCCTGCAAAGGTTTTTAGGTCATCGCCTGACCCCCCTGAAAGGGGTCATATTTTAAAAGTATCTCAGTGATGGAGGGTCAAGCAAGAGGGAGAGGAACCAGAACTTCTGCACTGGGAATGAAGCAGAACCTTTGCCTCTTCAGCAAAAAAGAAATACTTGTGAAAAAAAAACCAAAACCCATCATCCAGCCAGTTGCCAGAATTGATTTTCATGCTAATCCAGAATATAGAAGACCACAAATTCAAGCTGATGTTTAACCTGATGAAGGAGAAGTTGTTGGCCCTTGGCTTCATGTTCAAAGCTGGCACAATATCACAAGATAGTCGGGTCAAATAGCAACTTGGAGCAAGACTTAAAAAACAATTAGTTTGTGCCAGCTATACTATTAATTGTTCAAATCCTTCTAAAAACGTCCTAAATGGATATCTCATGAAAAAAAAGAAATCAGAAAAAACCCACATAAATTAGATTTCCATTTGTAAATCCTACTCTACATCTCTGTACTTCATGCCTTTAAATTCTCTCAGGTAGTCCTGAAAACTGAGCTTCAGCCCCTAAGAAACTTTGGTATTTCCTTACTTTTTAAACTGAAATCTAATTATTAGGCTCATATTCACTCCAAGCTGCTGTCTTTTGACAACTATTATATCTTCTAGAAGACAAAAAGTAATCTTAGAAATTGTAGTCATTTATTTTGAAGTGCTTGTGTTTTAAATGACAAATTATCCCTCAAATGCTGTGCTGGGTTGACCCTTGCTGGATGCCAGGTGCCCACCAAAGCCACTCTATCATTCCCCTCCTCAGCCGGACGGAGGAGAGGAAAAAATATAATGAAAGGCTCATGGGTCAGGCCAAGGACAGGGAGAGATCGCTCACAATTACTGTCACGGGCAAAACAGACTCAGGGAAAAATAATTCAATTTATTAGCAGTCAAATCAGAGTAGCATAATGAGAAATAAAACCAAATCTTAAAAACACCTTTCCCCTACCCCTTCCTACTCCCCAGGCTGAACTTCACTCCCAATTTCTCTCCCTCCTCCCCACCAGCAGCGCAGGGGGACAGGGAATGGGGGCCGGGGTCAGCCCATCACGCGCTGTCTCTGCCCTCCTTCCTCCTCAGGGCAGGACTCCTCACACTCCTCCCCTGCTCCAGCCTGGGGTCCCTCCCACGGCAGTCAGTCCCCCATGAACAGCTCCAGCGTGGGTCCTTCCCACGGGGTGCAGCTCTTCACGCACTGCTCCAGCCTGGGTCCATCCCTCCCAGGGGCCACAGCCCCTACTAAGAGCCTGCTCCAGCGCGGGCTTCCCACGGGGTCACAGCCTCCTTTGGGCACCCCCTGCTCTGGCCTGGGGTCCTCCCTGGGCTGCAGGTGGGGATCTGCTCCCCCATGGGCTTCCCTGGGCTGCAGGGGCACAGCCTGCCCCACCATGGGCTGCCCCAGGGGCTGAGGGGAATCTCTGCTCCGGCGCCTGGAGCCCCTCCTGCTGCACTGGCCTGGGGTCTGTGGGGCTGTTTTCTCTCACAGATTCTCACTCCTCTCTCTGGGTGCTGTTGGGCAGGGTTTTTTTCCCCCTTCTTAAATGCGCTATCCCAGAGGTGCTACCATCATCGCTGATGGGCTTGGCCTTGGCCAGCGGTGGGGCCACCTTGGAGCTGGCTGCCATTGGCTCTGTCGGACACAAGGGAAGCTTCTGGCAGCTTCTCACAGAAGCCACCCCTGTACCCCACCCCACCCCTCACCGCTACCAAAACCTTGCCACACAAACGCAGTACAAATTGGTTCCATAAATTTCCAGAAATATGGCGTTTTCCTATTACTTCAAAAATGGCAATTCTTTTGTATCACAGAAGTCTAAGAACCATGTCATGACCCCTCTTTTGCTTTTTAGTGATTCTCTGTTGTGTGAAGAAGTCTCCCTAAAAATCTGTATGCTAAAAACATTTCTACCTTTTCTTTTTTTTTTTTTTTTTTTTTTTTTTTTTGAGTCATATGTCTCTCAGGAACTCAGGGCTGGACTACTTTGCCTGGGTTACAGATATCTAATGAGACCTGAACTAGTGTTATTTTATGTCCTATCCTAAATCTAAGTTATTACTTTTTTTGGCATTAAAGCTACTATATCAGAGAATTGCTGGTTCTGGGACAGTTGCCAAAATAAGCCACACTTGTGTTTGTAACCTGGTTGTGTGACAACTAGTCACCTCTCTCCCACCCTACTGTGTTTGTCGTATTGATATGACATTGATAGTAAATAAAACAAAAGTCAGGTCTGAAGTTTCAGAAAAATAACAGGCTGGGATCTTAAAATGAGATCCTGGGTATGGAAATAAATTGCCAACTATTCATGGAGCCAGAAGTACACATGTTTATAAATAATTAATTAGCGTGAAACAGCTGTAATGAAATAATAACGTAGCACTATATTGAGATGTCTGCATCCCACTGTCAGGATGCCTGCAACAACTTTCATGCAAAGCTCCTCTCACACCGTAGGCAGAATATAAATATTGCATCAGCAGTTATAACTTAGACATCAATTACCCATTACAAACCTAAATGCATTATGATCAGTAGGTCAAATAAAACTCCCAGGCAAACTTTGAAAACAGAAAGAATGAAATAACATCAAAGGGAACAATGGCTGAGGATGAAAGAAATCTTTGTTACAGGGAGACAATTAAGGACTGTTCTCTCATGTCAGCAGTCCGCGTTTGGAAAGTTGGTCAGAACAAATACATTTTAGTATCGCAGCCTGCTGCATATGACAGGAAGGCCAGCAGGTAATGATTAGCACCAGTATATAATTTATACACGAGAATGACAAGCACCCAGGTTACAGCAATGAAATGTGCAGCACTACAAATGCAAAGGATGGTTTGGGGAAAAGCCAAGACAAAGCATGAATAATGTAAAAGTCACTACACTTGCAAAAAACATTGGCAAAAATTTAATTTTAATTTGAGAACGGCAGATGAAGCTTGCAAGGATTTCAGTGCAATGTTACAGTCTGTGCAACCAGCGATACCCCTACTCCTGACTGTAAACATGTAAATAATGTTGTGCTTTCTGTAGTAAACAAGCGAGAACTCTAATACTGTCCCTTTTGTGCCTGCTGCGGAGAGGTTAACACTTATTAAGCATATTGTGATCTCTTGCAAACGCGACTCCTTGGAAAATTGCTCTTTAAGCGAAGCTGCAGCTTCTCACTTCAAGTAGATGATATTACAATCCATTGGCCCTGAGTCAATTTAGCTCTGTTCTGCAGTGCAGGCTGATGCGTGCTGATTTCCTGTTGCTTGTCCTACATTGCATTTCTAACACTGTTCTTATGTAAAAAAAAAAAAAATAAAAAAATTACAGTATCATGCTAGCAGGATTTAGACTCTTCCTGGGTGATAAAATTCTCACATAGCACATAGTAAGTGAGGCTTTGCTGGTAAGATGCATGACAGTTTACAGAAGCTTTCTGCATGCTCTGCCAGGGCACATACCTGGGCTCGAAGACATCAGTCCCTAGAAAAAAGCAGCTGTGACTGAGTGCTCCTCTCTATGCCCCAGCTGCATTATAGTTGCCCTGTACCATCAGTATTGCTTTCCAGGCTTAATGGTGCAAGGCGAAGGTCCCAATCCGTATGTAATGGCCTGGGCCAAGCCTACCTAAAAGATAACTTAAAGGTTTTAGGTGAGGTTTGTGGACAATGTAGGCACAGATGCCAGCTAGAAAATAAGGAGGAATGGAAACATTTTTTTTTTTTTCCAATCATGGGAAAAATGGAAAAAATATTACTGAATATAATTCACGGATATGACACATACTGTGCATTTAATTGAGTGAGCCCAGAATGTATCAATGCTTATTATAATTTTTCTTTTTAGTTCCATACTCTTAAACGTACTAAGAATCTTTCTATAGCATGCCCCTACACATTTGCACCTTAACATCATTATTCTCTGTGATGACAAGTGAAAGGATATTTCACTTAATCAAAAGTCCACAAATGGAATTGTAAGACAGCTCAAAGGCCAAAATTTAAATTGGAAGCATCTAGAGTTTTGACAATTTTCAGATCCATATTGACAAAAGCTCCACCGTGCCTCAGATCTTCTCTATTAAATAGGAAACCTTTCCTCATATTTCTCAAGACTGATGATTGCACTATGCCATTTAAAGATTTTATTCTTCTTCTAAAAAATATTGCATCAAGCATGCCAAGCCTGCATACTTAAGACGCAAAAAGTGCTGTGCTTGTTAGGTTTAACACCATCTTTTTATGTACTTAGTTGTGGTATCTGTGGCCAAGTGATCTAAAAAGATACATAGAAGAGGAAAGATGTTACTAGAAGTTGTAACTTTGATCTGTAAAGCTGCAAAAAAATGCACACGTAAGCCCTTCTTCACATCTCAACTAGAGGGCAGCAGTAATTTGGAAAAATCCCAATTTGCTAGTTTTACATGGATGCCTAATTTTACAGTTATTTGTTAAAATCAAAATTATCAACTTATGATTTTCTAGACTGCAGGCATTTTGGTGGCTGGAGAAGTTAATCCCAAACTATAAGAAGATAATATTTTCGGCTACCTTGATCAAAGGGAAACCCCTCACATGGCACGCCTACCACCACTGTTCACTCCGTTGTGCCCAGAAGCTACTGACACAAAGCCATGTTGCACCTCGTGAATGGCACAGAGCTCATAAGATGATAAATCGCAATCCTACGATCGTTTCTGGCCTGGTGTCTCTCTATTATTTTGGTCTCTCCAGGTATTTCTTCAGGCTTGTTCTTCCACAGAGCATCAGCAGAGGCAAAAGTGAGCCCTTGTCTCCACTGGATCCATATTGAAATATCTTTCCTTCGCTTTGGATGCCTAAGTCAAAATTTACTTCCTCAATACCAAAACTAGCTCAGGAGATATCTGTATTCCATGTATATTCAAGCTCCCATAAATAAAGTTCCCTCACACTGCGTTTTCTAGCACTAAGCAGAATCACCAAGCAGATGGGTAACATTTCAGTACTGCAAATTGTTTCAGTGTACAGCTAAGGATTGCAAGTGCTTTTCTGTTGAAAATCTTTTTATCCATCCCAAAAGTGCTTTAGCACTGTACTAAAAAAAAAGAGCGTGAATATGTACAAAGAAATATAAAAATATATTTCAAACAGTATACATTTATGCAAATCCTTAGAAGGGAGAAGCAATTGAAGCAGAGCTAAATATTCATTGCTCTGCTCCTCCCCCTTCTTTTTTAAAATCATGGAGCCCTGGCTTTCTATTCCAGTCCTCACAATAAACAGTTTCAGATATACTGACATAGTTTTCTCTGTTTTAAAAGCCAAGCGGAAAACTGACAGAAATCTCACTCAGGAAAAAATCCTTGATGGAGTGCGCTTTTCTGACTGCCTAACAAGGAAAACAGAAGATTTATCTGAGAGAAAAAAGATGCCCAATTCACTCAAACAACAAAATAAATCACCTCAAATCAATAGATCATTACAGAAGTATTTCCTGGCTATCTATAAGAAGGTTACAAAGCTTTTGTTAAGAATAAACTCTTATTTTTACCTGCAACCTTCAAGCAGCTGGAAAAAGTTAACCTTTAATGAAAATCAGTTCACCTGATTATAGAAGGAAGTACCCATTTTCTTTTAAATTACCTGCAATGCTATAAAAGGTGGGGTTTTAGCCTGAGAAGGGTAAAAATAATTTTTTTTGAAAAGTAGATGTTCTTTGGGAGTTTTGCTATAAATTGAATTGCAGGTAGACATTTTTTCCACCTTTTAATAGATGGAGGTTTGTAGAAGAGTATTGTTGCTTCCATATCAACATATGTTACCTGATTTTTTTTAAGGCTTTGTCAGATGTTTTAGAGGCCTTGTTTACCAGGTGGTTTGTTAATCCCAGTAGATAAGAAATGATATAAGAAAATTAATTTAACTTTCAAAATTAAAAAAAAAAAAAAAGGGAGAAAGCTCATTGCCTATACCGGAATTTGTGAATACGAGCTCTCTGAATGTTTTTGGTTTGAGGTCATGGTGAAGTAAAAGCTTTCTGTGTCATTTGTGACTCAAAAGTTTGTGGCTAATTAGGGCAGGTCGTTATCCCTTTGAGGCAGAAAATAAATTCTGGTGACCCAGAGAGTAAAGGAAGGAGATGATGAATCTTCTAAGTGATAACTTTTATTCTGAACTAATGAAACTGGTTTAGAAGGTCTGTCTTTCTCTAATACATGGAGGCCTATAGTCCATGTCATGGCTGAGTCAGAACGGGGAATCCTACCACAACCTTCTTGCCTGCTGGAATTTGGATATGAGCCCAGATCGTTTCCTTGGTAGGAGCGTGTTGGGTTTTTGGTCCGTGGCCAAAAATGTGCTCAAGTGGGTAACAGCAGCTCTTGGGAGCTGCTAAACTTAGGAGGAAGCTTTGTCAGGTGTGTACCATGTTGTGGCTTGCACTGAGGAATAACACGGTCAGTAACATCTATTATTAACATTTGGTAATTGTAAGTAGACTTCACTATTATTGAGTGAGCTGAGTAAATAGCTTAGAACTGCTTAAGCGGTGTAACAGCTGGATGTTTTGACTCAGCATTTTCCTGCAGACTACAAGGCGACAGCATTTCCGTGCAGATGGATGGCAGTATATTTTTCTTTTCATATTTTCTGTTTTTCCTCTCTGAACCAGGCTGTGGAGCTGGGGTGGTGTTTTTTTCAAGACCTGGGGGAAGTAAAGCTATCTGGGTTCCAACCAGGCAGATGAAAAGATGACAGGACTGCACTAGAAAGCACTTCAGCTCTTTAGCTAACTCTAGATGCAGTTACTGTGGAGAGATAACACACTAATCAAAAGGAAACATATGGCTACAGCTATTTCTGTGGAGGTTTTGTGTAACTATAGTGTGAACATGATAATACAATTAATATCCATCCATGTTGCTAATCCTGCTAAAATTATGATTATTTGGGTATTATATTGTGAAGTAAAAGGTTGCTGCAGTAAGTTCACATTTCAGGCTGAATAGATTTCATGTCTGGGGGCTCAACTGGTATTTCTCTATGAACTTTGCAGTTCAGATTGCATTATGTTACTTTTTTTTTTAAGTGAATATACCTCAATCACTGGATGAAATAGGAACTGATGGAGACCAATTTAGCCAAGAAAGCAGTATCTTGTGTGATTTCAAGCTTGTCATACCAGCTGTAAACAGTGAAGAACTCTAATTTGAGCAAAACATTAAGCAGAAGAGGATCTTTTTATGATAGGGTTCAGCAAGGGGAAATAGCTTTGTCATGTTTAGTGGACTTGAGATGAAAGAGATCAGCCAGGAATTTAGTAAAGCAGGTAGGAAGACCCCTTCTTGCGTAACTGTGATATTTGCTAACGGTTATCAGTAAATAGCCAAAGGAGTTACACTTCAGTGTGATGACATGCTAAAGTTAGTCCCTTTGGCAGTGGACTATTCCTTCATAGGTATGTCCCCAGCTGTGATGGAGTAATAGTTATATTGGAAGGTATAACTTGGCCTTAATATTAAAATGTGTTGTTTTTCCTGAAACAGGCTGCTGTAGTGAAAAGTGGTCAGACAAACATGCAGCTGCAGAAGGGCAGACAAACAGGATGATGGAAAGCAACGCCAGAGATTCACAATTAGCGGAAGTGCCTTGTTTCAACACGCAATGTCCTCCTCGGCCTCCTGGCAGCTTCTTTTAGTAATCCTGAAAAGATCAGGGACAACAAAACATAAACAGGGCCATCAAGTCTTCATGTCATTTTAATAATTAAAGAAGAATTATTTTCAAGCCTGTTTTTTAGCACAAGGAAACCTGAACGGGTAGCACTATTTCTAGTGATTAAAATGTAGTCAAGGGATGCAACTACTAATTGTGCTGGCTTTTTTTTTTTTTTTTCCCTGTTTGCTACAATATATTGGTTTCTGTAGCTATTTCATGAGAGCAGCTGCTCACATCTTCAATAAGGTTATTTGCTTGCATGTCTGTAATGCAGATTGGTACTGGTTTAATGAGGAAGTCCAAGGCCAACTTCTGATGTCATTACCCTAAAGCTGAAAACTTTTTCCTTGTTTCCACTTAAATTACGTGTCAGTAGATGCCCCCAAGAATCAAAGCACCATGCATGGGGTGATGAAATACATTTTGGAGTAAAAATCATAGGGGACAGCTGAAGAAGCAGGCATTGAAAAAGGAGCTAAGGAGCCTGGAGTTCAGCTGTTGCTATTTTGTTGCTTGTTTCCTTCAATCAGATTGCATCTCTCCTAATTTCACTTCTCTAAAACATAAATTGGTTGTATTTTTTGAGATCTTAGGGACACACTGATCAGTGGTAGACTCTGCAATGAATGGGTCGTAGAAATAGAGGATGGAAGATTGGTATTAATTGGGAAAAATATAGGGTTAGATGATTTCTTGGTTTTTTGCAAAACTACCTGAAGTCCACATAAGAGATGATAGGAATACCAGTGAAGAACTGAGGCTATAAAATGTGACTAAAGATTATCCTTAAATATACAAATAAATATGATGAAAAGATTTAGACACTTATGAAACTCATAGAAAATTAGTCAGTAAAATGGTGACAGAAATATGGTATTTCATGCTGTTGGCAGAGCTACTATGTGAATTAATTAAACCTGAAGTGGCATGCTTTGTGCGCTACATTATAGTGCAATATCAAATTAATTCCAGTGGGAGGAGAGCCCTGTGGGATGATTGGTTAGTTGTGATTTATACAATGCCTTGAATACCTTCCAACTTCTTAATTTCTGGAAAGATGGAGAGTTCCCAAGCATACTGCAGGAACAGATTGGCCGATCAGCGTGAAGTAGCATTTATGATGCGTGTTAACATGGTGTGATGGGAAGAAGCAAGCTAAATGAGAGTATGACTTGTAATTGATACCTAGTTTATAAAGTCTAAAAAAAACTTTTAAGTACATGTACCTTGAGACAGATTATCAGGAGTCATAACTAAGGTCTTTCAGGCATCTTAAGGGTCAGGTTTTTTTCTATTCCCCCTGGCAAGAGCTGTAGGAGGGCAGCAGTGCTGTGTGGGACAACCCATCACCTCAAACCACCTTCTCCAGGTGCTGCCCAGTCCCGCAGGCGCTCTCCAACTGTTTGATGTGCCTCGGGACAACACCTGCCCTGCCAACACACATACACAACTGGTCAATGGCCTGATACCTCAAACGTTAGGATTTTGCCAAACAGGGATATCTGAGATAACAGATGTACAGTCTTTGGGGTGGACGCTGTTTGTTCTGCTCTCTTGTTGTGCCTACTGCAATGCAGCCCACACTGATAGCATAACTGACTGACTGTGTGTGAATTTTTCAGTAAGTTAGGGAGGAAGAGAATATAAAAACATCTCAAAGTGTGGAGGACAAGCAAGCAGATTTGAAATAGGATGGATTATTTTCAGTTTCTATCATCCTTGCCTTTGTGGGCCATTTAGGATATGGCATCTGGATCAGTGATAGTCTTGTGACACAGAAGATCTGCTCTACAGGTACTCCGCAACAGGCTTGCTTAAGTGCCAAAACTAGTATTTAATGCTTCATGGCTGCATAGTGCATAACAGATCTGCACAACTCTACACTTCTGCCATCTAAACCCAAGCGTACCAGGGTGAATTCACTGTCAAACAGTTCTTCATCAGGCTTTTTGTAGCTGGAATGATAGCAAGAAATCTAATTCTGTGATCAAAAGCAAAGGGGAAACAAAGCTTGGTACTCTGGCGAAGGACTGTTTGTTACTGTCTGAACAATGCTTGCTTAGCACAATGGCCTGGATGTGTCCCATGGAGCCTTTTAGCCACTAATGCAAAATGCCAACATGAATTATTGCTTTGAAAAGCAGGATTGTCTGAATGAACCTTCCAGCACACTTGATAAATTTCTGCTTTAACTAATTTAGTAGCTCAACTCCAAGCTTATGAATATGGTAGGGGGTTGGTTTTGGTTTTTTTTTTAAAGAAGTTTTTGAATTAACAGTATTGGTTAATAGACAACTTTTCGTGCTTGCTACATCCAAGCCAGGCTGTGCAATCAACAGGAAAGATAAGAAGGTCAAACAGGAAGAGTTGTGCTGGAGTCAGTTTTGAGCAGAGCTGAGGAAAGCACGGATCTGCCTGCTCTTTACCAGCACGTTGTAGCAAATCAGACTTGGAAAAGGTAGGAGAACTCCTGTGCTCTGTATCTGCATGTCCATCTTTTGCTGTATTTTGGTACTTGTGGTATATGACTGTAGGTTTATTGTCAGTGTGTTAGAATTGCAGCCAAAGGGGCGTAATCTCAGTAGTGGTGTGCCAATAATGAAACGACTGGAAAACGTGTGTAAATGTGTTCTGCTACGACTATGAGAACGTGCTGCGAGTCCCTGTGCTGCTCTCTGTTCCCTTTTCTAGGTAGCGTTGTGAGCTGAGCTGCTGCTCAGTAACAAAAGCATTCCTCCTGTTTTGTTCCTCTGCATTAGCTGCCACAGGCCAAATGCTGTCAAATCGAGCACTCAAAATGAAGTATTGAGGTTCACAGATGACTTTTGTAGCTCTCTAACAGCAATCTGACTTTTTTTCTTAAAGCACCACTAAAGTTTGTGCTTATTTTTTAACCAGCTATGAAATTGTGGATTTTAGTCTACAGTTTTCAATATCTAAACTTGGAAATTCGGGACTTATGATGCTTTCAGGGCTGGATTGAGGGTGGAAAGTATATTTCATTGCTACTGAGGTATGAAGAAAATCAATCATAAGAGAGGGTTAAAACTTCTACAGGAATCTATTGCATCTTTGAAGCTTGCTAGGGTGTTTTTGTTTGTAGACCAACCATGAACAATAATACTGCTTGCACATGGTTTACCAAGAATTGCTAACTAACCTAAAGCTTCTTCAGTGATAAAGGAGTCAGTCTTCCATTTTTTGGAGAGTACTCAGATTCCTAAGTCCATTTACCCTGATTACAGATTTGCTTTACTTTTCTGTGTAATATGTAGCAGCAGTAGAGGAAAAAGTGTTGCCTACACAGTACATGGATTTTTTTTTTTAATTCATGCTTTTGACAATTTCACAGAGATCAAGGCTGTGATTTACTCTCTCTGAGGACAAAGTTTATAATGATCTTGGCCATGAGATGTTTGTAGACTAATACAGAAGTTGTGAAACAAATGTGAGTTGAAACTGGGGAAAAGGAGTAATAAAATAACTACTCTAACATCAGATTGGGAAAATGACCTAGATTAACTTAGGGCAGTGCTGTTGCAAGACCGAGGTATTGTATGACATGTGGGACGTACAGGAGACGAAGCAGAGCAGATCGAGGGCATGCACACAGTCAAATGTCCTTTAAATAGAGGCAATGCAGGCTTCACTAGCTGTCTTGCCTGGTTTGGAGCCCTGAAGGAATGCAACAGTGCATGAAATGAGTAAAAATTTGGAGGCTGCTAGAGTTGTCTTGTCTTGGGTACAGCAGCAGTGGTTAGAAGAGTCTGGAGACTTTACATTTAGAAGAGCTGCCCCGATCCATCAGGGACCCATGTGAGATGAGTTGAGGAGAGAAACAGTAGCTGGTGCTCATTTTCTTTGCATGAGATAGGAATTGATGCGCAGAGGAGCAATGGCAGTAACCCTGTGCCATCCAGGAGGTTTCCAATATGTATAAACTATCCTCTTACAATTAATTCAACTTTACACTTGCCTCTGGACTCTTTGGCTAATTCTCCAGCATTTCTATAGCACTCCTGTGTGACTGCAAATAATTCTTGTCTCGATTTCTATCTCTGTAAAACTAGAATAATTATAGTTGCCACTGATAACTTGAAGCTAGGGGTTAATAAGTTGTCCTGAGCCTCCTAGAGGGAAGATGATGAATGAAAGAGAAATATTGTATTGCATGCAGGTTTTAGGCAACTAGTTCAAATATAAACCATTTTTATTTACTGGGTCCTGTTCTAATACTCAGAAATACACCTCTAAAGAGAGAGACAGAACCTGTTCAGTGGATGTTATTAGGTTTTTTTCTTCAACCCCCTTTAATGGGAAGGAGTTGGGGGAAAGAAAGTGTTCCTGTCATCCACAACTCCTCTTAAAACAACAACAAAAGGCAGGGGAAAAAACCAACGCTCAACCTGCATAGTTACGGAAATGGAAAATGTTGAGCTATGTGTTTTTTTTCTTGTGGTTAGCTGTGTTTTGAAAACAGAGATACAAGCACCCGATGAAATGGAAGCAGCAACAGAGGGAAAAGCATGATAACAGAGTTGTTCTATTTAACTTCTAGTAGGAAAAAAGTGTCTTATTTCCACCTCATGCTCAACAGCTGTTCAATAGACTTTTCCAGCCTGCGGTGCCCTGCGAGAAGGCAAGGGGAAGATGGAATGACCTCTCCTGAGCTTTGTAAGCCCTCGCAGGTGCTGCATGGTCCTGTGTGGGCCAGCGTGTCCAGGGAGTGCAGGCCATGGGGAGGGATGACACCACTGAACCTGGTAGGACACCTGTAGGAGTTTTTGGGCTGTCCAGCATCTGCCTCCCCTCTCACTGCTCATCCCCACTGCGAGTCCCTGCCTTAGAAAGTGAGGCTCCCCCAGATCAGCGGGGAGGGCCACCTCTCACCTGCATGGCTTCAGAATAGAGGTTGGCTTCTGGTTTGGAAAAATAGGCAGGTCATTAAGCTTTATGACCAACATCCTGCACCAAATACGAATTTCTTGGTCAAGCCTCAAAGAGCATGAGATAAAATCATTTCGTCTAAATTATAAAGAAAATGCTTTGTCAGTGTACATAAATGGAGATTGTAAGAACTAGTTATAGAAGACAAACTTATTTTGTAAGGTTATTATTAATCTTTAATCCATTTCTTCCTCCTGTATTTGTTGCTATTAACAAATGGCTAGTTGCTACTAAGTATAATGATAAGTTAGCATTAGAAGTTTATGAAAAATCTCTAATGATGAGACTGACTCAAGCACTGAAGTTTAATACTCTCTAAATCTGTTTTATAGTGGATGAATGTTTTTCTTTGGTTTGGTGCCTCTGAATCTGTTTTAATTTGTACTGGAATGGTTTAATAATTGATGAGAAAGCATCAGCATAATAAATATGGTGATTATACCATAGGACTACTTGTGTGTTAGTTTTGCTCCTTGGGGTACTTATATGATAGTCAAAGGTGAACAGTAGAAGGACAGAGATGTGGTGCAAAGTTCTATGAAATCTTTGTTGCTTGGGACCAAATTTGTATCACTTAGGATATATTTAGAAGCTAAATAAACATTCAAAAGGGCTTAAGTAGACTAGGTGCCTAGCTACAGGGAAGTTATTTACTATCTTGTTCTCTGTGCTTATACATAGCTGCATGAGTTGACATTTGATATTTAAGGCAAACAGTAAAGATGGGAAAGGAATCTGTAGAGGAGAGCATGACTGTTGAAAATGTTTTTGAGATTTTAGTTTTCATTCTGTGTATCTTGGAAGAACCAAGAGAAAATATTGATAACAACATACCATTTTTGCTTTTTTTCTACATCTGATTCTGTTTCCGGGTTTTTTTTTCCCCCTTGCCTTAGGGTCTGGGATACCATGACTGAATCTTCTTAAAAAGATCATATGCATTTTGATTAGTTCAGATGTCCTACTTGCTCTTGCAGCACCGTGCTTTATAGGTTCATTCACAATCCTGCCTATATATGTTACTCTTACTGACGGTCACTGATGCAGAAGACGTGAAAAGTTAATCAGTATCTCTTCTCCAACTCAACTGAATTATAAGAATTTGAGTCACAGTGTATTTCTTTTCCTAAAGTTTGTTGAGGATGATATTTCTTCTTGTAGATAGGAGCTGATGGAAAAAATTAATATTCTGAACACTGAATTTCATTTCTGGGATTAAAGATAATCCTGATCTAAAAATCACAACTGGCTTTGGGTTTGTAGAACAATGTAATTTAAACAACCCCCTTTGGAATTTAATTATCCTTAATATCACAATATTTACATCTTCATCAACAGGAGATACCAGTGTTTACAAAATATATGCAGAAGAGTGTTTAATTCTTAAGAGTGAAAATTACAATGCATCATATATCATCCTGGTACAGTACTGAAAAGAATGGTGTTAGCTACTGTCATTACTTTGAGGAAAAGCTCAGCTATATAAATGGAAAAGCATATCCCTAGCAAAGTGAGTTTGGTCTCTGGCAGGCCTTTATTTTCAATAATTTATAAGTAGGTCATCAAGTCTGATAGGCAGTTTTTCAGGGAAGTTAGCAAAAGAAACTGAGATCTGAAGTCAGAACTATAATGTTAACTAAATATGTTAGTGGAAATACTATTTTCTGAGAAAAGGCATCAAAATCACTTGTGTTTAAGTTACTATCTGTGTGTCATAGGTATATTTGAATTTATACACATAACTTTATATGGAGAACTGTGATGCTACACCATAAAGCATCTTCTGAAGATCAGCCTCAACCACTCTGATAGGCACTTTTGAATAAATGGCAAAATGGGACAATGAAAACATAAAAACAATATCTAGCCTAGACTTCTTCATACGTCATTAACCTATGTGCTTGTGGTAGATATGATTATGGTTGAATTCTTTGAGCTGGTCATACCACCTGTATGTATACCTCATTAATTTTTTATAATTGTATAATATGCTTCTGTCAATATATAGTTTACTGCTTGTTCAAGTATTTCATGGGCTAAAGGTCTCAATGACTGCAAAACAAAGTTGTGTAAACAGATCACAGGGGCTGCTGCTGTTCACGTTGGCACTCAGTTTGCTCAGGTCTAGGGATCTATGACATGAAGCTTGGAGAGCAAAAAGTGTTGGGAGGCATGTAAGAAAATGAGCAAGCCAGAACAATGTGCTTTGGGATACCAGTCCCTAGTCTGAGGTTTTGGCAGAGCAAAAGTAATCTTCCATCAACAGCTTCAGTTTTAACCAATTTCTGCTGGAAATCAAATGAGAGAGGAAATTTCACACAGATCAGAAGTTTGTATACTCATAACGAATGCATCTTGTTAATGGGTATGGCTGGAGTAAGCACAGAGGAATCTGGATTAAGTCCAAGTGACAGGAATAAAACCAAAACTATCCTGTGGCTTTATGAAATCAATTAAAGGGTCACATGAGAGCCCACTGAGGAAAAGGGTCTAAATATCAGCGGGGCATGTGCTGGCTACATGTGTCACATCCTTTGCAGATGCATTGGCTGATTTATGAAAACCTTCCTGCTTGTTTGAATTAAGCATGCAGTACCCATTCCATTCTTGTCACCTTTAGAAAAGGATGTTTTTCCCCTGTGTTGCCTCCGTTAATGTGAATGATGCTATCCCTTGGAGGCTCTGCATTAAAGCTGGCCAAGAATGAATAATTAGCAGTGGGCACAAGTACACTTCACTTCAGGCCTTGGATTGTTGCTATTAGCCAAATCTATTGCTTTATTGCTAAGGCAGTGAGGCCACCTGATTGCAGGAGCTTTTTCTGGGATGAATTTTGGTGTTACACAACAATTCCTTTCAAAGTCTAAAGCAAATACTTTAATTTATATTACAATTTAAAAAATTGCTCCTGGAGGAGTGGGACAGCTCTTGAATGTGTGCATGTATTCTGACATTTAAAAAAAAAATATATTGAATTTTTCCTCAGATTGTTGATAATGTTAATTGCATTGCTGTGAGGAATTGCAAATTATGGAGAGTTCGGCAGCAGCAGGCAGCGCGTTCATGCTCAGCGCCAACTCCATCATCCCCAGTCTAGAGGCAAAGCAAGACAGGAACTTGGAGAGGAAAGAAATGGAGCAGGGAAGGTGCGGGTCTGACTGGAGACGTGCAGAGGCCAATGCTGCCAGCAGCACTGTCAGAGATGGAGTCAGGATGGACACATTGCAAGAACAAATGGGTAAGACCTCAATCAATATATCCTGGTCACTCTGCTCTTGACTTTTCTTTGTATTTAAATTACCATGTTATTTAGACATTACTTGCTGTGCACAAGCAGAGGACTGTCACGTGTCAGCTGAGGGTTTTTTTTTTTTAAAGCCACCTACAACTGTTCAATGCAACAAAACAAACTGCTATATTTCCCCCATGGCGATGCTGCATAGGTTGGGCTATTAAACAATCTATATTGAAATTCACTTTGGGCAGACAAATGGATTATCTCTAAGTTAGACTGAGATGAAAACTATCAGAACCCAAGAGCCAGAATACCAAAACGTAAGCTCATTGTCTAGCAGTTTTTGCTATAATGTCTCAGATTCAGAAGCAAAGACAAGATAGGCTGGTTGTTTCTATTTCAATAAAATTCTTAGATTTCTGTTTTTATCAAAAGACAGGATATCTTTATTTTTCTGCAAATGAAAACCTATTTCATGCAGTAAAAACATGCAAGTCAGTAACACTTTTTGGGTGGAAAGGTAGAGAGGCATAGGTGGCTGTGTCTCAAAACCAGTGGCAAGACTCTTACTTTATAGTAGGCCTGAGAGCTTTCTGAATGTGAAAATACTTCAAGCAATCATGGAAAAAACTGTTTCATATAAAATTATATGTCCTATGGCTTAGATAATGTCTTTCTGTTCACAACTGCAACTCTGCTGAGAACACAGGGTAGAAGCATCCCAGGCAGTATAAAGTTTCTCTTCAGCTTGCCAAGAAGTATCAAGTCATCCCATCATTTAGGAATGGGCACGGAGTTTGTGTTAAGTCTTTGAATCTAATTATAGCACTTTAAACAGTCTCAATGTTTAAAAAGTATTTATAGTAACTCTTATGCTCTTGCTCAAATTTAATAGCAAACTATTATTTGTAATTAAGCTCCCATCAGTAATGAAATGCTTGCTCATAGTTTTTGCTTTTTCCTAAAAGTCATAGAAATTAGGTTTTATTTTTAAAATATTACCCACTTGATGTTCATGTGTCAAGAAATACCTTTCAAGAAAAGCCTATAACCGGTAATAATAAAATAATTGTAACAGCAAGTTTACATACCAAAACCATATGCTAATTATTTGTCCTTATCAACTGTCAAATGATGATTAAAGCAATTGATAACATGTTTTCAAAGTTTTGACAATTGCTCTGTATGTACTTCTGACTAAAACAAGGAAAAGCAGGACTACAACTAAGTATGGTCCCAGAAGTTGTGGGGAACTTAAATTTAAAATGTTGCTTAAATAAAGTCAGCCTACACTGCAGTGAGCTTACTATCAAATTTCTATTTAAAAAACAAATGTTGAGTCCAGATTAAAAAAAATCAAAAAACCCCAATGCCCCTGTCAAACACCCAACCAAAACTCAACAGAAACCAAAGTGCTTAGGAACTGTAATTTATAATTCTAGTATATGCTAATAATTGGCCTTAAAGATTATGGTTTTACTGCTTTTTTCTGAAGTAGGAAAATTCTGTTTGTTTATCCTCATTTATCTGCACGAATTTGTTCATGTAACATCAACAGATGCACTCAAGGGAAGATGCAGAAGACTTAGGAATTACCATGTCCTACTATATTACAAGTTTTTTCTTAAAAGCAGAGCTGCAGAGGAAAATGTCTTAGGACACATGAAAATTGCCTCAGAAGTTTTCTTTTAAAAGTTAAAGTTCTATTTCTCCCACTTCTATTCTTGGAAGTATCAAGCCTTGTCTTCACTGATTTTTGCTAAGGGTATCTTGAGAAAATGGAATTGTTTGGAGTGGGTGTTTCTTCAGCATGAAAATGTATAATTTCCAAAAGGACTGGAAGAAATATGGGCTGGAAAAGAAAAAAAAAATTATTAACATAAAATATACTTATTTTGTGTTATTTTTCTGAAACTTCAAATCACTTGTTTTTGCATTACACCCTCCCAAGTATTAAGCTTGTAACAAACAAAGAAAAGGATTATTTCTCTCCATGTATGCATTGGTACAAGGCACTCATATCATTGCAAATTTATACCACTGAAGGTGTGGCAAAGGCCACTTTTTAGTATAGGTGCAAGGGAAGAGAAAATGAAGTCTTGACCCTTGCTCCCTTCCAAATGGGAGCTCAGTTTCCACCAATTCTCCATCATGAAGCTTCACATCAAAATGATGAAATCAAGATTTAACTTCTTCCCCAGTAGGACAGAAATGATCTTCAGATACTTTTTGTGGGTTTGGGGAATTATGTAACAGGAAGGGTAAAATGGATAGTTATTTTCTTTTAGTAATTATCCAATGCAACAAAAGCTTTCCAAGTGTGGGGTGTTGTTTCTTTTTTTCAGTATGAATTGTATGGACTCAGAAAATGCACTTAACCATTCCTTTAATTTATCATAGAGTGTTCTGAAAGTGAAAAATGCACAAATGTCAGTTCAAGGACCCTTCCCAGTCAAGCAGAGAATTTTCCGACTGGTAAGATGTTTTCTTCCATCATATCTTATAAATACAATGCTTTTCTCATTGCTTGCTTTTTTTTTTTTTTGAGCCAACTACATCAATAACATTTGCAGCCATCACTCCTGTAACTTTATAACATACTTCATGGTACCTGTGAAGTGTCCAACTTCTACATACGATTTGTTGAGAATTTCTCATAAAAAGAGAGAAGTAACTTATTAACTACTATAAAAGCCAGAAACAATTTATAGACTATATTGTAATGGCTAATAAAAAAGCAAATTAGAAGTTCATTGCTTATTTTATGTATGGGTTTCAATTCTTCAGCTGTCTTATTTTTTAAGTTTGTAGCCTTTCCAAGCCTTAATTTTTTTTTTTTTTTTATGCTGTATTTTCAATGAAATTGCAGTTGAGTGAAGCTCTTCAGTAAGTAGGCACAGCCTTCTGGAGGGCTCACGGCCCCTCTGTGCGTGGAAGGTGTAGTCACATTTCCCTTCTCTTCCTTGTGGAGGAAGAGAAATAACCATCAAAAACCAACACTGGGATGCACTCTGCTTTCTGGCTCGACCTGACAAATCACATCAGTGCGAGACAGTCTCCCCCAGGCATATGGTTATTTGAAGTTAAAATTTTTGTGCTTATGTATCTGTTTGTCTCACTCCATACAAAATTTGGGTTGTTCTTAACTGGGGGTATAGATCAGAGCTCACCAAAGCAAGACAGGAAGATTACCATAGGTGCAATGGATTTTTGCACCATGTTTCATTTCCGTAAGGCATTATTAATAGTTCTTTTGGCAGAAGCACCCATATTTCACTTGTTTTAATTCAATGTAATTATTATTTAAGTAATATGAACTTTATATAAGACTTAAATATGTAACTGTAGAAACACAATTTAACTTGGAGTCAATTTGATTAGGTAAAACAAAAAATTAAATTTTTAAGTAATAGTCTTTTCTTGTGTTGGTATCATTACGGCTTCAGGTAAAATGAAAAGGTCAACAATACTGTTAGTTAACAGTGATTCAAGTAACATTCAAAGACCCTAGTTTGTGTTCTTTGAACTAATAATTGACTGTATGACCACAGCTTAAACAGAGAGGTCTTGTAATTCAGTAATACTGCTTTATATTTCTGAGCCACCCTTCCTGACCTTAAAGTAATGAGTAATTTTGGTGCAAGTCATCATAAAACTCCTGGAGCCATACCTAGGAAGCCCTCTGAAAACAGATTAAGATGCAGCATATTAGACTAGAATGTGAAAAATATGTATTTTGCCTGATTAAAAGGTGAAACTCAGAGGAGCTAGAGTATTTTAGGATGTACAGCAATCCCATTTATTGCTGGAAGCATGACTGGAATTCTTCCTGAGTGCGTATTATTGTCTTATATGTACCCACCTAGGTATCTGAAAACTTAGGAATATGATTTATTGAGTTAAATTATTAGCATGAAAAATGAAAGTAGTTTTATCAAAGATCCTCTTTATCTGAGAGAAGCTGGCTGAAACT
>NW_009260399.1:3462154-3464723 GCF_000687185.1 Egretta garzetta | reverse complement strand
AAAAGCTTCCCATAAACACACGTCAAGATCTGAGAACAGGTATCTAGCTCTTCAGATGTGCTGGGGATTACATGTACATCAGGTTTTAGTTGGATCATTTATCTTGGTTGGTACTGCTCAACCAGCTTAGCTGAGAAACAGCTTTTTCAATATTCAATTTACAGAAGCCTTCTGAAGTAGCGTGGGTAACATGTCAGATAACCATGAATTTAAGATTAGCATGAAGAGTTGTAACACACTGAACTGTATGTGGGGTGGAGGCTCTTCCCCCCCCCCCCCCCTTTTTTTTTTTTTTTTTTTTTTTTTGCAATGCCAGTATCTGTTTGCTTTGATTTTTAATATGGATGGGATATTTGGAAATCTGGGCATGTTCTCAATGTCCGTAGTGCTGTCTAATTTGACAAATTACCAATCTGTTTGCATTTTTTCTCTTCTGTTCTCCATCCAAGTGTGTCAGTTGTCTCCCAAAATTTCTACATACTTTCACATCACTCTCCTTTGTATAGCTGTAACCTTTTTTTATGCAACTGAAAAAATCTTGTGTTTCACGCTAGGGTACTATCTCTACTGGATAAAAAAAAAATGAAAAAGAAGCATGCAGTAAGTCAGTTTTCCATGTGCCTGTCTCTGAAGCTGAAAAAGTTCTTAATGTGGATTTTATGATTTTGAGGGATTTCCTGGTTCTCCAAAGCTGATTCACAAAACTTGTAGCACTGTAAATGCATATCCTTCTCCAGACATCTCCTTGAAGTTAATGATGGTAAGACGAAAGAGTGGATGTCCTGATCCCAGACTCCAAGGACAACTCAGAGGGCAGCTCCGTCTTCTGGAAAATGACAGCAGGGAGGTGATGGCAGTTTTCAGTGTAAGTCAATTGCTTGGGTGTTGATTTATTTATTGAGAGAATACACTCTGTGCTACTGAAATAATCTGTGAGATATTTGGGTCCAATTTCCATCTACATGCTGTGTGCTTGAATTTGAGTGACCAGAGATTCCCACGGCCCAATGAGACTTTAGAAATAATGAACCATTGAAAAAGACTGGAGCACCAAATTGAAGCAAAATAAATAAGCCCAACTAAATAAGGCATTGAAGGTTTTATTTTAAACATGTTCTGCTTTGACTTACATCAAAGGAAACCATGGATGTCTGGCTTTTTTTTTTTTTTTTTTTTTCTCATTTGCACTCATATTGACTCTTCAGTCTCCAGTCACTTGGAGTCATCTGGCAATGCAGGTTGCCCAGGAAGACCACTGCTAAGCAAAAGAGGAAGTCTGAAGTAGAGTAGCATAAATATTGGACTTCCTAGGGCTAGATGGCCATAGCTTTAAATAGCACACGAGAGGGTTGACATATTTTTATTACTGTCTTTAGTTTATTTGTATATAGGAAACCCACCCTCTGCAACCAGTGAGGTTTGCTACAAATACAATTTAAAGCCTCCTCTTTCCTCTTGATGAAGAAGCAGGATGATACCATTTGGCCTCTGGTGTCCCTTTCTTGTCTGAGCCACGAGTTCCAGCCTCCTTTGCTCACAAGTCAAACATTGAAATCTTAACTAGTTATGGATTTATGACCATCTCAGATACACGTCTTTCTCTATGATTTTGTGATTGATGTGTTGTGCACTCTCCATCACCAGCCTGCTGATTTTGTGGCTGTGAAAGCAGTCTGTACTCTGCTCTGGCTTTTGTTTAGGGGGAGATGGAGAAAGGGAGAAGGCATCAGGAGGAGAAGGAAAACAGTGTACAAATAGACTAGATCTGTGGCCTTATTAGAAACAGACTGGGAAAAGGACTTTGAAAGAAGCAAGATTTATAATGACAAGTTTCTTTAGAATGTTGTTTTGATATTCAGCAGTGCATAAAGCCCTTGAGGCTGAGATATTTTACATGTGTTGGCAATTTATTAATAGATCTCAGGGTCTCATTAATATTTCATCTAGTATAGAAAGGGGCACGCAGAAGATCAAAGCAGCGATGAGGCATGCCTGTTGCAGAGGCTGAATTTGGACTTCTGTTTTCAAAAAGGAATTACTATTTTAATCTCTTCATGTTGTATGAACTGAAAATATGGAAGTTAAACTGAATTAATTCAGAGATCTTTTAAAATCATGACCTAACAGTCATAAAAACAGTGGATCACCTCCATCTTGCTCAGATTACTGAAAATGTTTGAGGGACAATTTTTTTTTCCCCAGAGTTGGAATCAGTTTCTTATCAGTCCTTAAATTGTTCTAAGATGCATTTTGGGTTTGATGTGACAGGAGCTTGTCCCATAAATGCCACAGTTATTTGTATTTCCCTGAAAGACATCATTGGAGAGCCCTGTTTTTAAGCTACTAACTGATTTGTAACCAGTGTTGTATTACTGCACTTTGGCAAGAATATATCCAAATGTATATTTATTTCACTTATTTGAAGGTTTATGCAGTTCTTTTTAGCATTTCTGAAATTCCTTATAAAATCCATCACTATAATTTGCAACGATCATTGCTCATCTTTGTTAAACACACAATTTAATGCTGCCCTAGCAACATGAACCAGTACAAATGAGGAGAAAAGGAT
>NW_009260399.1:3455564-3462137 GCF_000687185.1 Egretta garzetta | reverse complement strand
GGGAATTGACTGTTCAATGTCTCCTCTGGAGCAAGACTGAAGCTACCAGGTAGCAGGTTCAAAGATGCATCAAAGGAGATGTGTTTCATATGTGTACAGAGCTCTGAGGCTAACCTACAGCAGGATGTTCTGGATTCTAAAAATTTACAGTGCTTCAAGAGAAATTTGAAGTGAAAAAAACCCCAACAAACAGAAAGAAACTCTTTCTGCTATTTAATACTAATGCCCACATATCTGGCAAAACCAATTCCCAAGCTGTAAATTGCTCTGTGCTAGGAGGGTGTTCTTGGAAAGTACCACTGGATGCTCACATGGCTTTCACACTCTAAATGGAGAATAATGGCTGCTATACATAGACATGTCTGAACCAGACAGGCCTTTAGTCTCACTCAGTGTGGTCAGTCCTGAGGACTTGATTCCTCTGTAAATTAACCTCACTGGAACTGTTGGTACAATTAGTAAGAAGAAAAAAAAAATCAGATTAAAACTTGGCTCACTGTATGTTGTAGGTAGTGTTAAAGAATGGAGATCTCATAGGTAAAATCCTGGATGGTTTTTATGCTTCTTGGTACATAGCATTTAGCATCAGTGTTATCTAGTGAGAAATTGTGCTTGAGTCTGGTAAAATCATACCTAAAATATTGGTTTTGATTTTTTTTTCAGGAGCTCTCTGCCAGGCTGCTGTCTATTCATAGTGATCAAGACCTAATTGTGGTGACGTTTAAAACTTTTGAAGAAATATGGAAGTTTCTAACCTACCACTCACTGGGTAAAGCTGTTTCACCATACAACAGTTCAATATGCTTTTTTTATTTCCCTGCACAAAATTCTTGATTGACCGGGAACTTGTTGAACAGGATTTTGAGATTCTTTGTATTAACTCCTAATAGCAGCAAATAATGTTCCTGAACTGGGCACTAGTGATAGTGCTGGAGAGATGCTCCAACCTCTAGGAGGACCTGCCTTTGGCCCAAAGCAGACAGCTGTCGTTCCTGGCAGTTATCTTGTCTAAGTTAGATACTCCAGAATCAGATCATATCTTCTTTCTAAGCAGTCTATTCCAATCTAGGTGGTTTTGCCCTCAAGTCTAACCTATTCTGTGACTTAAATGCTTTTACAGCTTTTTCTGCTCGCTGTAAACATGTCAAGGTTACTCCTCTTTCTTTGCACCATGCTAATACCTATTTGGAGACTTCTAATCTGCACTTCCACTCGGTGTTGTTTTCACTATGAAAATAAACTCTAATTCCTATAATCCTTCTTCACAGAGTGTATTTTCTAGACCTCTCTGATCATGTTTCCCACTGGGCTCTTCCAGTTGTTCCACATCTTTCCTGAATAGTAGTGAGCAAACTGGACAGAGGTGGTAAGGCTTCAGAGGAAATATCAAGTAAACCGGATTGCTTCACATGCTTTGCATGCTTCAGTTCTGTTTCTAAATCTGAGTGTGCCTTTTGTAACAATATGATGCCATTGACTTGAGTTCCATTTTTAATATCGCATAACTTCATAGGTCTTTTCTGAAGAATAGCATTTGAATTGTGTCTTTGTCTCTGTTTTGTTCACCGGATTTTTTTTCTTCTGTGTATGGAGAGCTTGTGTGCATTACTATTGAATTTGCCTGTTTCCATCAGACCAATTTAAAATAATTTTATTTGTAATTTCATGTTACTTGCTATTTTGTATTTTAAAATGCTCCTTAGAGAAATAGAAAAAATACCATTTTAATCCAATTTGGCAGAGAAAGCACAAGATGAAGTTAATCTTCTTAGTCAGTGCTGTGGCTAGCAGGGAATTGATTTAGCATCTTCCAAATAGCAGAGTAGCACCTTAATCACTGATCTGCCCACCTTTCCTCTTCATCATAATTTTTTGCACAAAGGATTTGCTAATGTACTAATGTAGGCCCTTTAGGTAATAATATACTGTCTATACCATGCTGATTATGATACACCAATATAGATCTCCCTGTAACTATCACATAGCTTTGAAAGCCCTAAGTCCTAATGTAAGTAGTCTCAGTTTCCAAGATCAAGCACTACCTTCTCGTGTTTTACATGACTCTGGTATGCATCATCATCTCTGTCCAAAAGAAATTATGATACCCAAGCACAGTATCTGCATAAATTGGCACAGCTGAATCAGGCAACAGAAATTTATAGAGAGATTATTTTTAAGATTATTTCCTGTTATCTGTTAAGTGATGCTAAGCACCTGTTGCTCAAAGCTTGCTAGTGATTATCTCTTTCAGACTCCAAAACTTTCAAATACACCTAAAGTATGGGGAACCCTTGTAAACAGAGGACATAGTCTGCTTTTTCAGCAGGCACAGGAAAGGTGTGCGCCTTTTAGGTGTAGTTTGAGAGCTAAGCATTAACAGTAGCTGTAATGCATGTGACTTAATGATGTAATTTTGCCAATACTATGTAGTAAAATTAGTCATACATTGTGGGTTAAGCAATAAAGGAGTTACCTGTCTTTCTGAAAGGCTATTTTCTTGTGTAATACTGCGAAGAAAACAAATTGCATTATTTTCCTAGGTTTTATAAATCATTGCATGGAGAATTTATTCCTGGATCAATCTTTCTGGCTTTATTCTCAAGAGGAAGAAGAAACAGGCATTGAAGTCTGTATAAATGAAAAATCATTAAATTTGATGTACAGAAGCCTGCTAGTACAGGAAGGTAAGGAAGGCTGTATATGCTAAGGCTAAACTTAGAGAATAAGACTTCTTTAAAATCCTAAAATAAAATATTAAGACCTATTCAAATACCTAATGAAGTTGAAATTTAAATCTATTGCCTCCAAATGCACCAGAAAGAGAACAGAAAGGAACAAACACAGATTATGTTCAGTGGGTTCATAGGGGGGTTAGAGAAATTCATGTACAACTGGTCCATAAATGGATACCAAAAGGATTAGGGAGGGATGCACGTTACAACTTGCTTAATATTATTGCAGATCCTGGAGAGGTACAGGAGAGGGATTACCAATAGTTGCCAGGGTCATGTGCTTCTCCTAAATAGCATCACCTGCTGCCACCATCAGAGATGATATGGAATGATGGGCTAGATGGATCATTGATTACTGCAATAGGAACATGCAAAATGTTGCAGTAGAAGGTTCTACACTTCATCAAACACCGCAGCTCTGATTTTTTTTTTTTTTTTTTTAATGAAAGAGAAACTAGACAGAAGGGTTTGAATATCTGACAATCAGAAAGAAAATTCTTGTGAAATCTCAAATTGCTTAGGGACATGGTTTCATAGTGGACTTGACAGTGCTGGGTTAACAGTTGGACTTGATGATCCTAAAGATCTTTTCCAACCTGAATGATTCTATGATTTTTCAATCTCTAAATACTTCTGATGCTCTTGAAACCAGTTTTAAAGTTTGTACGACACGAAAACATTACATAAAATGACACTGCTTTCTTTTTAGGGGCTTTTTTTGCTTTATGTCCTGGCAATCTGATAAGAAAGATAATGGCTACAGACAATGAAATAAACACTTATTTTGAGACTGGGGCTTTTACTGAAGATGTAACAGGTGGATCTGTGGATGGTGACATGACCGTGCTGTCTAACACTTCTCTGGAGCCATTGATCCCTTTTCATCAGTGGGTACCTGACTCTAGCTACCTATTCCACCTGCATCTGCTTCATATGTATGCGTGCCTGCTTAGACATGGGTGTCTCTAAAGCATAGCTTGTTATGGAACATCAATCTTCCGTTAACACTGAGAACGAATGCTCTATTTACTTCCATACCACACAACTGAAATTAATCCAGACGCCTGCAGAGCAGCATTTAAAGATGGCTTACCATCTTGTGAGTTAGATATTGCTTTTTTTTTTTCTGCTGAGTTTGAAATGAAATCTGTTAACATTTCTAAAATAACATAAAGTGAGAATTTTCATTTTTCAGGATGCTTGGAAATGTGGATATTAACACGTGGGATCTTGGAAATGTGGATGAGAACAGGCTAGCAGTGTTTTTACTCAACACTATTGACAGGAGCATCCACCCCCTTAATGCAGTTTGTTTCGAGTTCATGTCCAAGCTCATGATTGTTATAAAGCTAAAATTACATCAATGGAGTTATCAATTGACTCAATTCAGGAACCACCAGAAAATCATTAATTCTTTGTGCTCTTAGTAGTTAAAAAGCTAGAATTTTTCTATTGACCTTGGGCAGGGAGAAATAGCATGACTTTCTCAGGTTAGTTTGACTGAAGTAACACTTCTTTTATTACTAATATTACTCAAAACATAGCTCTGTCTGAAATGTATGGACAGTGCTGAAATTGAAAGATAACTGTGGGAGGGGTGCATCTGTTTTCAAATTGATTTAAAATATCTCTGTTATTGTCACAACATTTAGTGAAGTGTTTTGTACACTAACTTCAATTTCATTTTCTAATTTCAGATGGTTTCTTAAAGGGTATTCTAATCCTATTGACTTTACATACAAAAATGAATCTAAATCCATCAGGAAAGTTGGTAAGAAACTCCATTCAAACATCAGCATTAAAAAAACCTCCAAACTTATTCTATGCTTTTGTTAGGACAGTCTCTAAAGGGTTCAATAACTTCCTTTCCATTGTATTAAGATGGGGAAAACAGCTTTCAAAATTACATTTCAGTAGAATCAGTGAGAGCATAAATCTCTGCCTAAACTTGAAAGGCTTCTCTCTCCCCTTTTTCCTCTTAAATACTGTATTAAGTAGATACACAAAGTACTAAAGAGTAATTATGTTGAAGATACCTCTGTAGATTTGATGACCAACTTTACAATAAGTAAATGTACTTATTGTGGCTCTTCAAAGTGTGTATTTCTTTACCTAATGCTTCCAGAGAAATAAAACTTATACAGATGGTCTGAGGTTAGAGAGTAAATATGGCTTATTTTCTACCATATATGCCAGTTTTAATACTATATTGACTGGTATATAACTGCATATTTATCCAATAGGGATTTTATTAGTTGGTTTAAATGTTTTCACTCAGGCCAAAGTTCAGAGCCCTTTATAAGATGGAAAGCAAGGACTTAAAACATTTCCTTTTGTTGCCTCATGATGGAATCTGCTAGAATTTTGAAAACATTTTAGATTTTGCTTTCTAATGGCTGAGAAATGAGGATTTTTGTGCTGTTGTTTATAATTCTAATTACACAAACCAAACCAATTAGGTTTGGATGGTTTAAATCTTGCCACATCGAATGTGCAACTCAAGTGTTCCAGGAATGTCTGTTGCTGAATACGTTCTGCTGAGTTGCCTTTCTATTGGGTGTATTTGTATTGTTAAATTACTTTATCTGCAAATATTATTTATCTCCTTATTACACAGCAATGGGATCCTGTCTAGCTGTGATGAATTATGAAAGTATTGTGTTGGAAGAGATGAGTTTCCAGGAAGGGGACAAAATTGATATCCTTGGCTACTTCATTGAATGCATGGAATGGTTCCTTGGAAGACATGTGTTTACTGGCCAAATAGGTTTTGTGAAGACATGTCATGTTAAACTGGACTTATCTAAAAATACGTAAGTGATGTGTATTTAACTCCTAAACAAAAAGACTTAGCCTCTTGAGCTTTAAAATGCTGAATGTTAAACTCTGGCTTCTTACTGGGAAAAGGGGTTCCTGTAGCTATTACACTTGGTTCAGTCTCTATTCTTTGGATCACAAGATCCACAAATCTTACTGTTGCAGAAGATTCCATTTTTACTGGTCTTTCAAGATCTATGGAAAGGCTTCCGAGTTCTGTTTTTCCTAGTACCCTCAATTACAGCCTTAAATTACTTCAGATGTGGCTCCTCTTAAAAATAGTTGCTCATAATGCAGAAAGAGACCTCTAAAAGTGCATTTCAGCATGCATTGGCACCGTGTAAATAAGATGCTTCTATTAATGTCTGGACTGTCTGCATGCTGAAAGGAGTTCTTCAGTGTTTGCAGGTCCATTTGATGTGTAGCTTTAAGCTTATATTAGAAAACCAGTACCATAATGTCCTTAAAGCTTTGTGCTTTTAATACATTCTCTCATAAAATGCTATACCATGACACAGATAGACATAAAACTTATTCTGATATGGCAGAAACTGTTAGCTGCAATCATAGCTACTATCACTTTGCATGTATGTTTATAAATACGACTTACACTAATCTTGAACACAACAGGACCTATGGAGTAAAGGTTGTATTAGTTTCTCTAACAAGCTCCAATTTGACTGATCCAGTGAGCTCCTCAAGGCAAATCACCTTCAAATTTGCTCCTTTCTTTGTTAGACCACAAGACTTAGATTTTCTTGAAGCAGAAGAGCTATCTTTTTTTTCAAAAGAAAAAAACTTGGAAGAAGTGATACATTTGTTGAAGCAAACCACCATCACAGATGTTTGCTCTGTGTATCGAATAGGTAAGTGTGAGTTTTATTCCTTTTTACTGCACAGGGTACACGTGCTGTTCCTATACTCCTGTTATAACTGTGGGGTTTTTTTCCTATTTCATTGAGATTCCAGCCTTTACACCTACTTTGAAATATCTTAATATTCAGTTTGATCATAGGTATGGCAT
>NW_009260399.1:3409813-3455554 GCF_000687185.1 Egretta garzetta | reverse complement strand
CCAGCACAGCATTTACAAATCTTCTTTTGCCCTTTGAGTGAATTAAACAGCAGGGTTTTAAAAACTCTATTATTGAGCTGAAAAGATCTTCAAGCTTTCAAATGTCAGACTGACACATTATAAAAGGCAGCACGTTCACCTAAATACTGGTGGTTTTTCATTTGTCTTGGGAACGATGGCATAATAATTATTGACAGCTAATGCAAACACACACCTCTTCATGCTTGATTTAACTTCCATAGGTATAGAAAAATAGCAAAATCTATTAGTACAAAGAAAAATATACTATTGGCTGCATCATCTCTGATACAGCTGTTATTTTTCTAAGTGCTCATGCTTTACATAAAGTAATTGGGGTAACTGGGGTTTCACCTTGACAGACTTAGCGTAAGGTAGTGTAATATAATTGTCTTGCTGAACTGAACAGGAGCAGTAATTTCTTATGCCACCACAGGCTGTTCTGTGGCGATGCGTATGCTTGTCAACTGTCTAATCTCTATTACTGTCATCCTAAGAGACAGGCCCCTAGGCTCCAATCTGAAAGGAGCCTATGTGTAGGTTTGACTCAGGTGCATTGGTTTAATTCTGCAAATTAGCGTGTGTGTGAACAATAACTAAGGCATGTCAGAGCTGAGTTGCAAATGCAACTCATGTCAGTGTGCAAAATGACTCCACATCTCACCTTCCTCACTCAGACGAAAAGCCTGGGAACAGAAGCTCAGACCTCTATTAGTTACTAAAACAATCTCACGGGACTTAAAGGCATACTGCTATTTTTGCCTATTGCATGTTTGTTGCATATCTCCTCCCTAATCTTTACAAGTGCCAACCTCTTTTCGCATCTTCCCAGCTAATCGTACCATCTCTACTACGTTTTTCTTTTAAACTGCACAATTGATCAACATAACGTGACTTACCTGAGCAAGCATTTTCAATATTCACTTGATGGTTTTGGTGTTTGATCTGAGTAAATGGGTTTTTGATTCCTTTCATCTACATCAATCTAATGCAAGGTATTTACTTATGAGCACTTCCCCAATTAGATATTCAGGGCATTAAGTTATGACCACTGTAAACATCTGTGGCATCTGTCCACCAAAGTCAGGAATGCTTTTAAAGAAAGGAGATCCAAAAGTAAACCGTCAATGAGAGGTCATTCCTAAAAGCTAATAAAATAGCTTTCTATCAGCTTAAATAATTCTGTGAGCCTCTGCTTTTGGATATATCCTTCATATACTCAGCACCACTTATATTGCATCTAGTGTATGAAAGACAGCGAACATATCCCTGCAATGCAGCAGGACAACTGAAATACCTTGAGATATATCTTCTACATAAAATAGTAATTCTTAAATGTTCTACAGATGTGCTATGTTAAACATTTAAAACAGATCTATAGTAGTAATGTTTACAGAATGTAAAGATTCACCTTTTAAAAGAAAAGATAGATACAGGGATTTTTCACCTGCGTGCTACTGGAATGGCCACAGAAGTCTGACACTCTTACCTACACAAACTTACCCTAAACAATTATTCCTGCCCCCTCAGGAGTGACACTAAAACTTATTTCAGTAATATAAAGGGCTTTTTGTTGCCTCATTTTAGGGGCAGGTTGTGGGGAATGATTGCATCTACGCTGCACACTTGTATTTTAATGCTGCAATGATGCATCCCTCATGCAGAGCAGGTTGGCTTTCATTCTAATGGCGATATGCAGATGCCTCCCCACCTTACTGGGCAGTGGTAGGTGCCTGACGGTAACTGTAGAAAGCAATGAATTGTATCAGCAGGAGGGTAAGTCTCTAATATCCATTAACTTTGGGTCAGACTTAGAAATTTCTTCTCTTCTAAATTTTCAGGACACATTCAATTCTTCTGACATAAAAATTCTGAACTAAAAAATAGCCTTGTCTTAGGATATTTAAATAAGATGCCGTAACTAATGTGATTTTTTTTCTTTATTTCTTACAGACCAATTAGAAGAACCAGAATGTGGTAATACTTCATATGCATACAATTTTTACATAAAATTAATGCGACTTCTAATACTTTTGGTATCTTTGCCAGCTTTTCTCTTTCTAATGTCTCTTCACGTTCTAACTTTCTTCTTTCACTGTTTGCTTTCCTAGGTTTTGCTGTAAGACACTGTGTGTTTTCACTGGTATCAGATGTCTTTCTTGGACCTTGCTATCCAATTGCAAACTGTATGACTTATTTTTACTGCTGTGACACACCTACATGCACCGCTCCCTCACCTCCCCATGTTGTTTAACAGGGCAAAATACTCTTTACGGGGCACCTGGCAAGTGCTGACTTTGAATTCCAGCAGATTTTCCATCTGCTAGAAAACTTCATCCCATAATTATAATTCCCAAAGGAGATATTTTGATGAGTATTCAGAATTCTTTTCCTTTGGCATTTAGTTGCTAAGCTGTCACTATCATTATGTGTATTGCACTACATTTTTCTAAATACCAGTTTTTATATTTATGATTTTGCTGACCAGTTTCAGAAATGAGGTTCTAAGGAAACTGAGCTCTAAATCTGCAGCTTTGATAAGCTCCTGTTGATATGCAGCTGTAAGCTTTACACTGTGACTGCTAACTACGTCCCTAGCCCCTGCCTGGTTACCTTGGCTGGATAACACCAGCAGGACTAAGGAAATCATGTCTATTTTTTTTTTTTTAATGTTTGTAAGATATTCAACAATCAGTACTAGGAGAGCTTGGATCAATGACCACATCAATCACCACAAACTTGCTAATTTTGAGAAAGTTAATCTGTGCCAGCAGAGAATCAGAGTTGGTATCTAATTGCAAGAAGAAATTTTATTACACATTACACAGGCATGGCTGGCCACACTGAGGAAACGTGGACAGGAGAATAGGACCACAGGACCTTTGCAGGCACTCTCACAGCACCCATGTGAGACTTAACAACTCAACTCAGCCTTACTCTGCCCTGGCTAAATTGCCTTAGCTTTCTATCAGGAGATAGGCATACCCGTACTCAGCTCACATGCATGCTCAAATTGATAGTTCCCTTAGACCTTAAGTCCATGCAGTATCCATGACCTGACCTTGGGCCCTTTATCCAGCCCCCAGTTCAGCCCTTGGGTCTTTCCAGATTCTGGTCTTCTCCTGCTTACCAGCTAGTCTGAATTGTAATTCATTGGCAGATCTCTCTTGCTCACATACGCACAGCAAGAACACAGAAGGTACACTCAATATACTTTTTGAGTATACACTCAGACACAAACCAGTTTGAATTAACATTGGACTTCAGTTGGATTATTGTTGGATTGGGCACAGAGCCTGGCCAGGTGAGCATACTGATCAGCAACCTGCTTACATGTGGCAAGTCCTGTTTATCCCCCTTCCTCCAGTCTCCCACACTTGTTCCTCCCTGATCCTTCTTGATCTCTCTTCCCCGCCTTTGGCTTCTGTCCTAGGCATACTGTTAAGAAAGTGCAGTGTGTTTACATAATGTTTTCCTAACAGCATCTTCTACTGAGAAATGTTTTTGTTGGTCTATCAAAGACATGCGTGTGCATGCACACATGAAGTTGTGATCTGTAACTTATTTTTGAATTTCAGAAATTCCATGTTCACATCCTAGCACAGGATCCATTAGCAAGAATGGCAAGATAGAAGAATTCCTGAAGAACTTCAAGAACTTGGGGGCAACTCAGGCAGAAGAGCCAGCTACTGAAGGAAAGGATTCTGCTAGCTCTCCAAACACAGAAATCTTTCCTCCACCTGAAGGACCTTGCTTCCACATACATCAAGATGATGTTCAAGCATCTGACATCTTTGAGTCGTTGTTACTCTTCTTAAATAGGAAGGAGTATGAGAGAAACTTCAAAAACCTGTATGATTTCTCTTATCCATTTATCAATAGCATGTTTTATGGATTTTCAGAAGAAGAAGAACTAGTTAGCTTTCTTAGACTAGCAAGGGAAGCGGCAAAGAGAGCAGGTATGTCCTGGGCGCTAGCAAGACTATGCTTTCTCCTAGGCAGGCTCAGTGTTAAAAAGCTGAAGTTTTCCCAAGCTCGGGTGTATTTTGAGGAAGCGTTGGGAGCAGTAGCTGGAGGGTTTAGTGATTTGTACTTCGTAATTGCTCTTTATACAAATCTAACAGTCATCTACTTGACACAGAAGAACAAAGAAAAATGTGCTCATGTTTTTGACAAGGCTACATCTCTTCTCATGGGAATTCCCAACTACATTTGCAGTGCTGACCTGGAGTCAGATATTCTAAAGTATGCTCTGAAGAGGACAATTTTGAGCCAGAACAAACATGCAGAGGCAAGGGCATGCTTTCTCCTGGCAAAACATTACAGTGTACACAAACAGCATGAAGAGGCACTACCATTCTTGGAAAGGTTTCAACTGTTGCTTAATGACTTGGGTTTACAAAACAACTTATCAAACAACTGTTATTTCAAACTCGCAGAGTCCTACAATGAAAAGTGTTTGCCGCACATTGTATTAAGTTGCATAAAGGTCACCTCTTCCCAGAGCTCCAGTGCTTTAACGGATTCCTTGAAAAGGATTGATTTAGTTATCAAAAATGCTCCCAAGCTCTATGGCCTGAGGAAACTTAGACAAATACTCCCATCCCAAATTGCACCTTACCTCATGCAAGCACTTTCCTCTGTGTTTACTAAGGAGCAGCAAGGGCTATGCAGCACTATCTGTCTTAGCCTAGCAAAACTGTACAGCCACCACAAACGGTATGGAAAAGCCATTGTTTACATGACGAAAGCACTGGACTCTGATGTTTCTGCTAAGCCAGAGGAAACCATTAACTATTTGGTTTCACTCGCTTGGTTACACGTTCTTTACAGGCAATATGATGTGGCTTTAGCCATTTTAAATGCTGTTGTAGACTCTTCATGGAGCAACCCCCAACAACGAGGCATTGCTTATAATATGCTTGCTATTGCTTTGAAAAGAACAAACAATAGAAAAGAAGCTGCTGAGAGCTACTACAAAGCACTGCGTCTTTCAGAAGAGACCAGTATGACCCATAACCAAGCCATAGCCCTGGCTAATTTTGGGGCACTCTGCCTGCATGCAGCTGCCAGCAAGCTGGCAGAACACTATTATATCAGGGCAGTGAAGCTATTCTCCAAACTTCCAAGTATGGACTGTGGCCAAGACTTTACCCAAGTCCTCCTTCAGTTGGGATGTTACTATGTTGGTGGAACTCAAAGAGAAAAAGGAAGATTTTATTATGAATGGGCTTTTTTAGTTGCAATGGAGACAAGTCATCTGGAAAGTAAGTATGGTTTGGTCTTTTTTCTCTCTAAGTTATGAAATGCACCCTGTTTAGGAATGTTTGTTATATAGGTATGTTCTAGTTGTTCCTAGGTATGTTATAGTTGTTCCTTAAACAACATTTTATGTCCAGTTATGTGATAGCTATTGAAGTGATTGAAATCTTTCCTCTGTCCCATAATGGTGGAGAAACAAAGACATGTTGGCTTGCTCTTCTGTTGGTATTTAGGGTTGTCAGAAATGACAGAGAAAATGAAATGTTAAGAAAAACTAAATTAATTAGTAAAAAGTCTAGAGATTTCTATGTTCAATAACATTTACAATAGATACGATATAATTGGTAATATAAACAGCTCCAGAGTTGAGTTTAAGGGTATGAAAACAATCGGTAATCTGGATAACTGTTGCATAAAATAGTTCTGTGTAGAAGACCCACACTTTATTTATTTATTCTTGCTATGACTAAGGCACCTTATACAGGTAAGGTGAATGTTTTATTACTTTATTTTGGAGATGAATTTTGAAGTAACCTGTTTGTTAACTTTGGGGGTGAAGAAACTGGCAGTGGAATCTTCTTGTTATGACTTCTGTTATTCATTGACTGTGCTGAACTTGTAAAACGGTAAGAATTAATTATTTTAAAGCTAACTTAACTTTCATTTTGAAAATAGAGATTCATGTTGGTATTTCCAATCTATTCTTCTAGGTCAGCTACAAGCAATTAAACTGCTGTGTCAGTTCTACAGTACAGTTGTTCCCAATGAGGCTCAGTGTGTCATATACAATGAATATCAACTATCTTTAGCTAGAAAGATGTCCAACAAAGTTCTGGAGGGACAAATTTTGGAAACCATTAGTCAGCTCTATTTATCTTTAGGAACAGAAAGGTAAGACATGCTGAATGACTTTGCTTTTATTCTGATTGTAGTTTTTCTGTTATGATAAAGGATATAAATTTTTGCAACATCTGATTGATAGAATGGTTTGGGTTGGAAGGGACCTTTAGAGGTCATCTAGTCCAACCCCCCTGTCATCCTCAACCACATCATGTTGCTCAGAGCCCTGTCCAACCTGACCTTGAATGTTTCCAGGGATGGGGCATCTACTGTCTCTCTGGGCAACCTGTTACCATGTTTCACCAACCTCATTTTAAAAATATTTTTTCCTTATATCAAGTTTAAATCCCTCTTTTGGTTTAAAACCATTACCCTTGTCCTATTGCAACAGGCCCTGTTAAAAACTTGTTGCCATCTTTCTTATAAGCCCCTTTTACTGAAAGGCTGCGATAAAGTCTCCCTGGAGCCTTCTCTTCTTGAGGCTGACCAGCCCCAGCTCTCTCAGCCTTTTCTCATAGGAGAGGTGCTCCACCCTTCTGATCATTTTTGTGGCCCTCCTCTGCACCCACCCCAACAGGTCCATGTCTTTCCTGTGCTGAGGGCTACAGAACTAAATGACTGATTTTTATTTTTTTTTCACCCTGCTTTGCCAGTACACTCTGTTAGAATTGAAGGGTCCTGCGCTAGAGGAGACTTCTCTTGTTTTTCTTTTTTTTTAAAGTAACTATCATCTCTCAAGGGAGACCAGATGTTCAGTAGGGATTAGCACCACTTCAAGAACCAAATTATTTTAAAAATCTATGTAAATACATTTAAAATATGTTATGCCACTCTTGATGACTGCTGTAGCTCTAGGATTATTGTTGGCAGGTGACTTGTTTGTGATGATAAATCTTTATAAGACAATTTTTCCATTAGAAACCAAATGCCATATTCCAAACAGGTCAGTCATCAGATGGTCTCTATGTAAGTGTTTCTCTTTGAGGAAATGCTTCTTTCAAAACTTACATAAGCACAAATCCTACATGCAAAACTACATAGTGTCAGTCTCTAGTAATTCCTAGACTGCTTTTATTTTCAGAATACCAAACTTTTGCTTTGCTTTATTGAAAAAACAGACTGCACAAGTCAATTTATAGTAACTAACAGGTGCTGGGGAAACTTACAGGTTTTTCTAGACACTTTTAAAGTGTTTTTTAAGGCAGCTTTGATTTTTTTCTTACTGTACCTCACTTCAGGGAGTCACTTTAGATTTGGGGATTTTTTAAGCATGCTTCAGTAAGGATGGAAAAAATATCCTCAGTTATGGAAACAGAGTAGATGCCTATTTTCCTTTAAGTGGCTGCAGTCCAAGCATCTCACTTTCCTAATATGTCACCTAATTTATTTTGCTTTGTTCACTGCTGTTCAATGAGATAGTTGGTGAAAATCCTTTGGAGAGGCTGAAGACAAAGGAGCTGGTTAAGATTTCAAACTACCCGGAATTTGCAGAAGTATTTCACTAGCTGGAGAAGCTGCTGCTTTGTGTGCACGTAGTGCATGGAATTTATTACAGAATCATAGAATATCTCAAGTTGGAAGGGACCCATAAGGATCACTGAATCTGATACCCTGCTCCTTGCCTAGAAGCCTGGCTCACGAGTAATGTTGGCTGCGTAACTTTAGCAGACTGCCGGATAATAGCACAGCCTCAGTATGATACTAGACTGTAGTATCACAGTATTCTTTAACAGTCCCAAGTAACAAGGATTATGTGTCTGTGATGAAGTAATGAAAACAGTGATGTCCTTGGTGTCACCACTTCCATTATAAACTACTGTGGCCATGTCAGGGGATATAGCCTGGCCTGTACCAGTTGCCGTGCTGGGCTATGGATTCAAATATGCTTCTGTCAGCTGTAAAAGCAAAAACTCTGAAGGAGGGATGGAAGCTGCATTCAGTAATTGGGCTGAGTTGGACTACTTTAACTACCTTGCCTTTCCTCATGCTCACAAAGAAGAGAAGACTGAAATGTCAGGCTTGTTCAGTGGATCTTTACTTCCTCTCATGAAGCAGTGACAGGTCTCTTCAACTTCTGTAAGAACCAGGACATGGTAAAAGCATTTCCCTCCCCTCCAATGGGATACCACATTGAGACAGAACTGAAGTCTTGATAGTGTGAAATACTAGGGAGCACCTTACTTCTAGATTTGTTTCAGATCTGTTTGGAGGTCTAAGTAGGTTGTTTTAAAGATGCACTGTGTAAAGATTCACTGTAACTGCGCAGTTCATGTTATATCTTAATATGTTTGGGTCTTGTGCTTGGAGGAAAATGCAACAGGTCAAGGTCATGAGAGTCTATCACCAGATGGATAGAGAAGGATTTAATAAGGAAGTCTGGGGCTTCTGTGTCTGGCATGAAGTACCATAAGCTCAATCAATCTGACAGGTCTTTCTAATGAAAAGTATGAGAGCACAGTGCCCTTACACTTAAAGAAAATTTCACTGCCCAGTGGTCTGATAATTTTAGATGCCTCTAGAACTGATCATGTCTTGTCTGTCCTTCTCCAAGATTTTCTATAAATGCTGATTAGTTTGAATTGTGCTTAAGTCTGAGGCCTGCATGATATTTAGAAAAAATATTTAATGAAACAATTTCTTTCTGAGGTTTGTGGGAAAAAGCCATAAATGATAATCATTAAAGATAATGATAAAGAGCTAAAGATGAAGAAAGATTTTTCCACCTGTCACTAGCCTGACATGTAGGGGAAGGACACATCTAAAATAAACTATCCTGAAATAATATAACGTGATAACAATCTAACAGAAAACATGGGTTGGAAAAAAAAAGGAAGAATAATAGGAAAAAGACCAAATTTTCTAGTAACGAATGGAATGTAGCTGAGAAATTATAATTGTGCATTGAATAGAGGAAACAGATTGTTTCTTACATTAACATAAACCTTTTTTCATTATGCAGAAAAACATTCCCAATTCTGAAGAACCTCTCAGTGATTAGCAGTTTTCCCCTGTTTCAGGGCTTACAGGTCAGCTCTGGAGTATACCAAAAGAAGCCTTGGAATATTTATAGATCTCCAGAAAAAAGAGAAAGAGGCATATGCTTGGCTACGGGCAGGAAAGATATATTACATTCTGAGGCAGAATGAGCTTGTGGATCTTTATATTCAGGTATGTTGTCAACACTTACAGGTGTGCACGTGTTGTCAACATGGTGCAGGTGGCATGGTAAGAAGAGTAAGTAATTCAATATAACAATCCCAGAGATTTTGCTAACTGCTGTTGTGAACATAAAGTAACACAATTTATGTAGTGCTTAACAGGTGAAAATCTCAATGTTTTTTGGTGGCACTCCATTTTAATCTGTCACTTGACTCTGGAAAGATTTTGGGCAGTGAACTTCCTTAGTGCCTGCTCTGTTGTAAATTCCATGTCTGTGTTCATCATCTACCAGCTCTACAGCACCACAGCAATCAAACCCTACATGCGTGCTACATGCTGGTGGATAAGAGATAATAATCATCTTAGTATGCTGGCTTGTGGGGCAGGTCCCCAGGAAAACAGAGTAGCTTTTCCAGGAAGTATTTCCAAAGCATCTAAAGCTTTCCTTCTGTGGCCATGCATAGCATGGCATGGAGCCAGCTGGAGCTGCTGCTGCTGCCTTTGCAGCAGTGAGCCAGGAAGCATGCAGCTTGCACACCTCGGACCCCCCGCAACCAACTGGGGCCTGCTGTGCTAACACAGACTGAAAAATTACCTGAAACAGGGATCTAGCCTTTGTGGCTGCTGAAACTGGACGATCTGGAGTCTTTCTCAGAGTTGCACTGCAGTCCAGATCTGACTCCGTCATCTAAATGGCTTCTAGCCGTTCACTGAAGTATCTGGGGAATTAGTTTCTTCCTTTTGTAAAGGGATTAAAAATATCTTCCATCATAAGGGACAGTGCTGCCTTGTAGTGCAGTATGTATACAGAACCTGATATAGTAAGATCTGAGTCTTGGCTGGTGTGTGAGTGGTTCCAAAATGTGATCCCTAAATAAAATAACTACCCATCTGTTAAGATGTTTTGAAAAAATTCTACAAAGAAGCATAAAAACATAAGAAACGCATTCATGTTCAGAATGTACTCAAATACAATATGTGGGGCTACCTTAATGATTTTTTTCTCTCAATTAAATCAGATTTTTTGGGTACTTACAAGGAAAACAGAATAAATGTGCTTACAGGAAGGGACTGTTAGAGGCCTGTTATTTCTTTTCCTAAATGCTTTTAGCAAATAGTCTGTCACCTGGTGGTACAGAAGCCAAATCAGCATGTGGGATGATTTTCTCCATCTGCTTTATTTCCTCCAAGAGGAGGAGTAGGCCAGGGATGTGCATGTGTATTCCATACTGTGCATGTATGGAGTTGGTATTTAGAGCAGAGTCGGTGCATCTCCATGAGGAAAGACTCAAAGCAGGAATCTGCCCACTAAAGGCTGACTGCTGTGCCAGTAATTTGTGCAAGTTATCACATCTTAACTTCCATGTAAAACAAGTTCCAAAAATGCGATGCAACAGAGTCTTCAGGTGCCCAAAGCCAAAATAGGCTGAAAAGGATTGCTGCTGTTGATGTTGAGAGCTGCACTTGTATTAATTGAATGCAACTTAAACTAAAGATCCCAAAACCAAAGCAAGATGCATCAACTTGCTTCATGTGCAAGTCCCTTTTCTCATTACTACTTATCCCATCAGTAACTGAGTACCCTGGTATCTGTGTTTTGGGCAAGACACATGCTGCCTTTCATGAAGTCCTTTTTGCTAACATGGCCTATATTTATTTCAGAATAACAAGATAGCAGAGCTGCATTTATTTACAGAATTTGCTTCACAGGTTTTTAAACCTGCACTGTCAGCAATACCTAACTTGCAAATAGAATTTATTTCTATGTTAAGTGCAACTTAATTCAAATGTAATATGTTTCAGCTATCAAATGCGCTATTAGTTTTTAGAGTGCCGTGTGCTGACATAGGTAGCAGGGTACTAATGCCAGAAAAAGGGAGAGAGTAACACTATGTGCCCAGGTCCTTACGTTCCTCCTTCAGCCACTGGACTGCTCAAAACCAGGGTACCAAAAAGACAGAGCATGGTCTCATAAAATACAGCCTTTCCTGTCTTAGAATGAGAGGCCTTAACAAGATCCTTTTATCTTTTTTCAGTTGCTAATATTTATGATTGTGGGGTTTTTACCAAGAAGTAACCAAGATTTTCTTTCTTTCTTTCTTTCCCTGTTCCTTGTTTTCTTTTCAGGTTGCTCAGAATGCTGCTCTTTACACAGGAGATCCAAATTTAGGAATGGAATTGTTTGAAGCTGCTGGAGACATATTTTTCAATGGTACTTGGGAAAAGGAGAAAGCAGTGACTTTCTACAGGGTTTGTGTGGTTTTTCTACTGTGTTGACAGTTATGTACCCTCCCGTCACAGCAGGTGTTCTACAAATGCTGAACCAAAAGCTGACCCTCTCTGCAAACAGTTTATAACCTATTGCAGCTGAGGACTTTGTCATGGTGTTAATAGATTTCACCTGTTGCAACTCCCTGGTGTAAGATATGCCTTATGCAAAGAAACCAGAAATTGCTTGACGTGACATATGTGGAAATGTTTCAGGATAGGGCTCTTCCACTCGCTGTTAAGACTGGCAACAAAACCACCGAACTCAGATTATGCAATAAACTAGTGGAATTGCTGGTGAATCTGAAAGCTTATGAGGAAAGTCTGGAATATGCAAGAGCATCTCTTGTGCTCAGTGTAAGTTTAGGTAAGACCAACTTCCATTACAGCTGAATATTACTGATATCTCCAAAATAAGGCAGAAGTTGAAAAAGCTTTCTTCCTTTGAATTCAGTTTTCATGCCAGATTTCATGCCAGGATTTCATAATGATACTGTCACTGCCATTTTTGCTTCCATTCAAGAATGAACAACTTCATTGCTGTCTCTTCTAACTCCAAGCTTATACGGAAAACCTTTGGTAGAGCACAGAATTAAACCTGATATTCCAAGTGAAAATTGAGTGTTACTCTCACAAATAATCTGTAATACTAATGAGTAATATTGTTCCAAGAGGCTTTTGAGAGTCATATTTCTTTCAGATTTGCTTATAGCCTTGCTGGTGAACTGACCTTGGAAAAGGTAGTAAAAAATGATAAGGCTAGTTTCCAAAATGGCTATTCTTTGAATCTGGAGCTGTTCAGCTGATTAAGAACCCTCTTACTCCATACCCACACAGATGGGTCATTTTGATCAGCCTGAAAAAACATGGTTTTGTCATAACTTTTGATGTAAGTATGTACTGGGAGGCACAAGGGAGTCTTTAATCCCATCAGCTACTATACTTTCAAAGTAATCTATTTGTTTTCTTTTTAAGTATGCACAGATTATGTATATCTATACATGCGAGAGATGAATGTAGTTATTTCTTAAGAAAATCCCAGACGCTTTCAAATCCTACACTGGGAAATTCTGGAATTCTGTGGGATTATTTTATAGGGCAGGGTTTGGGCATTTATCTCTTGAGCAAAATTAGTTTTATTCAATAAAAGATCAGCAAATACCATATAGAAGTAAAACAAAAAATAGCATAGATATATTCTGGTTTGAGACAATATAACTACTTTGTCTCTTTGGTTTTATGCTGACTCATACCTTATCTCATTAGGAAATCAGCTAAATGAACGAATAGCTTACCATCGGCTGGCTGCCATCAATCATCATTTGGGTCACTGTGAACTAGCGGAACACTTTTATTTAAAGGCCTTATCCCTCTGTTCCTCTCCTCTGGAGTTTGAGGAGGAAACACTGTATTACGTCAAGGTGTACTTGATCTTAGGAGACATTATATTCTATGACCTTAAGGTAAGAAACACCAAAAACCGCTGCAGAAAATTGTGACATTGAGTAATGTTTCATAACATCAGGTTTTACCACATTCTGGGTTTATGCATTTAGAATGTAAATAATAAAGTAGGAAAACCTACTGAAGCTCAGAATCAATACTGTTCTCATTTGATACCTAATAAACTGAGCTTGGACCTATAAAGGGGTGCTATCTTTGTGTCTCTGATTTCAGGATCCTTTTGATGCAGCAGGCTATTATCATTTGGCACTTGCTGCTGCCATGGACCTGGGCAATAAAAAAGCTCAACTGAAGATCTACACAAGACTCGCAATCATCTACCATAATTTCCTTGTGGATCGGGAAATGTCTCTCTTCTTCTATCAAAAGGCAAGAACATTCGCAACAGAGCTGAACGTTAGGAGAATAAATCTAGCTCCTGATCAGTGTTATAAGAGTTCATAAGCATCTTTGTAAAATGCAGTTTAACAACTACAGGAGTACCTCAAGAAGTACTGCACTGGCTTTGTAGGGGGATGCAGAATGCATTCAGTGTCTCAGTATGCACATGTTTTTAAGCCAGAGCTCAGCATCCCGGACTAAATTAGCAGTTTATATGATGGTGAACTACATTTCATTGTCTCCAAGACATACACCCTTGTACTTGTTGTTTAAGGATCAGCCCGTGAACTAAAACAAAAACCCAACAGTCTTTTTTTAAACTAAATTTTTCTTTGCTATCTGTTTCTGCCTAGCTGGATACCAGAAAATGATCAATGCATAGATGCAATGATGAAAAATATTTAATAAAGTGTTATAGAGAAAAACACTCCAGACAAATTGTCCCTTTGTTTGCATGGCGTAGTACTTGTATGACCTAGCTCTGTTGTATTTGAGAATTGGTTTGATCCAGGCACCACTCCTCATTTCCTATCAAATTCATCTACTGCAGTAGTTATAGTCCCTAGTTAAGATGTATCTTCTAATTCCTGAAAGCACTTATGTACATGTTGCAATAACTAACTGGTTATTTTAGTAACTGAAGTCTCTAGTAATACATAAATTGTAGCTTTAAGGATTTTGGTGGTCAGGCGAAGGCCTTCTCTCCCTCTTTTCAAATTATCTGTTTGGCTTTTTTCAACTAACCCTTTTCAGAACTGTCAGTATTGTCTGCAGTGACTTATTGCAGCATTTCCTACCATCTTACATATAACTACATTATGTTCAGAAAAATATACTACTTCACTTTAGTTGCAAAAATTCTAGATTGTTAATTTTGGTAGTTCTAAATCTTTGTGCCTCAAAACACTTTCATGCCAAAGCTATAGTAGAAATGACGTATTAGAACATGCTGTATATTTTCAGAAGGAATGTCAGGGTCATAAATCTGATAATCTTGCAATTAAGTATTCAGATATGTTTTGAAATGATGCCTTTTCATTCTCTGCAATGACTTCATATAGAAACTGCTATTTTATTTTTAAGAGACATTGCAAAGAATGGAAGTATGGAAGTGTCTTTGGAAGATGCGCATACAATCTTAGAAACCAGCTAGGGGTTTTTGGCTACATATTATATTTTATTTCTGTCAAACCTGGGGAAAGGTGTAAAAAAACCAACTTTGTCTGTTCTGTGTAGCCATGTACTCTCACTGCTTTGGTTCTTCCTCTAAGAATCTATCTTTTCGTAAAATTTGTCATTCAGAGTGCACTCTGAATACTTTCCATGTATACATTCAGGTATCTGACTTTCGTTGTCTTTTTGACCTTGTGAATTCTTCATTAGCTTCTTCCCTAGAGAAAGAGAGGATACTCATATATTATCTAGACAGACTCAAACTTAGGGTACTCTCCAGGGAGGTGGGAAGTGGATCTTCTTCCTCTGTGAGTGCTGTAAGCGCACTAGTCTATATAACAGGTAGTTGCCACTATCTTGATAACTGTGACCTGTCAATTACTTTGAAGAGAAGAGTTGACTTCTTAGGTAGACAAAGTAATTCTGCAGCCTTGCATTTGGCTCAAAGGTCCAGGAAGTGAAGTGGGGCTTCAGCTCTACACCTTTGAGCTTAAACATTTTGTACTTGCTATTTCTAGAAGGCTCCTTGCACAGTAAGTATTTCTTTTTCCTCTTTTGATGCTGTAAGGACAACTTAACTGCTCCTGTGTTTTCAGTTTTCTGTTGAGGGTTAGATGGCTAAAAATAATGAACACGATAGTACGTTGCTTGTAAATATGCAGCATCATTAAATATATATCAGCACTTTGCTTTTAAAAAATAAAAAAGCTTTATGTTGGGTAGTGAATCAGACCTCTCAAGTCTTGATTGTAGAAATGTGTGTACCGCTCAATGCAATTCTGCACACAAGGTTTTTTGGACACTCCCAGTCAGACTTGAACTAAGCATTAACGTTGAAAGTTTTACTGTTCAGGTGTCTTAGGAACTTACCTTGAAGACTCAGATTCAGACTGGTGTCATATTGTCCCACTAAGCATGGGAAATTAATTATCCCATATTCTCTTCCTTAAATCCCAACAGAAGTCCTTTATGATCTCTGCAGAGCTGGGAAAATTCTGGATGTGCTCTTGTTCAGTGACTTGATTTTCGGTGCTTGGCAGTCTATTTTTCAGTTTCATTTGACTTTCAGACAGGATAAATTTATAACTTCTCTCTGGTTCTGATTACTGTTATCACAGGCAGTCTCCTTGTGTTCTGGGAAGGGAAGTAGCACTTCCTAATCTAGAATTCAATTCTGTTGATAAGACCTGTCTTCTTTCTTGCATTTCTACTTCACCTTATTGCCCTGATTCCACAGAAATTTTGCTTTCATAGCAATCCAGTCCTTTATTATTAATTTACCCTTTAATGTTAAATTGTGCTCGCACAGTGTATAGCACACTAAATTTCTTGGGCATTCTCTTCAAGCTAGTTGAACAGCATACAAAAATGTACCCAGCTTTTGAAAAGGCAGCACCTGAATTCTCTCCTTGCTCTGACACAGGAATTTTGTGTTTTCCTACTTGGTGTGGTTAAAGTGAGTCACAGGCATAGGATTTCAAAAACTGCATTCCTATTAGATATATAAATGGCATTTTAGGTTTTTAGAAATGGCTTTTAAACCCGTTAGATCTTTAAATACATCTTTTTCTCCAGGAAGCACAACGTCACTTTATGGTTCAGTGATAAAAAATGCAATGTGCTTGGACAGTGAAGTTGGAATTTACAAATCCTCAGATAAATTTGGGCTAAAGGATTTCATTGTTAAGTTCTGTTCCCTTCGATCACGAGTGGCAGGATTCTTCTTCCCTTCAGGAGACACCTGTCAAATGGCCCTACTCTCTTAGCATGAGAGAATGACCGACTGTCTACCAAGTAGAATTTTATAGATGGGTGAGATTGGTCTTATCTGGTGTGCTTCCTGGTGCACATCTTTATAAATAGAAGTCTGATTATTTGAGATATTATAAAACTCTGTTTTTTCCATAGCTGTTATGTAAAGGATTAATTTTGGCTAGATATCTGGTAGAACATTCTTCTAATTTAATGAAGCAGAAAGGCAGAACAGCATGGAGTCTAGATGATTCCTAGACAGAGTATAAAAAGCACACCTCTGCAGAGTTTGTTAGAAAAGACAGTGAGGGATGGGAAGTTTAAATGATAAATGAAAAAAGACATAGGAAGCAGATGTAGATTCAGAGGGCTTCTAACCAGAACTAGTTATATAGCTAGTTGGTAGCAAAAGTTTGATACTCTTAATGAGCCAAAAAAGTCCTGCTGAGCTGTTTAAAGCTCTGCAGGCACTGACACACTGTAGGTATTTCTGCTTGATTTGAAATAACAAGGTTCTGCTTCCAGGAAGACATGAACTGGTGCTTGTGAGCAGCTACATATCAGAGCCCTGTCAGACACAGAGCCAGACACTTGTGGCAGTGTCTTACCCAGGAATGACATATGTTGCCAAGTGTCACCCCTTCATTTTTAAAATGGGATTACAGAGAAGGGAATGGTAGTGATGCTATCATGACATGGAATACTTAATTACTGGGAAGGGGGGACCTCAACCCCTGTGCTTTCCTCAGCCTGTGGAAGCTCACATTTCCGAAGAGGAAAATCCAGAGTATCTACTCAGTAGGTTTGGGGCCTGTCCTTCTCTCCATCTCTCCTGGTTAGATAAAAAGGCACACCAAACTCTGCACGCTCTCCGGGTGTGTGTCAAAGGGAGCGCAGCCCTGGCCTCTCGTGGCTAAGGAATGTTCACATGGAGTAAAGGAAGACTGGGCTGCATCACCCATGCTCTGAAAGGCTTCCATTAAGCACCTCTGTAAAAAAATACAGTCTCTGGAGTGGACACTGGCACATGGGATTTCTGGTTGTTGGGTATCCATTAGTTGTTTTTTTGTTTTTTGGGTTTTTTTTACTGGAGCAAGAGCTCCCACTGCTTTCTCTTGTCCCTGTTTTTGCAACTTTGGCCTCCTCCAGGGAAGTTAAGCCTGCTTTATGGTTTTTTTTCCAAGGCCTAATCCATTCATTCTTACTACTTCATTTTTTACAGGACCAAGCTACAGGAGTTGCCAGCCAAGAGAGGCTCTAGCCACGCGGTGGCACTCTCTAGCTTTGCATCAGTGGCCTCTAGACAAGAAGGTTAAGAAAGGAATTCAGAAACCTGAAAAAGTAGCACACTGTTCCTCCATTACCCTTCCTTTCCAACTAAAATCTAATACCTCTTGAAACCAAAACCCACTCAAAAAAACCCTTCAAAAATTATGACCTAGATCCAAGCTGGGGCTTCAAGCACCTTTACTGGGAAAAGAGAAACAATCTTCCCCAGACAAGCATCTGTGTGCTCTGTTGCAAAGGAAATATGCTCCAAGAAAGCAATGGAGCACTTGCAGGGAGCAAAAAGAGTTGATGATAGTAATTCTAATCTACTTTGAAATGCTTAAATTTCTGGTAACTGACTCGCACAGACAACCTGGAGAAAGTTGGCTGCTCTGAGGCAGTATGCAGCTCTATTTGGTAACAGGAAAAGTGGAGTGCAAATACAGAATACTGTGGCAGAGAAGAAACCTAGTAAATGAAATTAGAGGCAGGCACATGCTGAAAACTGTTGGTGTTAGTGTAAAATGGTCAACTTTTGACAGCTACATTTTTTGTCAAGAGAAATGCCTGGTATGAGCCTGGTGCTACAGCAGTTTAGGCAGTGACATTCAAAATACTTAGCATTCAGAGCAAACCACTTTTTCTGAAAAAGTACCGAAGATATTAGCTGTTTTCCCACTTAATATAAATTGCCTGCCTGGTGTTATTGTCTGCTGATGTGCTAAGGAGATGTTCCTCTAAATATTTTGCTTCTAAAGCTTTTCTGCCTTCATTTTGCCATTTCAGATAATGAAGGGAAGAAAAATAATGTTTAATTTCCCAGAATATTTATCTCTATCTGGCACTTCAGCCACTGAGTGGCAGCTTAATTTGCCTTTGCAGTGTACTGACATACTAAATGGATTGCATCTTTGCATGAAAAGGCAACCTAAACAAGATTATTCTGACTTAACGTTATCATAAAACTTATGTGCTATTTAGATGCTGAATTACTTTAGAGTTATGTGCTGGGAAACTCTTGAAAATTTTCAGCAGGTGTTTTTCCTGATGTAGCAGATGTACAAAATCTGCTCAAAGTACCCTTTCTTTGCCAAGTCAACAGAAGGGAATTTCACCATTGCACGGAAAATATTTAATTTTTTGGAAATTGGAGCGAGTGTGATAAATGGAGCATTTTTGCTTTTCTAAAAATAACATGGATTATTTCAGAATGTTTCCAGAAGTATATCTACACCACTGGCTGGTATTAGGTACTTGTGTTCTATCAGTCAGGTTATAAACTGGGGGCGAGAGAAACTTCTCAGAAGCCAACCCATTCCCAAACTGGGGAAAGACTTTATCAAGAATTATCAACCATTATCCACCTCTTCAAGTTTTGCTTAAAGTGCAGATATGTTTCTGTGTGCCTGCCTTTTCTAATACATGCCATAGTTACGTGTTTGAGATGCAACGCACCCGTTTCTTTCTCTCCCTTGAGAATGAGATTTAACACAGTACCAGTGTAACTGAGCACTCTCTATAATATCAGAAAGCAACAGCATACGGGTTTTAGGACATGCAAGGAAGCACCTAAGAAGTGACTGAAAGTCACCTTGAACCAAAATATTACCTCGTTTTCTGGAGTTCTTGTACTTGGCCTTTGGTCATGGATATATGGGGGGGGAGAGGGAGGGAGATGTTTTTAGGAGAACTGGGGGCTTAGGTCTAGTGATGTACTGAACCCCCAGGTTAATTTCTGCATTTTTCCGTAATTTCTCCTTAGCAATTCATATCCATTGAATAACACAAAAATTTCCCAAATACAGCTACACTGTTGTTGCTTGGTGGCAATGCAGCAAAGTATACATATTTGCTTGAAATTCAAATGTAAATTAATTACTTGTAGTCTACTTTCCTTTAAAAGAGCACCTTCAGCCTTGAACAACCTATTGTTTATTGAGGCAGTTTTATTCTCAATTCAGAATTGAATTACTGAGCTTCATTGTAAAACATGGTAAGGATGTTTTGTCTCATGTTTTCAAAGCTGATGTTAGTATTAACTATGCAGAAGCATACAAATTATAAAGAAATAGAATAGTAAAATACATCCACTCTATCTATGAAACTATTCCCTAGAAACTATTACTTTTTGAATTTTTAGTTCTTGGCATAATTCTGTACTTATTTCTTTGGTAGATTAAAGTGATATGCACTGCAATTTTCTTTAAATCCTGAAGCTTTGTCTCATATTGGTCAAAACTTACATGGTATAAAGACTTCGCTAAAATTCATGCACTCTTGTACTGATGAACGGAACTCAAGAGAAAACACTTGTAAATTGCTTACTAAGTGATCTGAAAAGTGTTTTTCTTTTATGCTCTGCTGTAGGTCTGTCAATTATACACTGTATAAAAGTTCTTTTTTCTGTTCTTCCTGCATACCAGAGATAACAATGGTCTTACGTGCAAACTTACAGCTGAGTAAATATGTTGTTCACCAAGAAGTAATAATTATATGACTATAATATTATTCTTTCTTTATTATCTGAGATAGAAGTCGTTCTTCAAGTTTCCTACTTTGTTTTACTTATTGATAACTATAGGTTTCTTAAAATAATGAAAGACTTGTAACTGCAAGAAGTTTCAAGAAAGTTGAGTTGCGTGTCAGCAAGTATCTTAGCCTAAAAATCTGTCCTTTACTAACAAATTGTAATTAATGTCTTTGTTTCTGACATGTTTTTTCTTCTTTCACAGCTAAGTGGAATTTTTGGGTAGAATCACTTTGTTAGATTATCTTTTCCCTCTTTCTGCCTACCAGTTGATCAATGTGTATAAATTTGTGCCTGTGATTTTCTGGGTCATTGAACAGGCAACGGCACTTTCTTATTAGGCCAGAGAAATGTTGTCCTTATTGCACCTTTTGCCAATTATGTTTGCTCTGCTGCTTTCCTTTTTTAGACACCATTTTTACTTGGGTTTCGGTCTGCCAGGCTTTTCACCACCATTGCTGAATCCTGGGCGTCTGCCACATACCAGTTAATGTTGGAAAAAAATCAATCCTATTTCTAAGAATGAGTCTGGAGAAAAGTGCACTAATTGATCAATGTTTGTTTTAAACCGAATGAAGTCTGGTTACCTGATCTCTGTAAAGCCTTAGTGACCAGGAACACTGATTTACCAGCAAAGAGGGGTTTCTTTAGGAATGGACTTTCTCCTATCAAAAAGTATTCTTGTCATAAGCTTTTAAAAAATTGCAACTTGCGTAGGAAAGATGTTTTGACACATGCTACCAAAATTGTATGCCTACTGAGTAAGCTTGAGCTACTTGCGGCTTGCGGGGGTGAGCAGGTTCTGCCATGCGTATGCTTCATGCTGTTACAAGGCTGAAGCAAATAAGCCTATGAGACTTCCAACAGAAAATAATTGCTTTGAGAAGCATGAACAAAGCTTATCCTCTGCTCAGAATGAAGAAGAATGGCAAGGGAGCTGCTTTTTAAGATGCTGCTGCATCACATCCAGTCTCCCATACTCAAAGCAATCATATGTTAGAAGCTTCAGAATTCTCTGTTGCTTTTTGTTAAACAGCCCCAAACACATCCCTTTTAGTTGGCAAGAGGTAACACTTAAAGCAGAGCCCTGAATATGTTTCTCTATGGTTTTGGTCTTCGTAATGTGCAAATACCTGCAATTTTGCAAGCGGCTTGTTTAGTGCTTCTGAACTTTCAAATCTATACCTGGATTACCCAAATGTATTTGTTGATCTCTTTGGAACTCTCTTCTGTTTTTAAATTACTTTGGATAAACTACTCCTGTATTAAATATGCTGGATATGGTTTACAAAAAGTTAAATCTAATATAAACTTAGATTGAGCAGTTAGAAATATTTAGATTGCTGCCTTTGGACCTCTGTGTTCACAAGTTAGAAGTTTTATTTTACTCAGTTGCTGAGACATGTAATTCTGATTTGGACAATATGCCACATTCTCCGTTCATATAAATCAGCTAAGCTCCATTAAAATAAAGTCCCAGATCTGGGTCAAATGAAGAATTTGAGATTTGGCTAAAGGTCTATCCTTAACATGACATTCCCTTGCCACAGGAGATTAAAGTTAAGGGCTGAGGTCCTGCATAAAGGCCCAGGTTGAATGGACTCCTGGAAAGGGAGAGTGTATGTGGGCTGGGAGACTGAATCTTCCTCCCATCCGATATCTGCCGAGCAGCTCTGGCGTGTGGCTGTGTTTTCCCGTGTGAGAGTCTGGAGGAACAGGTTGTGTGGGCATGGACAAACTGGAGCGACTTCCTCAGTACTGTGTTTGCACTAAACCATAAGGAGCACTTCTCCACAGGATGTAGAAGTTTCAGCATATTCCTACACATCCTTTTTCTTGGTTGTCCCCTCAGTGACCTTCCCCTTCCCTTTACTGTTCTACAAAATATTAGAGGTTCTACTGGAAAGGGGGCTGCAGAGTAGGACACATTTTACAGGATTTGGTTTATAAGACCCATTAGAGAGGTCTGATTCTGGAAGAAGTTCACAAGTGCATGCTCTAAAACCAGTCTCTCACTTTCCTTATAGTTCAAAATCTTATGGAACTTTTTATCTTCTGAAAAGAATCTGTAATCCTTCATTGGCTGATTCATATTTCTGTAATTAGTCTTCTCCCATTACACAATTTGCAAGCCAAGATACTGTCTGTTTTGTTTACATTTTCATGAAGCTAATACTTGGCTGATTTTACTGGAGTGCGATTTTGACAATTTCTGCTTGGATTCTTCCTTACCTCCTTTGTCATCTTATGCAGAACCTTGATCAGTTAATCTGTCAGACTATATGAGAGACTATCAATGAAAGGATAATTTTATCTTGCGTTTAATTTTGAATACAAGGAAGGCAGCAAACTGTAAAATAGAGCCTTCAGTTCCCCTGAATTAAGGGAAAATATGAGGGAAATTGTGAATGACTTTTATTTCTCAAAAGTGGTCTCCAGGCATATTTTCACATATCTTTTTGTAATTTCAGAAATTTTAACTTAAAGCTGAAACAGCTTAATATAAAGGTTCACATATATTTTCAATGTCACTCAGCTAGTCTAAAATAGTCTTGTGAGCATCTAACAGAACATGCATCTGGTGTTTTATTAAAGTAACAATGCGTGTGGGATATTCAGCAGTGTTTTTCTATTGTGGTCAAAGTAGTTTGGAGAATTCAAACTTAACGAAAACAGTCTCATGACACTTGGAGATTATCTCTTTTTTTTTTTTTTTTTTTTTAATTTTTATCTAAACCAGTGTTACTAAACTGCTTTTAACAACTTTATTTCTACTTCACAAAAAATCAAGCATAATCTCTAGAATAAATTACACAGTTCCTTTCAGACCATATGAAAAAAATAAATCTGTGCATTGGGCCAACACAGGAGAGCAATGAATCTTTAATATCTTCATTGCATCTTCAAAAGTAGTATAATTTTTTCTCATGCTATTGATTAGTTATGCCATAGCAACTAAAGACTAAAGCTGTTAAACCCACTCCTGTAGTACCAGTAACACAGTTTAAGCAAAGGGGCTCAAATTGGTAACTGAAGAATGTGCATGTCAATAAGATGCAAGCATTCATTAACTACATTCCCACATTAACTTCTTGGTAAAACTTACATGGGTCAAAAAAAGTAAAAAACGTACAAGAAAAAGTACAAAAAAAATAGAAAAAGATGGAAGATTGCAGAACCAAGATTTGGTATAGTATGTCTATTATCAAGATCTTAGGTACTTTTATTCCTTTACTCCAGCTCAGAAATTCTTCGTGTTTCTATTTTTGCAAACATACAATTCCTGTTAAGATTTTAGTCCTATTTTTATTTTGCTTAAAGTGACTGAAAAACTTATTTTCATACAGTAGAAGGAAGATTTGGACACTAAAGAAAATATGTGAAAACAAAGATAGTTGTTATACCTCATGGAATAAAGTACCAAACTTACAACCCTTGAGTTCCCCAGGCCTGCAGGTTCAGTCAGCCAAATATAAATGTCTCAGATATGCATGCAGTCTTGGCCAATGTCTGAATTTTTATTATCATGCTTAATTGCTGTATCCCATATTACAGGGTGTGGTGGAATATCAATGTTTAAAATCATCCATATCCTGAGGCAATACTTCTGAATAAATGGTGGGAAACAAAATGGATTAAGTTCATCCAAATTTAGAAAACATCTGAAAATAACCTGAAGCTATTTTTCTTCATTTCAAATGCTCAATCCATTAAGGGGAGGTGGTTCTTCTGTGCTGGGTGGAGTCAGGTATCACTTTTCATTTGGTCCACACTCTACTGTACATTAAAATCATGTTCATTCTTTAACTTCATCTTTCATGAATAAAAACAAACTAATAAAAGTCTCTGGAAGAACTCACCACGCAAATAAACTGTTTCATTATTATAGAGGCTTAAATCATCACTTTGAAATGGGTTTATGTACTTATAATTGAACTTATTAAAATAAAAGATCTTGTTACAGATTTATATCACACACCCTTTTCCAAAGAACATACAAATTTGGTTCAATCCCAAGAGACCTCTCTTGGATGGACTTTCTTATTTTTGTAGAGAATCCACTAGAAAAGTGCAAAGTCTCTGCAGTTTGGATCTGACCACAGCATTGCAATTCTTAGATTACCACTGTCCTTACACTTTGTGAAATCTCTAGTGGTCATTTAGGCAGCCACCTTTCTTCTCGTACCCCAGGGACTTCAGAAGTGGGATTTAATAAAAACAAGGCAAAACATGTGCCACTGGTGTGAGACTGGCAGTAGGAAATACCAAGATGATGGTAAACTGTCTTACAGTTCACATGTCAGAGTTTGCCTGGGTAAGTACTTTAATGGCACAGTGGATGAAGGTGAAGTAATAAATGCCAAACTATGTAAAATAGTGTCACATCACACATCCTCTTGTACAAGAATACATAATGTAAACATGCGATTTACTAAAAATTTGAAAATAAATTGTTGGGACTTCATACTATCAAAATGGAAAGGATTTCAAACAGCAACTTCAGAGAGATAATTTTGGGTCTGCTTACGTATTTTGAAGAAATCTGGATGTCTGTAAGTTGCCAATGATGGCAAATTGAAAGGGGATAAATGCACTACTGAGGGTAGGATCAGAATTCAAATCTCTTTGAGAAAGGACACTTGTGTTAAAGGCCTGTGTTATGGAAAATAAATGTAGAATGGGGAATAGTTGACTGGATGACAGAAGAGAATGAAGGATTGTAATGGGTGACAAGTCTGACACAAATAAACATTTTGGCTGTAGTGCAAAAATGGCAAACTTCAAATCAGTAAAAGTGTCATGGACAACACAGAAATTTATTCTCTGTCCAGTGAGACCCTGGATGAAGAACTGTGTCCAGTTTAAGTACAACACAACACAAGAAAGATGTTGACAAATTAAAGTACAAAGAGGAACAATAAGACTGATAAGTTTAGAAAATATGAACTTTGAGGAAGGGTTGAAGGAACAATGTTTGTTTAGTCTAGAACAGACTGAGGGCAGATATAACAGGCTTCTTATGAAGAAGATAGCTCTTCTCATCTGTAGGGGAAAGGAAAATAAGATTTATATTGTGTATTTTCATAATAGTAGAGTAATGAAGTACCAGGATCTGTTACATAAGGAAAGTCTTCTTCATTGTAGCATTTTAAAAACAAGTTAGATAAATTATTTTTTTTTTTATTTGGTATCCTGTTTGTACTTATTTCTGCCTCAGGGCACCAGGGTTCCACTGGATCCTTAGAGATCCTTCTGATTCCTTGCATTAGCATGCTTTCAGGATTTAATTTGACAAAATAGAACAACTTAAGCTATGGAGGGATTAAAAGACCTCCATCTGTAAATGCCACACAGCCTAGTGGATATAAGCCAAAGGAGGTGGTGATTCAGACTCTTTCTTGTCTAGCTGTCCAATCACTAACTAAAAGGGCACTATTTCATTTGGTTGTGTTCTGTGGGGACAAACCATGCTTACATCATTAGAATGAGAGATAGGGGAAACCTGTTTTCTTTCAATTTTGTAAGAGTATAGCCGTTTCTTTGGCACTGTCAGTGCTGATGTGTATGCGACCAGTGCCAAAGCTGTAAGCGTACATGGGATTTAGTCAGGCTGAAGAGTTCAGAAGAGATTTTGAATGGTGGTTATACCAAAACACTGGAAAGGTGCTTAGTAAGGAATCCCGTATCCTACAGTGACTGAATGGGCTTTGGTCTACCCAAGCTAAACAATAAAAAATCTTTTGGGAAGATTTAGCTTTTTCATTGTATTATTCTTGTGCTCAGACAAGCTTAGCGCTTGTGAATGAAAGCAGATATGACAGCAAAAGAGACAGACATAATTTCTTTATCTGCACAGGCACAGCATGAAATACAGTGGCAATGCTGCTGCTAAAAGGCCTTCTCAGTTTATGGGAGGATAGTTTAGTCTTCAGGCTGATGCAGAAACAATTACTTACCAAGACTGGCGATTCTGATATTGGTGCCTGTCCACTAGGAAATGAGATTGAGAGAATCATAAAATAGAATCACAGAATATCTCAAGAGAGGAGTGTAGGCTGATGAACAGCTGTCACTAATGTTTTGGACTTTAAACACATAATTTAGAACAGAAATGTAACATCTGTTGCATGTTACTGGTCTGGTCAGCAACCCTTTTCCACTACCAAAACATTTTTTATAAGCAGAATTGTTTTATACACACAGTTTTATTTCAGCTTAATGTAAGACTCCCTAATTTTAACTGAAAAAATGCAGCTACTTCCAAAATGTTACAATATTTATCAGGAAGAATCAGATTCAATAGTGGATCAAGCATGACACAATCTTTTCCAGTAATTTTTCTTGTTATGTGTTTCTGCTGGCTTACATCTCTTTTTCATCCATCATCTTCAGTGAAAATACTTCAAAGTACTACTGTGTGTGCTAGACAGATGAATGAATAGGTCAGATATTAGGTACCTGACACCAAAGCTCAAGTCCTTATGCTTATCAGCTGTCCAAAGCAGTCTGATGTCCATACACACTTATAATTTTTCCCACTGGATTCTCTTGACTAGATGTTCTTCCTGTGGTATAACCATAGTTCCCATATCACAAGTAGCTCAGACCTGATATCTAAGTCCCATCAGGGTCTGCTATCAAGACATTGCTTTGCTTACTTTGGTTGAGACCTCAATCCAGAAAGCAGTTTCAAACTTGCTTAATAAGTCTTTTAAAAAGAATAACTGAAATAGGTTGCTCTCCCTAACCATCAAGCACTGTTAAATTTGGGGAAGAGGTAGCAGAAAATGGAGGAAGTTCTATCAGTATGTTCCTAACAGGCCCATAAGACTGTGAATCACATGGAGTCTCTCTGGCTTTGTGGTTTACCATAAACTGATGGGCACCAATACTGAATACTTTTCCTAAGGTCCCAGAAAATCATATATGGGCTTTGCAGTTCCAAAAGCAGGTTCCTATTGGAAGAAAAGTTTTCTTTCGGAAGAGGAAGTCACACCAGTAAAACAGTTGTGCAATTGCCATAAGCCTACCTTTGCTGGGTCTCAGTTGTATGAAAAGTACAATGATCCCAGTGTTGTAAACTTCCATTACACATCCAACTGGCTTTGTTGATTGGCCTACATTGGCCTTTCAACTTTGGGCACTGTGGTTTGAAGTTGATGAAAACTCAGGCAAACACCCTAAGGACTAAAAGACAACTGCTTTTTCAGCGACAACAGTATTACTCCAGTAACACTGTGAAGTTTACAAAGATATAATCAACCACTCTATACTATCAAAACAATAATATGTGCAATAAATTATCTTTATCACTACCTACCTCTAAAAATCTAGACTAATGAGAGCTTTCTTGTGTTTAAGTGGCCAAGTTCATGCTACTGTACTAATTTTGCCAGCTGAGAGATTTGCCGTTATTGAGTTTGGTGTCCTATTTCAGGTATAAACCAAGAAATATACCCTAGAAAGTACACCATTTTTAGCCACTGAGTTTATCACTTTCATTGCCAAGGAAAATATTTTCAAAATTGAAAAACACGCAGACTTTATTTTCATACTTGTTGAAAAAAAATTTCCACTGCTACACAAACACAAACACCATGAGCAGAAATCCTCAGTGAGGTAATGGCAAAGCTCAGAAGCAAGTCTGCAAGAACTGAGACTTGCTTATGTGAACAAAAAAAAATTAAATTTACAGGCTGGGTGGCTGACTGCTATCTTCCACAGATGCTAGACATAATTTAGCAATAGAATTTCTTTAATTAGTACATTCAGTTTTAATTTCTGCTTGCTGTTTTTTTATAGAATATGCCTGTCAGAAGCCTTTGATCCTAATTACCATCTTCTAATTTCTCTTACTGAGCTCCTTTAATTTTAATGGATATCTGTATTTGTGGCTGAGACTAGTGGACTGAAAAAACAACATGGCTATAGTTTGCAACCATCATGTTTGCCTATATGATCTTAAAGGTCTTTTCCAACCTAAATGATTCCATGATTCTATGATTCTAAGGGAGAATGTAGTCCTGGTTCTGTTAGTAAGAATAGCTGGTCTGTTACTGTAAGCAGTATGTTTGATCTGAAATTATTTGGAAATAATTTTTGAATTAAAAATTACATTCCTTTTGGTGAAAACCGAAAGTGTATAAAATATTGGGCAAATAAAACTCTTAGTATAATTTTCAATTTTAGAAACGTGCAAAGTTTTTTGCCTTTCTATAGAACTGGTGACTTAATGAAGACACAGGAGTGAAGATCAAGAAATTCCTTTCTTCCCTCTTCTGTTTTCACTTAATATTTGCTCTTTTTCATGAAGTTGTAACCTGAAAATCGAACAATTCCAAATGTATCCTCAGGCAAAATGGCTATTACCGTATATATAAAAGTAGATGGCTTCAAGAATATCTTGTCTGTGGGTTTCATAAAAATGGATCTCTGGGACAATTTGATCTCTCTCCAATGGAAAATTTCTGTGGACTTATGAGCCATTTTGAGTTACGAAATTATACCAATGCTGATTATATTTGTCCATGGAAAATCTTGACCTCATGAGGTCATGATGCCTCAAAAAGCAAAATAAAACCCATTTTCTGTAGGAGAGAACTGTGAAGCTAGTTGTGAGACTAACAGCTTATGTAAATGAGTTTCTAACCTCTCACATAAACAGCTTCTGGGATCCCTACCAGTATTACCCAGACTGTAGCAGAGTAGACAGTACACAGAACAAAGATCCCCAAAGCCTGCAAAGAGAACCAAAAATTGCCCCTAGGAGCTCTGAAAAGAAATTCCTTGACACAGATGTCTATGTATTCCCAGGTATGCCCATGAAATTATTTCTGTAGAATGAAGTACATAACCCCCTTCCCTAAATAGTTATAGCCTAAGAGCAAAGGTGACACAACTACCAAGAATTATAAACAACAGCTAATGATAGATACGGGCCACAGAAGAAGTCAGACCATACTGAAGCTTCTAAGAAAGTCACAGAACCACCAGTGAAAACAGAATGAGTAAGGAACGCATCATTAAAAAAACCCCGCAAGACAAAAGCAAAAACCTTGAAAAACCTCAAATGACCATCATAAGTACCATAGCATGGACTGGAGAAATCACTATTGAACAGAAGTTCATGGCTACAGAAATTCAGAGCTCCGTTCTGTCCTTTCATTCAACAGTTTGGGCATCTTTGACATAAGTTACACATAAGGCAGCTTTTTCATGAGCTCTTTGAGAAGGCAGACACATGCAGTCTCTTTACCTGAGACCTTACACAATGATGTCCTAAAAATGCTTACTGTGAACAAGGCTGTTACCTCCTATGGTTCCTCGGGAACTGAAATGTCTTACAGTGCAAGTGTCTGGGAAACAAAAGGACATATTGTCATGTATACATAGCTGATTGGTTTTCTATCTACAAGAAAACAAGATACGTTTTTACTTAGATATGTGTTGAATAAAAGGTAACACAGTTCCCAACCTAGCTGAGTGCTGCTTTATCAGCCTCTGAGAAAAAGATGTTTTTAAATGAAGAACACATTGGTGTCTCTGCTTTCCTACGAAATCTACAGTGATAACACTGGACTAAGGGATAATGAGCCTAATATAAAAAAATAGAGAGCGTACTGAAAAAAACAGCTGCTTGAGCTTATTTAAAATTATGTATACAATCAAAAAATGGTAACAATTTATCTGTCTATAGCATTTCAGATAATTTCTAGGTCAAAACCAAAATGAAAGACCAGCATTCCTACTACAGCAAAATTTTTCATTATGTTCCACTGTAACATGTAATTTTTGGAATTATTATTGCACAGAATAAATTTTCTCCTATCTATCAGGGTTTCAAACTCATCAGTGAAGAGGCTTGATCCAATGCCAAATGGAAGCAATGGAAAAACTAGGACAGACTTGAGTGAGAGTTGAAACAGTCCTTGGAGGAGAAAGCCTGTTGTGAATAATCCTTCCTTATGGTATGGCTTTCCTTGAATAGATGCATATTTGCACAGTTAAAACTGTTTTCATAAACGAGGTACATTAACTGCTGCGAGCCTTAATGAAGCAAATTGAAGGTCCTACGTTACCTTCTTTGCTCTGTGGCTAAAGTATGGTTGCTACATCTCAAGTAATCTACTCACAACTACTTGATGAAGGGCTCTTAGCAACTTTCTTGAAAGAAAAAGTGAGAAGAAAGACAACAAATATTTAGAATTCAAACGTCTCATTTGAATACCAACTAGAACACTGAGGAGAAAGTTGGCAAAAATAATGCAAATCTTGCTAGGGTTTTCTACAGGACAGATATCAGAACAGTTCAAGGTCCTTAATTTCATACACATGCACTGAAATAATTTTAGGTTCTTTCCTTCTGAAATTATACTTTCTTCCATCCCACAATCCATCTGGTATCATCAGTTTGGTACTGGTGCAGTGGAATGGAATTGATGACACAGGAGGATCATTGCCCAACCCAAATGAGTCTATGTAATCAATTTTTTAGCTAACACAGACTTTCCTGCTTCTCTGGTAATCCTTGCTATGCAGGATATGTTACTTTCTTAGGGGAAGTGATATTCCTTACATTCAAAACAACACAACTCTTTGAATGCAAATAAAATGACTAATGCTTCTTTAAGCTCATAGTGGTTCCATGCAGTAACTTAAATGAGAGGCTATTAGTTCATCTGTGACTGAAAACCAAAACCAGATGGATTAGCTTGTTAAGAGTTCTCACAAAATACAGCTATGAGTTATGGTCATGGTGGGGAATACATTTCTTTTTCAGTTGCCTTCCTTTAAGCTTCACTTTCAGCTGTTTCATTATACTAGGCTTTTAGAAAAGTGTTGCATCTAATCTCTTCTAAAAAGTCTTACTGAGTAAGAGGGAAGGAGCAGATGTTATTTTCAAATGTAAAAATGCAGCTAAAAGATGAAACACAAGTTTGCTAGGGACAATTCATAAATCCTACATGTTCTATTACTCTCTCTTCTGTCAAAGAGAAGCCAAATCTGGAATACAGTTATGACAACAGGAAAAAGAGATATTGGTCTCCTTTTAAAAGCATATTCTTCTTTTTGAGTCTTTGCATAAAGATACCAACAGCATGAATCGTAAGGGGCTTTGTCAGGAAACAGGCAGCCAGACACTGGTCAGGACAGTACAATTGTATGTATGCCAAGAAGCACAAGTTTATACGCATAAGGAAGTTTTAACAGCAAAATGACACATACTGCATTTCAACTCTTATAATGCACTTCCTTGGCTATAAAGAGCTTCTGCTCTGAGAGTTCTGGCGGCAGAAGTACACTTTTGAGTCCCACTCCTGCTCATACTGGAGTCAGTGGGGAAGGCCTCCACTGCTCTCAGTGAGAGAGTGGATTTGTTGGGTTGTTGGTATGTTTCAAGAATGCTCTAGCCCCTCTCAAATTTCTTGGAATCCAATAAGCAATGTGGATGCTCAGTCCCTGAGAAATTCCTGAAAAGTTTCATCAGGACTCTTCATACCAACATCTTTCTCCTATACAATACGCCTCAACTGTAACTGCTATGGTAATTGCCATGCCTCTACCCGCCCCTGTTAAGGTAACTGCCGTGCCTGTTTGGCCTTTGGTTGGTCTACTGGGACTACCAAGTAGTGTTGCCACTACAGAACTTTGGAGCTAGCAGGCTGAATCAAACTTCATTTATTGTATTATAAAATTTGAGTCTTGGATACATAGCTAGTATCAACTTCATTGGTTTTACTGGGGACATAGATATCTACCTACAGGACTGAGATACCAAACAGCCATTAGAGGAGAGTAAGTTTTGATTCTGACTAGCTTCACTTTTATTTAAAAGGAAATAATGCAGTCTGGATAGTGTCAGTTTGGAGGGCTGTTCAGTCTCCTAGGCTGTAACCTTTATTACACATAGCTGAGCTGATTCACATCAAAACCCATGGAAAGACTGCTGGTGTCTTCTGTGAAAGACAAACTAAATCCTTTTCAAGCTCTCAAATGAAGCAAGACACAATGCACGTGATTCTTCTCACCTAACTTCAAGGACTGAATTCAACCGTCTTAAGTATCTGCAAATTGTGATTTTTAACACCTTAATGTATTCAAGACATCTGCACAGGGCTGCCAGATACAGCAGGGCATATGAGAGAGTTATGCCCTTCTGGAGTGTCAGGGACCTTTTGCAGACCAGATGGAATACCCTGCAGCTACCCAAATGGCAGTAGATCCATACATGTACAACTGAATTGAGTCCTAAGTAGTTGCAATGTACATGTCTACATGTCACTTGGGTGTCCAGGATAATCTTAACATTAATAAAGTTAATGTATCAGTAAAATACAGAGAATTATTTGTCTAATATGAAATCAGACTCCCACATTCAATCGAATGAATTGCACCTTAAACGCCATTGACGATATTCATCAAATGAACTAAAATGTCCTGCTCTTCTATAACTCAAAGTCCATAACAGTAAAAATACCTAAAAAGTCTTTGTTTTGTTGTTGATCACTGACACTGTGCTGAAGTTTTCGTTTCTCTGCCACTGCCTCCAGACTGATTCATAAGGATTTTCTCTCCTCAGAAAACTTCTATGGCTCTCCAGCTCATATAATTTTCTCTATCATCTCCACCAAATTGAGTAAAGCTGTAAACCATAGACTTAGATACCAAAGAGTGAGCATCAGATTGAAGAGACATACTTTTTAATAAGACATCTAAATTCCCTATTCAATTTGCCATTTCACTAGCTAACTAACTCAGTTTGATCTTTCTAGCTGTGTCTTGAAAGCTGTATTTGTATCGTGGAACTTGTACATACTCTGGAAATTTTAGCCTGCCTGTATAACAAAGAACCTAGTTATCAGCTGTTGATTTAAAGATTTCTTAAACTGTAAGGCACTTTCTCCAAGTCAGCCACTATACAAACTTAGGTTATGATCTCTCCAGATCTTGCAAAGCAATGTAGGCTCAGAGTAACTAAAATCTGAATGGAAGCTGTGATCTCAAAGAACTGCCAAGTGCTGCAGTGAAATGGTGGTAGTGATTCAGAAGACGACAGTCTTCCCTGCGAGTCAGCATCAAACCAGTGCCCAATGTGCTTCAGAGAGCCACTGTGCTGCTGAGACAGATAAACCTGACTCTTGGCGACTTGTGGTCAATTAAAGATCTCACGAAACATTTCACAAGGGGAAATACATTAACCTCAGAGTCCTGGCCAGATTATACAGTATTAGTAAAAACAAACCCAGAACATTTTGGGTCTAGTTTTGCATGCCTCACTCAGAACTGGGTGCCAGGATCACTCCTGGTGCCCTCTGAATTCAAATGAGTTCTATCAACTAAAAGCTGCATAGGATTTGGCCCTAGAATCAGTTCCCTTCTACATCTGCTGTCAGGTTTGCACTGGGAAATTCACCAGAAGCAGACGAGGTTTTGTTCTGGTTTGGTTTTCATGCTGTCAGGTGAGTGGGAGTTACTTGAACTCCAAAGACAGAAGTAGAAATCAAAAAGCAACCTAAATCCCAAGTGACTGTGTCCACAAGCAGATGTTTTTAGATCACGATGATGAATAAGCCTGTATAAGAAAGCACCAATTACAATAGAAAAACAGATTGTTGGCACTTAGTGCATTTCAAGAAAAGCATTACAAAAATAGGAAAAAAACCATTTTAGTGTTGCTAAATTATATTTACTTACTAAATATTGATACCAGATGAGTTGCCATTTGTTGAGAAAAACATTTCAACTTGATAAATGCTTTCATCTAAAATTTTTTGTGAAACATATTGTAAGATGTGGAATACTTAAAAAGAGGAAAAAAAGGGAAGGCAGGTTGGTTTATGTATGAACAAGCAAAACTTTTGAAAATATCTTGTGTATGACATGTAGGCACAAATATGGTCACACTTCAATGGGTTGGTTACACCTTGGGGACTGGATACAATAGGCAGACATGACTGGTCAGTTTGGCAAACTAAAACTTTGGGATACCTCCACAAAGTGTCTGACATACCAGTGTGCATTTGCACTCAAAGGCACAACTTGTCCCTAAGCTATCTGACATATGCCTTTTGGGTGCAGTTTTTTCATTGTTCCATGGAATATTTTGCCATTCAAAAAACTTTCATCCTGACACGAAACACTATAAAATGAGACCTTACATAGAATCCTCGGAAAAGTTAGCTATCAATTAAAAAGGGACTGATTTAATTGAACAAATAATATAATTTATTTGAGTGATATTCCTCACATCCAAGTCAGACATCTGGGATAAGAAGTCACCTCTTTAAATGTGGAGAGTGAAGGAGGGAGGGGGGGAATGGAGGGAGAGGGGGAGAAAGAATCTTCAGTCAGCCAGATGAGAAGACAAAGGTGAGGTTAAACAAAGTAGTTCTGACCAGAAAACCTCTCAACAACTTGTGGAAGTCACTAGTGACTGGTTAGATGAAGAGCCAAGAGGAGCTGGTATGGATGAGGTGAAAATAAATAATATTTCCAGCAACTGGGATGGGAATGAGAAGTTTGAATTTCAAGTGAGGAGAATGAGTATATGAGGGGCCAGTGGTAGGGAGGAGTCAAGCAGTGTACCCAATATTTAGAGGAGCGAGCTGAGGGAGTCACACAGCAAAATGGCAGAGTTCTGCACCAACAGCAAATACCTCTGAAATCCCATGTGGGGACAGCCTAAAGGATACCTATAATTTCCTTGTTAACCCTTGCTCTCTGTGTAAGTGAAATTAAGCCATTATTGCTATAAGTTACTCGGTAACACATGGTCTACACAGTGGCTCCCAAACATATTCCTGAGGACTCAACCCTTTGCTATGGTTTTGCAGCATGGAATTCTAATTCCTCACTCAAATAAAAAAAAAAAAAAAAAACCAAACCAACAAACCAACAAAAAACCACAACAAAACCCATTGTCCTGCTCCCTTTTACACACACACACAATTTATCAATATAGTGCAATTTCATAGTATAGGTTTATTTTAGAACTTACCTACCAGACAGGGTGTCACAGAAAGGGCTGGTAGGAAGATACCCATGTTTTAAAAAAACCCTGTCCCTGAAGGATAGCTGTTCAGCACTGTTAAGACTGATGAGCACAAATATTGTGTACCAGCAAAAGCATAAGTATTTAGAGGACTTTACTAGACATATCCCACTGAGCTGAGTATCCTAAATGCTAGACTGTAAAAACCATCTACCATCTGCATTTTTATGGTCAGAGAAAACAGTAGGAACTCACAAAGACAACTTCCAGTTGTCTAAAAAAAGGGAGACATGCAGGCTGAAATCCCTTCTGGGTGAGAATGGTCCAGAATTCTGTTCCTTCCTTCCAGGATGAGTTTTTCAATCAGTGTATTGCTATATACAACATGACTACATCTCCTTCTCCTCCAGCCAACAGATCTTCTGAAGAGAATTAGGCAAATGTGCAAAGATGATACCCAGATGCCTTAAGTTCAGAAGCAATTTCAGTCGTGAATTTATTTCACTGCAGTGTCTGCCAGCCAGTAATGTCACACTCGGCCTGTTTCTAAAATTTTCAGCTACCTCGCTGTGAGGAATTCCATCTTCTCTCAGTTGTCCATGTCTTTGTGGCACTGTGTAATGCCAAGCACCTCGTCTACCACCTTTGGAAGCTGAATCTCACCCTAATCCTACTAACAGAGGATTGGTGGATTAGTGCAGTGCCTTCTTCCTTCTATAAGAATAGTAGGAAGGGCTGGAGATAGAGGAACAGGAAAATAAAGGTTTGAGACTCTGAGTTGACTGAATGGCAGCTCAATGGACAGAAGTGCATGTCATTTGGGACCTGACTGGTTCACTGCTGTTGTCCCTGAATACCAAGATACCAGCGTATCCATAAAAGAACCTGTCCTTCCAAGTGATGCTCATCTTGCCAAAACCATGAAAAATTAAAATGTTTACCTGTGGACAAAAGCTTCATGGTCTGTGCACTGCTATAGATGGAATTTTTGAATCCTTGTTTTCTCTTTCAGCAATGAACATCACATTATTTAAGTTTTTTTTCAGATTTGATCTCAACTGCAAATACCGGTATATTCATCTTGTTCTCTTCCATATGTAGTCACTGCTCTTTCTTAACTACACTGAAATGCAGCTGCTCCATAACAAGTAAAGGATGAGAAAACAGGCATGCATGACTCCTTGACTAGTAAAACTTTCCAAAGACTGGGCCAGGAGCACACAGAAGTCCCGGGGATAGCAGTATATATACATTCCCTTGGGTTCTTTGGAGTGGAGAGACGGCATCTCCTCTTTTTTCCTCCTTCACATAAAAAAAACCCCTAAACCTTAATGTCTGCACATTTCCAAATACATTTTATGCTCTGATTTCACTGTAGTAATATGATTCAGTAATGTCATTATGCAAATTCCTTTAACTTAGAGTGCCTATTATTTGCTCTTCTTTTATCCATTCATCACCAAAAAAAGCATGACAGATTTTAGACTATTTGATAAAAGCACATTAATAAAAATAATTTGGTGAGAATACTGATTAAAACTTTTTTTTTTTGTCATGAAAAACTGCAGGATATTTCAAATACAAGGCAGCTCTTGGCCCTGAATAGAAGAGGAGTGTGAAGCAGACGTGAAAGAGGTACAACACCCATCTGTCTTTCAGTGTGGCTTCGATAATCATAGGCAGAATTTCAACAGGCATTTATGTAGAGGGGGTGGCAAGCAGAAAGCCTTGTCATGACCGCTAGTGAGTTTTCACAGATAGTCATCTGTGGAGACAAACCAGAGAAATGTGATTAATGAGCTGGAATAACACGATCTTGACGAGTACCGTAGTTTGTGCTACAATGTTTCTTCACACTGCACACATCTGTCACAAAGAGGCTCATGAAATCATTTGCTGTTTGCTTTATCTGCAGAAACATTCTTTGTGTGCTGACATCATACAAAACGTGCCAGGGTAAGCAAATAAAACCCTATGGCAAACAGCTTGGTCTAACAGTACCACCTGTCTTCTTAACTTGCTTTGGCCAATTATTTCACAGGGCTAAGCTGATAACAATGCCCATAGCTCGGGTGAGAAGGTCTAATGACCACCTTTGCAGTCTAGCCCTTTCACTCAAAGTTAGTCTGAGTGACAGAATTAGGTGGAGAGCTCCAGTTTAAAATGCAGTGGTGGTGGCAGGATGTGAGAAAACTGCTGCTCCCAAATCAGCAGCACCGTCTGGCGTGAGAAGTGCCAGTTCAGACCTGCTCTATTCTTCTCCAAGGATCTGTTCTAAGTCACCATAAATGAGAGGGCACCAGCCCTTTGGACCGACCCAGAAAGACCACACTTACATTCTTATCTTCTCCATGCTTGACCCATTGTTTTCCACTTTATGGTTTCACTCATCCTATCAACCTCCCTACCCTGGCTTTCGAGTTATAATAGCTACTCTCTTCTGCCAACACTCAGCCTCCACAGGGAAAATTCAGACAGCATTATTATTTTCCTCATGGTGCTTATGTTGACTTTTTCTTTAATTCCTCAGAAGCAGTTCTACTCACCTTCAAGTTCTAGGCCTCTAACTTAAACCAAAGTTTCCAATTCCTGACATTGTATGGCAAAGCTTGAATATGTGGTGTTATTCTTAAAGCATTAACTACTGCAGTAATTTGAGAGTCTCCATTCCACAATAAAACAGTTTTCTAGCTCTCATTTCATGGAGGGAAGCTCAAAATCACAACTCCCAGGCTTACTAAAAGAAGACAATAAAAAGAATCAAAATACAGATTATTAGTTTTTAAATTCATAATTAGGAAAAGGCTCAGGAGTCTGAAAACTTGAGGTTGGCAAGAGTCCTAAACCCACGTTTGAGCTGATTGTTTAATTAGATAAATTTGATGAGAAAAGCATTGTGTACCCTAGGCAGGCATCATTTTTGTGGTAAATCCCCTAACCTTTTCCAAATGAAATTGAACAATTTGTCTTTTCATGAATTAAGTAGCATAAAGATTTCTTCATGAACTTAAACTTTTTACTCTAGTTTCTAGAATTAATTCTGTATTTGTTTCTGTAATTAATTCTACAATTCTGTTTCAGCCTTCCAATACTCATCCCTCTTGGCACCCACTGTGCAGACCCTCTCACAGAAAGATTGGCTGATATCCAGTGACATCCACACCACCCTTCCACAACGCCAAGCCACCATAAAAAGATTCATAAAATCTGCAGGCCCCTAAACCTTGTTACTCTGCCAGCAAGGAAAAAACCAGTCACAGAAAAATGGGATGGTATCGACAAGAAAATATAGGGAAGAGATGGAAGACAGACAGAGATTGATTTTGCAACGTTTTATCCATAGTTTTATACTGAACACCTAGTGATACCAACAATGATCATACAAAGAGAGCAATTTGGATTAATAGAAGGAATTTGCACATTTAAAACAGTACCTCATTTACAAGAAGTTTCTTCTTACTTGCTGAATAGCATTGAATGTAACACACTTTGTATACCTTTATTCACAGTACATCCTCCTCTTGGCAAGATTCTGTAATCTTGCCAATCTTTCCAGGAGATAATACATGCCATCTGGAGGAAATGTTTCTCTTCCCCCGCCCCCCCCCCCCCTTCTGTTTTATATTTCTCTTTCATCTCCACACCCTCAGCACTTTATCCTCTGATCATCCCTAGACCTCAACCTCTAGCTGTACAACCATTTTCACTTTCAATCTCACTGTATTTCTATCTGGTTTTGCCTTGTGGTTTTATCACACTACTGAAACTACTAGTCTGCAATAGTCTTAACTGAATCCTTCATCTCTAATTCTAATCCATCTCTTTCTTTTTTCTTGAAACTCTGAGTGAGCTTCCTAAATTCATTTTAGGACTTCTGCTATCTGATTATATACTCTTTAATCAGGCAGATTGCCTGCATTATGGTCACAAAATCAGAAAAAAAGTAGGAAGGGAGTTGAAGATCCTACCTACCTAAGGCACGATCAGTTCTTTCTAGAGTAATTTCTGAACAATAACTATGTAAACTTTCTTATAAAGAAGGCCTTAAAATGCAAAGAGATTCCACATCCTCTCCATAAAACTCAGTTCCAATGCTTTGTTATCTCTGTATTTAAAAATATCAGCCACTTTATATTTAAAAAGACCTTCATAGTATCATTCCTAAAGTTCCCTAGCAGCATTTTGAGTCTTTTTCTTCTTGAGCTACCCCAGAGAACATGGAGAACAGCTTGTCACCCTCTTCTTTCAGCAACCTTTTACATATTTGAATACTCTTATCATGTCCCTTTTCTGTCTTCTTTTGTTTTAGACTAAACAATTTCAGACCTTTCAAGCTTAGCTTGTAAGGCGTATTTTTAAACCTCTAATGATTTTACACTCTTGGGGATTCTCTGCAACTGATTCATGTCTTTTTTGAAGCAGCAAATGCAAACCTAGGCACAGAATTCCAACTGAGACCTTACCAGCAGTGAGGAAAGAGGAAATATGAGGGGCGGGGTATTTTTTTTGTTTTGCTTTGAGGTTTTTTTGGAAGATATACAAGGGTTCTACGTATTTCAACAAGGGGGAGAGGCTTGGGTGATTTTGGTGTGGTTTTTTCCTCCCCTCAATGTGTACACTGATGGTCTCTCATAAACTTGAAAACTTTTATGAGGAACTGTATTGAACCAACGAGTCCCTGTTTCATTACTGGATCGCAAGTATTTTGCACTTGTCCTTATTGAATTGCATCTTATTTACTGGAAAGATTTCTCCATTAAAAAAAAAAAAAAGTCAATTTTTCTATTCTTTTGTGTTGCAGTCAGCTGCAGTTATAGTAAGAACAGTGCTGGACTGAAGATATGTACCTAAGAAACTCCTGACATAATTTCATGTAGACTATGAAGGACTGACGACTCTTTTTGGACAGCAGAATGCCAAGAAGTTAGAGAACATGAAGCTTCACCCAGACTTTCACTGTTTGCTTACAAAAATATTATCAAAGAAAGCATCAAAAATATTAGTCGGGATGTACTTACATGACAGCCAGCTTTTACTCAGTCTACAATCCCTATTATTCTATTATAGATTAAATTAGGTTTGTGAGATGGTACAGCCTTAATCATAATATTTGTTAAGTATTACTTTATAGTCCTCTGGAGGCTTATAAGCTGACTTTATTTTCACTCTGTGGTGAACTGCACTTCTAGGTTACTTCTGACAGTTCATTAAGAGCATCCTAAGTATTGGTTTTGGTATTGGTTTAATAATCCTAATTATTAGACTATTTGGCTCAGCCAAGTAGAAAATACCTAAAAGCGACTCTTTCCTTTTAACTCATTCCATTCAAATTCATTCCTCTTTCTTTAAGACACTGTATCCTTTTTGCATGTGGCAGGACCTTGCAGGATATGTATATTCATAGGCACACATCAGTTGAGATGAGGTTATTTGAGATTCTAGGCAGTTGTTCAACAGCAAAGCAGAACACGGAACAGAGAGAGGCAAAATTCCATTTACATTTGTATGTTCTCCTCCGATTCACTACAGCCATTTATTAAAAGAATACGGAGTTTCTATGACTCACGATCATTTCCATGCGACCGTTGGTTCCACAAATTTGAATCACACACACAAATCTATGAGCTAGAGCAGACGTGGTGTGGGTCTGGCAACGTCTTCTCTGAAGAACCCACAAAAGCATGGTTTCAATTGAAGGAAATTTTTTTTTTTCTTTCAGATATCCCCACACATACTGAACTGATAGCAGTTGGTATCACTGTATCTCACTTTGGAGAGCTAATAAGGGGTACGGAACAGTACAGCGGTATTTTTAGAGAACTACAGACTTAGGTATCCTGCTGAGGAGTGATTTGGCCTTAGGTCTGCCTAGTCCACCTAGGCCCTCTCAGCAGGTAGCTGAGCTTGCACGTTGCAGCTTCAGACCTGGTGGCTCTTGCCAAATGGCCCTTCACATGACATTTGTGGCCAATTAATGGAATAGCATGGAAACCCCTACAGAAGGGTGTAGGAAAAAAGCAGGAGAGTAGCAAAGTAGCAAAGCAGGAAACCTGCATTTGACAATGAGTTTGATATTTCTTGTTGTCTTGCTTCTGCACAAAACTAAGGCTTCTAATACTCTATATAAGAAAACTGAATCTTCCAGAGCAGATAATTTACCTTCAACACCAAAACACCAAAGACAATTCCCTGCTCTTGACCAGAAAGATCAGAAAATTGAATCTGAGTCTTCGACAGCTCAGAAAAAAAACCCCAACATTTTGCTACTTGGATCTCATGGAGGGGAAAAACAAAGTGGTCTCTTCTTTCCCTCTTTCCTTCTCCATTCTTCCCTCTTCAAACACACATTTTGATCAGACCTACCCTTGTCTCCTTATACACACCCTCAAACAGCTCTTCCAAACACAAGTTGTCATGCTTTGTTCCTCTGGATACCTTTCTCTTTTATGCGTCAGTATTTTCTAATAAAAAAAATACTTTTTTTCCTTGTTCTCAAACACCTGCTCAAATATACACTTACCTTTTCATTGCAGACCTTATATTTAATGATAAAGTTGGAGATACAATTCCCCCTTCTACAGCTGGAAAACGGTCTGTTAAGACTGTGACAGAATTTAAAGCATATGATTTCTAGGCCAGTTCTGTTATTAACGGTCTGAATTTCCTCCCCTTAAACATACCAACACAAACTGTTCTTTTGGCTAGAAACAGAGTGAAGAACAGAGCAGGCTGTGGCATTTCCTTCAAATAATCCTGCCTTTGTGCCAAAAGCCTACCTTTTTTCTCTTGCACCAAATGCAATGAGTTCAGAGTAGCTGTGCCTCATGTTAGAAGAGAACAAGCTCTTGATTTTTTAATTTGTTTTCAGTATACCATGAGAGTACTGAATACATTTTTCGACTCATTAACACTTCCTAAAATTATTTACTAGCATCAGTTTGAGCAGAACATGAAGAAAAATGACCCCTGTTTTTCAACTACTGTTAGGGGACGGAAGAAAGAGAAAGAAAGTATATTTCTAAGGCACAGCTCGCCTGGATTTTGAAGGCAGCCGAGAAAGTTCTCACTTTGTTTGAACTGTTGTGTTTGTGAAAGTCTTATTTCTGCCCCAACCCCTTCTTTTCTTCTGCAATGTCCAGTCTTGAAAACAAACTGACAGATGTTCTCTTGGATCAGCTTGTGAGACTTGCAGTGTCAGGAGTGCAAACAGACTTTAGCTGTTCAGTTCAGGAAATGAGATGCAGACAATCTGATAAATAAACACTGTTTATTACTCCAGTTTAAAGTGTGCTTGGATTTCTTTTCAAAATACTCCTACAAGGAACTGAGGATGAATATTAAACATGTGCTCCTAATTTAGAGACCTCAATGGGGAGGTCAGAGTGGTCTTTAACTTACACAATTTGTATAGTGAGGTTATAACAGAAGTGAATGTTTCTGAACTTTAACCATATTAAAGAAACAATAACAAGAAATTTGAAGTACATAGAAATTCACTCCAAAAAAACTTAGGAGACTCACAAATACACAGAGATTAATTAGAACAACAGGATTTAGGACAGTGTGTGTATTTTAGAGTACTTTGCAATTTAAATTGAGAGAGAGACATGGAGATTTAAATCAGCTGATACATAATTACCCAGTTTGGATTGGGACAAGACAGTGGAAAATATTCTTATACTCATGCAAGTAAGTATGCATGTTAATGGTTACGGGGTCATAAATTTAGATTTATACATCATCCAAATGGCACTTCCTTTACCAGCAGCCTATAGATCCCTAAAGCAGCACTAAGATAAGGCATCACTTCACTATTAATTCTGTGCAGTGTCGTATGCCACCCTACTTCTCTGTCATGGCTATGTGGACTACACAGCACATGAGGGACCAGCATCCATGGCTCCAATGACACATTTGCAGCCAGGCAGAAGTAGGAACAGCTGGGGACCATAAACCTGCCCTGCATGTACACCAGGAGATGCAAATGAGCAGGCACGACAGGACAATTAACTTCATAAAAAGCCTGCAAGGACTTTCTTCCTGGTCTGAGAAAGGGAAGAAGAGAGTTTAGAATGCAGTAGGTGAATTCTGGAGCAAACTCCTGATGTTCTCTTAAGGGCTTCACTGTCCTTTGGGACTTGCATAAAATCACAATTTGGCCCTCAAGAGTGTAGACTGAGACCCACTGAGTCACCAGCAACATTTCCTGCATTGCTCTGGATTTATCTTAAGGCACCTCCCTTCCAGCTACGCAGTAAGCATCATTTCCACCAGACAGAGGTGATTCAGACCCATGAAACTGTCATTTTTCCAAGTGATGGAGAACTATTACTGAATGAGTTATCATTTGAATAGCTTTTAGTGCCACATTTGAATTTTGAATTAATTCAAATTCTAGTGAAAAGTGTTCAACAAGCAGAAATGAACCATGAACCCTCTTACTCACTATTCCCCAAAAGAACACCCAATACTTGGTATGAATTTCATTTTTTTCCTAGCCTTACTCCCTACATATTTTTGGAATAATGGATTTTGAAAGAAGAAAAAAAGGGATTGAGGTATCCCTTATATTTCTTCATTTTATCTCCTGTAATAAACAGTATCCTGATCAGTACCCCTCAGAATATAATTATTATCCAGGCCTAGCAGTGGCAATATTATACATATGCTTATCTGAGAGAAATTATGTCACCTGTTCTATTTTGGCTATGCGACAACAGTCAGCAGAAAATACCTTTCAGATTTTTTATCATCCTAAATTAATGAGATGCAGACTGATAAGCAAATTATGAAAGATTATGTGAAACTCCTTACACTCATCTTATATTGCAAACTCTTCAGTCAAGGTTGCTCTATTTATCTGTCCGTACTTGTCCTGTTTTCCTATAACCTGTGTGAAGTCTCCACGTGTGACCACAGAAAGAGATAACTAATAGGAATACCAATACAGCTATGAAAGATTCTGTAGTCTGACAGCAGTAACTCACAGACTCCTGTTTGTAATTTGAAACATTTTCCCCAACCTCTTCCTTGTAACTAAGGTCATCATAAATAATGAAAATATTCATGTTACATACACACAGAGCTCTTGTTTCTTTCTGACCCATGTTTCAGACCTAACACTTTTCATTTTTACTAGTCTCCTGTTTCCTTAAAGGGCAAGTTTATATCAAAACATAGACATTTTCCATATTTTGGATATTGCTCTATAAATAATTTAGTAAACCTTACCTTTCAAAAAAAGTGACAAGATGTGTTCTATAGCAAAATTTTAGTTTTCTCGTCACGAGACATATAATGTCTTTAGCTATCACGTATACCTTCTTTTTCCATAAGTGAGACAGCAGCTGTTTGGAGAATCCAGTCTTGGACCAAATCTGTCCCTATAACAGAGGAAACAATAAACTAACTGTAGTGGAGGATTCTGTATGCTGCCTACTGCATTGAAGAGGTCCTTAATTAGAAGACAGCATCATAATTTCTCCCTTTTTATGACCCTATAGCTAGAGCAGCCTGTAAGCAAATAGTGCCTACTTAAATCTGGTTCATGGCATCCCATCAGGAGAAAGCCCGAGGTAGTACCTTGCAGGATTGCAGGAGTTTTATCCCTTGCATGAAAAAGAGGGAAGGGGGAACTGCAGGCAGAAGTCAAGGTTGGAAGTGTCACATGCAGCAAATAAAACTTGCCAAGTTTGGTAAGGTCTCTGGGTGAGCTATGTCAGAGATCTTTCTCCTTAAATCAGCTTAACTTTTCTGGAAGCCAGCTCAACCCCTACCTAGATTAATTAATTTGAAAGTTATGACTAGTCACTACCTCAGAGCAAATGTGAGTGTCTTGTTGATAAGGATGGCATGTACAGGCAAGGTTTACTCCGCATGTTATAAAGACTGTGTGGGTGACTAGTTCCACAGATGCTCTGTTCCACCTGACAGTGTTACTGAATACTTTGGGATTAGTAATAGATTAAAAAACCCCAAAACCTCAAGAGTTAAGGCTTTGGCAAGACTTTCAGTTAATATTATATAGAAGCTACTGAAGCTTTTGTTGACGTAAATGATGGTGGGGAGCCCAGTGAAGCCCCTTTGGCTGTTGGAAAGTGCCTCGTACAACTTGCCGTGATGCCACGTAAGAGCAAGTGGCTACCAGGGGTATGTTCAGCTCCATGTGTCTCGGCTTCATCACCTGCAAAAAGGGATTCATGTCCAAGCGTCATCGCGTTCGCTATCACAACAGGGGCCCAACCCCAGTTAGCCTTTAGCAGTGGTGACAAATGTCCTTATTAACGCTGATAACATTTAAAGATGAGCATGAGGGAAGACAAAATGGCTGCCAGCTTTCTACCCCCAGCTCTCAGAGGTCACAACGGCCCTCTTCACATAAATTCTCTTACAGGTACATTTTGGGGGTTTTAGCCCACCTCGCTCACACAACAGCTGCTGGCGTCGAGGGGGGTCGCCAGAGCCGGCTCTCCCTCTGCCTTCCCCCGTCGGGGCGGGGATTTGCCAACAGACGGGCGGTACCTGCCCCGCAGCTGAGGGGAGCGGGCCCTTCCCCCTCGGCCCGCCCGGCGGGAGCCTGCCCAGCCCGGCCCGGCCCGCCTGAGGGCTCCTCTTCAGAAGCGACCGGCCCTCCCCA
>NW_009260399.1:3408593-3408933 GCF_000687185.1 Egretta garzetta | reverse complement strand
AAGAAAAGCCGTGATCTTCGGTGCCCTGGGAAGGCTGGGTGGCTCCAGGGACTGGAAGAGGCTACAGCATCAGGGCACCGCGCACCGCTGCCAGTGATGCGGTGTGGCGGGGGAAGGTGTGCTCAGGTCCTTTCTGAAGGGCAAAGCTTCCCCTCATTGATCCTCAGCGTGGGCTAGAGGCCTCGGCTGAGGTTTGGGGAGGTGCACGTCACTGCCACGGTGCTCCCGTGATCAGGAGCGGGGAACACGCTTGACAGCACAGAAGCGAGCTCGGTGGAGGGCATTAGGCTGCCAGGGCAGGGCAGTGGCTAACCCCCCAGCCCGTCGCCCTTTCCACCGG
>NW_009260399.1:3355764-3408437 GCF_000687185.1 Egretta garzetta | reverse complement strand
AGGAATGCCTGTGCTCTGGGGCATTCCCTTGGTGGTGTATGGGAGGTTAATTGGATTCACCTGGCAGGTATCGCTAGGCAGAAAATGCCTGTTAAAGCCATGTAGCTCAAACAGAGCAGAAAAGGCACCTAGTAGTATATAAAGCACCTAAAACATAATCTTTTGCCTGTTTTGTTTTCTTTTCACAAGAAGTTTTGTAGTCTTGTACAGTCTAAAGTGGGGGAAAAAGGCCTGCGAACCTCCTTTACAGATTAAAATATTGACACTCAGGATATCAAATGGTCTTCTATTACTCAGGCCTTTGCCTGACCTTGGATATCGTGATATACTATGGTAACTTCAGGCTTGATGGTTTAACTTCAGAAAGCTTAGTAATCACTTTTTTTGGTAATTTTTTTTTTAGTATTAAAATGGGTCACTTTATGGAAGTGTTAATGCTGCTAATATCTTTTCACATACTTACTGATACATTATTTTAAGGGTTTGCTTCTGCTACCTTTCTCATGCTGTTCCTGGAAAGAAAACTTATATGCATAACGGAGTTTTAAATCATGCACTGCTGTTTCCATTATGTCAGGTGGACCACTAACCATCCTGTGTATTCACAGATGGCAAACTTGCCAAAATTATTGGGAGGAATCAGAGGGAAAAGGACTACTGTTGTAGCCTTTCTATGAATAGGGGACCTTTTATGTACCCTGCGCTCGAGAGAAGGTGAAGAGTGGCACAGATTGGAAGGAGGTCAAATAATATTCCTGGAGTTACTTCAGGACTATCTTGTCAGAGCCAAGAATTGCTCCAGATGCCAGCCTGGAGCTGCAATGATCAGTCTCTCCAGTATTTTGTAGTTATAAATTGCTGTTTGCCTGTTCCTTTTCACATCAGCATCCATTAGCTTTAGTACTCCTAATACTTGATTGGAACTGATCCACATGAAATAATCAGAATGTTTAACCAAAATGAGTGAGCTAGCCTGCATCTTAGGGCTTACTGAGTGCTTGGGGTTTGGTATATATGACATTTTCTTTAAGGATTCCTCCTGAATCTACTGTTAATAGGCTTAGGAATATTGGAGCTGTGAGGTAGAGGTAATTTTTTTTTTTTTTCCCCCAAGCAACTACTTTAGTGTTCACTTTATTTTGGCTTCATTTTTTGTCCCAGAAAACCCCAGCTTAGATGAAGCATCTGGTTCTCTGTTAAGTTTTAATTTTTTTTTATTCAATTCTACAGCTGCACAAACTGAAGCTCAAAGAAACCAAGTGTCTTGCCCAAGGTCAGACTGAGTTGGTGGTTGAGCCAGGAATAGAACTCAACTATGGTATTTTAATTTTTTTTTAAACAATAACATGCAATGGCTGTAATGAGAGGTTTAGAAGAAAGTCGACAGTTTAAAATTACTGTCGAGTTTCTCTCTTTTCCCTGATCTTGAAACAAATCTGCCCTCAGATGACTCAGAGTTTGAAGGGCTAAGCTAGTTATGGAGTAAATCCAGTTTTGCTTAACCATGCATACATTAAAACCATCTCAGATAACGGTAGCCTTACACAGTGTGACTTAGGCCATTTTCAGAACATGCAGTGACCCTGAGGAGCAGCTTTTGAAATATCTACTCCTGTCCATTTCCAGTTGCTTATGTTGATGCTAAGTTAGATTCTGGCTGTGATAAATGAAGATAGGCTGAGAAAACTTAGCTGTGGTTTCCTTGTGACAGAAGTCTGGTGAATAAGGATGCATGAAAAAGGAATAGTAAAGGATGCAGAAACGGAGGAAAGAGGTGCCCAGGATGACTGAGTGATAACTCCAAAACTGTCAGAATTTAAAATATTTTTTCCTTGTTGAAGGTCTGGATTATCTTGAAGAACACTATGCCAAATTGCAAGTTTTAGTTACAGTGTACTACAGGGGTTGTGCACTGTATGGAGATATAGGGACTCTTATCATTGATGTTCTTCAGTATGTCTATGCCCTGAAAAGTATTGCTCATACAATTAGCCTTATGCATCTGAGCACCCATAGACTTCTCTGGGATACCAGTAGGAATAGTCTGCAGAACTTCGAGGCAAATTTAAACTAGATGCTACAAATACTACTCTTTTTTCTCTTCAACACTAGATATCTTAATGTATGTGAATTTTCTGAAGCAGCTAGCTTTTTCCTGCCTTCTGTCACTTACTGTGAGACAGACAGGCTAGTGTGTAACTAATGGCATAAACATTTATGAAAGACAGCCTCTGTAATCAAAGACCTGTTCTTACACAGGCCTCTTTCTCACTGCAGCAAATTTAAGTTTTAACAATGCCACATACCGATCTGTTAAAGTGTCAAGACTTCTCTCTCAAAGGATTCACAAGGTCACCTGCAGTCTATGGCCAATTTATGTCAGACTCTTTCTTGCACAAAGGGCTGTTTATGATCTCTCAGTACAACTTTCTTAAGACAGTTAATAATTCATTGCAAAGTTATTTTGCTAATGGCTTCTGTGAAGACAGTTCAGATATTGAAAGATTTGTATTTTCTCACCTAGGATGTGGAAGCAAAAAATTATTCTTTTTTTAAAAATAAGGGTGCTATTTTGTCAGTGCAAGGGAAATGCAAGGATTGATTAGAAAACCTGTGAGGAAAGAAGTTCCAGAAAACAAGTACATTGGCTTTGACACTGATCCTTTGCAGGGTTCTGCCTGAGAATGTCCTCTGCATTGTTTAACTGAAGTCACTCTCAGAAAATGGTCATTATGTAAAGCCTCACCCACGTCAGTCAAATCTCTGCAAGATATGAGCCTAAAAGTTCAGTTCCCTAGAAGAAATGTTTGAAGTACGGTTAATGCATGAGCAGAGTCACTGCACACAGTTCTACGTGGGGTGTTTGGAGTGTGCCTGTACCTAACCTTGAAGATACAGAGGAACAACTGAGCGTATCATTATTTGCATTTCTGAAAAATTGGCCCAGTGAGAGATACTGAAGTCTCCTACTCGTGTTACTGTCATCAAAGCCTTACAGCTGCCTCCAGCTGTATTTAGGGAAATGCACTGCAAGGTATTGGCTGGAAACGCAAACTCTGGTCACATTCCTTTACTGGCTGTTTTCCTTATGGCTGAGTTTGTTTTGAGTTCCTGCAGGTGAGGATGAATATTGTACAGTGTTTGGTAAATACTCAGAGTATAGTACTTCACTGCTTTGTGTAGGATAGCTAACAGGAAAGAGATGTTCTCATTGTGTCTCTCTATGAGAGTCTCTTGGGAGGGAGGAATAACAAGCATCTGAAGTCAGTCAGGCCGTGAGGTGACTGCGCTGGAAGGCTTGTGCCAGTCTGTCTCCGTCTGGCCGTTGTGATTCCTGCACTGCACAAGAAAGCCACTTTGGTGTTGGTTCACCAACTTGTTTTCATCTGGGCACAGTAGAGATCTATTGTATAAACAACTTGCCTGAACCATAATGTGGCATTAAACTCACCAAGGCTTTATGGTCAGTGCACAGCTATGCAACTTGATCTTAATGCTGAATTCATCAGAAAAGCTGCCCATGAACCTATGTTTCCAGCAGATGTTTCTGTTTTTTAAGCAGAGACATTATAATCTTTTATTTGTCTTTCATTTCTTTCCATGAAAGCACAGTAGGGACAGTGTTAACCCTGGTGATCAGATCTGCCAGGTTGCAGTCCTCCCTTAGACATAATAATTCTGCTGAACACACAGATCTTTTCTGAAGCTGGTTTTAAAAGGGGGACGGGAACAGCCTTAAAAGAATGAGTTTCCCAGACTCAGAAATTTGTAATGAATATAAAATTGTGGATTTCAATACAATGTATTGTCTTTAAGAAAGCATTGAATGCGATTTGATTTAATTCTACAGGGATAGATGTTCAGTTGGCAGATACTCAGAAACTTTCAGTCTTTTGCAAATGTAAATAGGTCTAGCTTTATTGTCTTCACTGAGATTATGATGATTTATTTCTGCTGAAATTTTTTTCAGTTCTCTTCATATCAGGTTTACTCTACAAATTTGTTGGAGTTGTTCCTGTTTTACAGCAGTGTTAATGAGACTGGGGTGGGTCTATTGTCTTAGCAAGAAATTAAATAAAACACCATTAAATGAACTCATAGCCTGTAGATAACACTACTATCCAGGAAAAGTCTTAAGCTGATAATAAGGTTACTCTTATCTGACAGGCACTTTAGCTTTAGCCATGTAAATCCAATGTAGTTGGAGCCCATAGAACTGGAAATGTAAGATCAAATTTTACAAAACAGGCTGAACATCTTTAACTCCAGTTTATGCACTTACACCCAAGTCTGGATTTTGAGTGTTCTGTGAGAGGAGCTGGAGAGCTTCTGAAGATCTAATCACTTAATTGAAATGATAGGATGGGGGTTCAGATCTGCTGAGAGTCTGATTGATTTGTGGCTATGGAGCAGATTGGGAAAATCTAGTTCTCTTGATTAAGAAATGTGTAGACAGCTAAAGACTCATACAGTATAAATTTGTTTTTGCTTCAAGTGTAACCTGGTTGCAGCACCTTTGATATCTTGGTTATACAACTGATAGCTAATTGGATTAAATTACAGCTTTTTGCCAAGATAAATTAGCTTTGGTTGGTGTGAGATGATTTTGAACATGCAGTAATAACATGGAAAATAAAGAATCCTGTTGAGAGGCCTTTGAAAAAATATGTGGCAAATCTCCGTAGGTCAATAGGTCAGAATACACAAAGCTGCTGTAAACTCAGAGCTTTTACATTCACAGTCCAGCAGAGGTCTGAGAGCTGCATGAAACTGCAAGACAGCAAAAGTATATTGTGGTGGGGGAAACAAGAAAGAAAAAGACACATACTTAATTTTATGTTTTAGTTAGAACAGTAGCAGCAGCTAATGACTACCAGGTAATGCCAATTAAAGGATAGATTGAAACTCTGACATAAAGCCCTGACTCTACTACTACAGTTAGCACACTTGTTTTCAGGGTGACCCTATACAACTTATGCAATGTTCAGTGTTGCTTTGTTGCTTCCTTCTTCAGCTTCTCAATTCCTCGCTTTTCAAGTATATTGAGAACTTCTGATGAAAACCAGCAGTTCAATAACTGTATGCTAAAACGTCCTTAATAATGACTAATATTTCAGTTCTCTTAAATAGGGCTGTGTCAGAGTAAATGTTAGTTTGCACTTACTTCTTCCTAGTCTACAGTTGGAGTTCCTGGGATGTCATATAATGTGTTGAAAGTTTCTTATTACTCCCAACTTGCAGATAATGATTTAAGAGAGATTGGCTTCTATGAAGGCATCTCAACTTTGTAAGTCGTTTTTCACCAGTATTTAGTCCCCACCAGGCAACAGGAAGAACAGCTCACCACTAATCAGGCCAGTAGATCTTCAGCTACACCTCTTCTAGCAAGTTTGCATCTCCGTTATTCTTGATCCTCCTTTGTTTCAAATTTCCCCCTAATATACAGTGCAGCTTTGGATTCACTTTCAGGTTTGAGTATTCTAGTCTTCTGACTCCAACAGAGAGGTCCTGGACTTCTGCTCAGACTGAGAAATGCTTTCACTATGGTATGGAAAGAAGACAAGCTTTGCTTCAGTTTTACAGTCTCCTCTCTGTATTGCTGCATTTTATTTTCTTCCACTTCCATGTTTACGTTCATTTGCTACCTCTTTCAGACTTTTTCTCTCTGCCTACCCCAAATCTTACCTGGAAAGCTGCTGCCACCCACGGTGTTTTCCTGGTGGCTAGTCAGGAGTGGTACAAAACTGAGTTCTTTGGCAGGCGTCCTCCTCTGCTTTTGGCTGTGTGCAGTGCTGTGACAATTTGGAACGGGCAGAACAGTTCAGCACTCAGCAGATGCAAGGGGATTTATTTGCCCTGACTCACATAGAGCTATGCTGATTTGCACCAACTGACAGCCTGTATTCACCATTCTTTTTCCCCTCACTTCTGTGCTAGTTCATCAGCTGAGGGCCTAGCCAACTGTCCTTCATAGATGCATAGTCATTTCTATTAAGATAAATCTAATGATAATGTTATATCCTGTCAGTGAACACTGCTGTGTATGCAAGCATTTCAAGCCATGTTAGTAGGCTTCAAAGGATATACTGCATAATCGGGCAAGTTGCTTGTGAACTGAAGGTAAGATAAATCTTGAGTGGCTCAGGAAGCAAAATAAGTAACACTATATTGTGCTTACATTTGACTGTCCTCTGTGATTCCTGTTTGCAGCGTCTCTTTTAAACTAAATACCGAAACAGGCATATTCAATTGGTTAGAGGGATTTTTCAGAGTGCATGAGAATGTACCTAAAAATAATAGACCAAACCTAGTCCTGCCAAGTTGTTCCTTCTGTTTATACCATTTCATATAAGTTTAGCTTTCTAAATGTAAGCATAGTTTCTTTCCCCTCAGAAGTAGATCCCACCTCCAGTAACAGGAAGAAGAGCTCACAAACTTCTATGGAGAAATGCCTAATCTGGTTTCTTCAATACTTTCTTCGTTGGTACCAGTGTTGTGTCCATTCCCTAAGTTCCTGTCTTGGCTTCAGGTCTTTTGGATATGGTGGTAGTATGAAGGTGCTCACTTTCTGGCTGTGTAGGTCCTTTAACACTTTATTATGAAAGCCTTCTGAGAGACTATAGGAACTGTAACAACTAGTTCTGTCACCCACTATCTTATGAATTCATTCAACGAACAGAATAGATCAGTGAGACATCTTTTTTGTAAGTAGGCTAGACTCCATTGTGCTGTAATCTATATATTCATTCCAAGTAATGTACAAGTTACAAGGTTTAATGGTCAGTAAAACACCTGTAAATATGGATCGATGAAAATTATCTTTGAATTCAGAACTACACAGAATACCAAAATAAGAGACTCTTCTCTCTTAAACATCTCTTTCCTTTCTTTTCTGTGTATCTTTCCTTTTTGTGTCATGCCCCCTAGCTACTTTCCTTTTAAAGGAAGGGTAAAGGGCAGCTGATGAAAGAAAAGTGTATACTTTCAAAAGACAGAATCTGTACCTGGATTCATTACTATGTGATCTAGAAAGCAAATCTAGAACCCTTCAGACCAGGTGTTGACTTGGTGTGTGAGAGCTACTGTGGAGTAAGCTCATCCTTCAGCGTGACTTGAACTTAGAGCAAATCATGATGGCACAAAGCATAACTTCTGAAAAGTTGGTACTGTTTAGAAGTTAGAATTTAGAGCCCTCCTGACTAAATAGCAATGAAAGAATTGTATCTCCTGGGATAAATAGTGTGCTCTTGCACCAGATTTGAAAAAAGACAAAAGTGTTATTGCCGTATCTGATTACAGCTTGTTTACTTCCTTCCCTAGATGCCAAAGTTAACTTTAAAGCATCAGGCTGTAAAATGAAAGATTGCTATTTGAGTGTGGTGATACGTCTCCTAGCATATGTTTAACATGTGTGGTGATGTGTCCCCATGTATTAGGGATTGCAGATAAGCATGACGTTCTAGCACAAGCAGTATTATTACTTTGTGATGTTGTGACATTAGAAGCCAGGATGCTTCAGGCTTTCTTCCCGCTCTAAGATCTTAATTCCACAGAATTATACTCAGTATTCATAAATGCGGCATATAGTGCTGTTTAACGTAGTACCTCACTGGCTCTTGTCAGAACACTTAGTATTTAATAATCAATTGCTATGTCCAGCTGTCTGTGACAGCTTAAACATGGATTTGCAAAACTTTTTAGGTGCAAAGGTTATAATTTACATCAGGTTTCTAATGTGCCTACTTTAAAAAAAACCAAGTTCACAAATGCTGCATCTATATTACTCAGCACTTGTTAGACCACACCTAGAACACTGCATCCATTTTTGGACCCCTCAATACAAACCAGATTGAGTTCAGGAGAGGACCACGAGGATGACTGGGGGCGCTGGACATATCTCCTGTGAGAAGAAGCTGAGGGAACTGGGCTTTTTCAGCCTGGAGAAGAGAAGGCATCAGGAGGACCTAACAGCAGCCTTCCTGTACTCATGAAGAGGTTGGAAGATGGAGCCAGGCTCTTTACAGTGGTGTGTAGTGGGAGGATGGGAGACAACAGGCATGCTGAAACATGAGTCTCAACAGGAGAGTTTCAAACTAGATATAAGAAAAACTTTCACCTCATGGAGGACAGTGAAGCAGTGGGACAAGTTTTAAGGAGAGGTTCTGGAGTCTTCATCCTTGGAGGTTTGCAGGCCCCTACTGGACAGAGACTTTGAGCAACCTGGTCTGCCAACCCAGGTTTGAGCAGGAGGTTGAACTACATACCTCATGAGGTCCCTTCCAATTTGACTTATCCTATGACCCTATGTGTCTTGGATAATAACTAGTAGTTTTCCTGAGAAAAATACTCCAGACAAGGCTTGAAGACTTCTAACAAAGTAAAATAGTTTATAGCCAAGTGATGCTGATGTTTTATTTTCTCAGGATCAAGCAAAATGCTGGATAAGTTTTGAACAAATGTGAATGACTTAGATTCCTTTCCCAATACCTGTTTGGAAACTATCCCAGCAGGAGAAACAGACCAATTCAAAGCATATTTATCTCACCTACTTTGTAAAACACGGTATTGTCTTATTAACATATCCAATTCTTTCTGCTAGTATAGGTCACCTACAGTCCAGCAGCCCAAGATACAAATTCAACTTCATAGCAGATGTGGTGGAAAAGATTGCACCTGCAGTTGTGCACATTGAACTTTTCCTCAGGTAACACTTTTAATTCTTTGCGTTTTAATTGCATTGTTGGACAAAGGTCTACAAAGGTTTTCCAGTGTACTAACTTTAATTTTGAATTCTTGAAGTTCACAGCATATTCAGACACATTACAGCAGACTCATTTGTCTAGAGAACCACCTCTTTGTATGTTTTATTCCTGTTTCGTACACCTATTTTTTTTGGCTTAGAGTCTTTACAGTACTTTAGAACATGTATTGTCTGCCATAAAATAAGTCTATCGCATCTTTGGAGGTCTCTTCAGTCTCGGTAAAATGTGTTGCTTGTTGGATTATGGTTTATTGTCTCAGTTTAAAAAAAAAAAAAAAAATCAAGAAGGTAAATTGGAAAAACATAGCTCCTTGTTGCTTATTCTGCTTTCAGTGAGAGTTGATTTCATTTTGGCAGGGAGAACATTAAGATGTAGCATGTTGACCAGATGCAACCTGTCTAAACACAGAAATTATTTCTGATGGGAGAAAATGTACTAAATTTGCTGACCAAAACATACCGATATTCAGTGTACTGAAGCTGGAGCTGAGGAGGCAAGTTTAACACTGAGTGCTCAAAACAACCTGGGAGGCAGGTTTAACATCGAGTGCTCAAACCAACTTACTGTCAGAACAAATTACTGCAATTATACGTACTCCTTTACCTGAATATCTTTCTGCTTGGGGTACTTTAAATTTACATAGGCTTAAGAATTCCGTGCAGAATTTTTATAGGCTTTCTTAATATGCAAAATCAAGACAATCAGGTTTTCCGAGACATAGCTTTATGCACATGGTGATTGGTCTTTTGAGAGAAAATCATAGCTGAAGTTGTTTAAGATCTTTGCATATGTAGTTTAGATTGTTTGTTCTTTCCCTGTAAGTAAATGTTTGTCCAGCAGCCTGCTGGGTGCTAATTGTGATACTACCTTCTCCCTGGGATTGGCTCCAATTCTTTACTGCTGAGTAGCCCAGAACTTTCAAACAATTTCCTAATAAGGACCACATCTTGAAGAAAGAAGAATTTGTGGACCTTTTCTGATCGTCTACTGCCCAGGCACTTTCTGTTCCCCTAACAAATCTGAGGTCATTACAGCAATTGTTCATAGAGAAAAGCCATAATACTTTAAACAGTTTATAAGGTCTTTTAAGTGTCTATATTGCAGCAAATGTTGTTCCCACCAGCTTTTACCCATTGTTAGAGGTTTAGTTTCTTTTCTTTCACATTACCAGTCCTTTCACTTTTTACACATGCTTTTTCCTGCCAGTCTACACTTGGACTTCATGATTCCCTGAGACATCACCTCTTCCTTTACTCCTCTGTCCAGCTGCAAGGTTCCTTCCTCTTCCTTTTTTTCCATTACAGGATCAGTCCATTTGTCAGCCCTACTATTGCCTGTCATTTTCTTCCCGTATAGAAACTGGTGGGATCACATGGGCTCCTTCTCCTTCCGTTTTTGTCACCTTGCCTCTTTGTAAGGAATCCTATAAAGATAGAATTGGAAAACAAAGGAGAATGACCCACAAGTTGTCTGAAAACCTCGGTTCCAATCTCCCTGACTGACTAAAAGCAGTCACAATTCTCAGAAAAAGATCTTTTTTTAAAAATTTTTTTTAATTTAATTTTTGTAAGGGTTGTAACATTGGTCATCAAATGGTTTGTTATTTCTCAGGGTGAAAGGTGGTAAATGATTTCTTACGTAATCTTCTCTAAGTTATACTTCCCTTGTGAGTTATAATTACTTGTTCTTTGTACAGGCACCCTCTCTTTGGTCGAAATGTCCCACTTTCCAGTGGATCTGGGTTTATTATGTCTGATTCTGGTTTAATTGTGACCAACGCCCACGTCGTGTCAAGCACCAATGCTATATCAGGGAGACAACAATTGAAAGTACAGCTACAGAATGGAGATACCTATGAAGCAACCATCAAAGACATTGACAAGAAATCTGACATTGCAACAATAAAGATTCACCCTAAGGTGAGTGGCATAAATAGATAAATGAATTAATTTGGGAACCCTATTTCAGTTTCATTTAGCTCAAAGTGATTGGCTGGAATATATGTTTAGAGACTCCTTGGAAATATATCTGGGGAAAACAATGGACTGAACAAACTGTTTCTGTAGGCCTGGAAATTTTTCGTATCTTAGAATTAAATTACTTTGTCTTCTGTGCTAGGAACTGCTAAAAAAGAAGACACAAAAATGCAGCTCAGTTAATATGTGACCAGATTCTGCTATCTTTACCTGAATACCTGGGCTATTTTGGCTCATCCTTCTAGCTTTGTGCCAATACATGGCCTGCAAGATGGTACATAGTGTAGGGAGAGTGGCAGGCTGGTCAATAGCTGGTTTATATGCTATTTCTATGAGGAGAAGGGAACAATCTGCTGGAAAACAGGGAAATTTGTTTCAGAATCTTTCTGTTTTTTTGTTGTTTTTTTTTCTGGACAAAATTGAACAGTGCTGCTGCTAGCATTTTTTTTCGGAAGACAGTTTAAGGCAGTAACATGCTGCAGTATACTCATTTTACCTGGCGTAAGTTTTGGGTATATGATAAGGAGTGGCTCTTTTATTTGTGTAATGGAAGGTGTATGTTCTTAACTTCTTGCTAGTTTTTGATCTTTTCAGTCAGGTTATTTTCAGATATAAACTAATGCTTATTTCTTTCTTTCTGTGTTTATTTAAGAAAAAACTACCAGTGTTGTTACTGGGACACTCTGCTGATCTGAGGCCAGGAGAATTTGTGGTGGCCATTGGAAGTCCATTTGCCTTACAGAACACGGTGACAACAGGTATTGTCAGCACTGCTCAGCGAGATGGCAAAGAACTTGGCCTGCGGGACTCTGATATGGATTACATTCAGACAGATGCTATTATCAATGTAAGTATTAAGTATGTGAGGAGCTGAGCTTCACAGTCCTGGGACCTTGAAATCCCCACCTATTCACCAGGGAAGTGTGTGCTCTGAAAGATTAATCCACTAAATAAAAGCAGCTTTGTTTAAAATCAGTGATAGGCCCTTTTTATAAAAGACTATGCAGTGTCTGTAAGTTGCATTCAGGCATTAATGTTGTGAAAGGTATGTTAAATAAAACTGCTTTCTTTGAGGTTGTCTAGGAAGATGTTACATAAGAGAGATCCTTCTCATTCTGTAGGTCTTGTGCAGTAACACATGGTTGTATAGACCAGCAGTAAGTCAATACATTTCTCTCTCTGGTTGTTCAGCTGATCTGGCCAAGCAAGCCTTAGAATAGAGCCAAAGTTTCTTTCATCTCCATGCATTAGAACCAGATGGAGTAGTCAAGTTGACAGATTCTGCTTGAGTTTAATGACAGGACACACAGGTAAGAACTTAAGGAGAGGGTTGGATTTTTTGTTGTTGTTGTTCTTGTTTTCCCTTTGCACATCACATACTCCAATGACGAATCTAGATGTAAAATAACATAAAGTTTGAGATACAGTTCGGAGTTAAGGGTCCTAGCACTGCATGTTGTATAGAAATACATGAGAATAGTACCCCATCAGAGCAGCTTGGAGGCATCCAAAGAGCTTAAGACCTTGTGTTTGCATAACTTGTAGTGATTCTAAAAAGAACACTGCATGCATATCTGAGATAGAAAATGGCCTGGAACTTTATGGCTTAAATCTGTTATACATCGAAATGAAAACATTTTCAGCATTTATTTACTGGACCTCAACATCAAATTTGACATAACCAGTGATAATGCTTAGCATTTTACATATGCAAAGCACTTCACAAATGTTTATTGTCACAGACTTATGGAGAGAAATTTTTTGGGAAACCCCATATTTTTAGCACAAACTTGTGCTAAGATTTGATAAAGCTTCTATGTGACCCAGGAGCTGAACCTCTTTAGACATTTAATTGGGATTACTTTCTTCAGTTGTAAAAGAAGAATAGGAAAACTTAGGCAAAATGGGTTACTTGGGAGCACACACTGAACTGGTGGCAGAGACAGAATTAGAACATGGGATTCTTGACTTCGCGCCTATACACATTCCTCAAGATCAGACTGCTTCCTTGTATATGCTTAGGCATTCACCACCCTCAAAAGCTAATGAGGAAGTTTAGACAAAGATAGTAGAGTGTTTCAGATAATGCTAGACCAAATAGAATAGTGATAGCAGAGGAGGTAAGGAAAAATGGCAATATATTTGAATTGCTTTGCCATTTGAGACCACAAAATATGAAGAGAGTCCCTGGCATAGGGATGCTTTGTGCTTAGCTAATGCACTAGTTTTCTCCTGAGAATGGGAGGAGTTTGAGAGCTGGTCTATTCAGAGCATTCCTGTGGCTCAGCCAAGACTTCCCTGCAGGAATGTGCATGCAGCTGCCTTCTGAAAAAATACTAGAACAGCAGGAACATGGGGCAGGAGAAAACAGGGCCATACATTCCTAAATGGAGTTATACCGCATGTGCTGAAGTTCTTTTGTTATCACATCCTTAGAGTAGAGGACAAGTGAATGAAAGATGATATGCTGAGGAAGTCTGAAATATCATTATCTTGATTCCTTTGTGTCAGACATAAAAATCAAGTGTGTAGCCTCTGATCACTGAAAAGATACAACATAAGAAATGGATCTCTTTGTTTAAACTTGAACTTCGAAGGTGTTCTAAAAAACTTTAATGTCTGTTTTATTCTGAGAATCTACAAGGTTTGCCCAGTGGTATCTAAGTGTAAACAGTTTATATGGCTCATGTTGCTGTCATGCATCACTTCGCTTTTGTTTATTTTGAGTGGTAAGTTGCTGCTCTTGGCTGTTCAGTAGACCTACTTGAAAACTCTGGCTGCACTCAAAATCAAACTTGTTAAGCCAACATGAAGATGGTCAAGGAACTTCTCCAACTCCCCCATTTCCTGTAGTCCTGTTGGACGTTTCCTTTGAAGACCATTAGGTATTAGGCAATTTCAGGCTGCTCAGAGCTGCTAAATGCCCTCCCTAGAGAGAGTGGCATGTCTGTGGTTACTAAATCAATCCTTACATAGTACCTACTTCATAGCAATATGCTGTGATTAAACATTGTGTTCTTCTCTGGTGGAGAAGTAAGAGATACTGATGGTGTTACAAACCAAAGTGGTGAATAAAACTACTTAAGAGCTGTATGTGCACCTCACTCAAATACAAACTTAAATAGCAATTAATTATGTCAAAACCTTGTTCTGACAATCTTCAGAAGAATCAAAATACTCGTTTTAACTCTCTAATGTTTCTTCTTAGGGTCTAACTATTTGGAGTGGTAAGTTCCTGCTCCTAACATAAGGCCTTTTTCTGGAAAAAAAAAAAATCAATCATAAGAAGTGTGAATGGGTAGGTCAAGACCTACCTGTAATCTTCTGTGATCAATACTGTGTCCTCAGTGCTGCCTAAGAAGTGATCTGCTCTCTTTCATTTACTTACAAAGTACTGTTTGAAATGAAAATTGCATTCCCTAAAGTGAAGCACCAATTTATTGTTCCCTTACATTATTTTTACAGTATGGCAACTCTGGAGGACCTCTAGTTAATCTGGTAAGTCCAGGTGACTTGTTTTTTGTTTTGTTTTAAGAGCTAGTTTGAAATAAGTGGGAGAATATGTTTTTGAAAAGATTCAGAGGTCGTACTAGCTTCCAGTCATTCAAGCTAATGGTAGGCAGATACCCTGAAGCTAACACAAACTATTCAAATTAGGTCTCAGTTTATATACCATTGAAAAGCATTTCCCCATAGAGCAGAGGAAATTTCATACAGCAGTGAGGAAAATGGGATTTGGTAGGAGCAGTTATGCTCGTTCACACTATGAAACCTGGGATGCAGGGCAAAGATGGGACCTGGTTAATCTGCGCAACTGATTTTAAACCAGCACTGATTTTGCAGGTCAGTGGATTGTGGCTGTAGTGGTAGTAGTGACTCCACTGCTAGCTAAGCAGAGGGAATCTCTTGCTGAGTGGTGGGATGAACCTTGGATGAACAAACTGTACTGTAATTTCTCTGGCCATCACAGTTAAATGTGAGAGGGACTGTGAATCAGAGCCCAGATCCTCCCTTAGAAGTAATGTTTATTTCTTGAGTGATTACAACACTCTAAACTAGGCAATGAGCTGAACCCTGTCACTTAGGAGCAAATTAATTGGGTGCTATCTCTCAACAGGATGGTGAAGTGATTGGGATTAACACCTTGAAGGTCACAGCTGGAATTTCTTTTGCTATTCCTTCAGACCGCATCACTCAGTTTCTCACAGAGTCGCATGACAAACAAAGTAAAGGTAAGGTCTGCAAGAAACAGTGACATCTTCCAATTATTTTCCTGATCTGTTGGTGGAGTGCCAAAAGACATGGGTCTGAGATCCTTTTCCTGAAAGGAGTAGCATTATTTTACAGTATAGAACACCATGGACTTGGAAAAAGAAAACAACTTCACAGAAGTGGGGCAGACATTTTATTACTCAACCCCCCAAAGAGTAGAGAGTATCTGTATAAATCTGGGAAAAAGGGCCTATGAGGATAGCGAGGCCACAGATGAGTCATTACAGTCTCAGTGATCTGGAGAACAGATGGTGACTTGTTTAAGGAGTCTTATCCTCCTTTTTCACATATTTTCCAAGTAAAAAGGAGATAAAGGTAAGAACTTGTCCATGGATGGAGTGTAGTGCATGCACTATCAGTGGATGATCTTTACCTTGCTATGGTCATTTATATCTGTGCTGTATAATTTGATATTGTGATAGACTCTCAGCCCCCAGTGGAAGAAGAGCTGTGTACTTATTCCTGAAGAAATACATGGGTAAGGGAGGAGAGGCAGAAAAAAAGAAAGGCCTCTGCACCAGAGCATACAACTCTAGATATACCAGTAACTGACAACTGCAGCACTGTAGACTTTTTTTACGCGCCTGCCTTGTATCTGTCACACTGTACTAGGAGTCATACTACGTGCTGCACAGCCAAAGCTGATCTAGTAATGCTTCATCTGAGCCAAACCTTCCTTTCTCTTTTGCTTGCCAATGTATCTGTCCACACCATACTTATCTTTTATCGTGACTGTTGGCTGCTGCTTTTCTTGAATCTTTTTGATATTAATCTAGTCTTCTCCTGAGTTCATCAAGTTGCTGATGCCAGGGTTGTTTCCCTACCCCATTTTCTTCTCAGTGTTCTCTCAGATACTGTTATTTCAGAAACTTCCCTTACTCAGAGGTTTTAAAGTTATGCATCTGCTTGTGTATCTGAGACCATCACAATTCTGATGGATCCCTTCATCTGTCTTTTGCTGACTTCCCCAAATTAGATTTTCACTTGGACGGGGGTAAGTTGATGCAAAGAGTTGTTAATTATGTGCTGAAAAATACATTTCAAAATCATAGAATCATAGAATGTTTTGGGTTGGAAGGGACCCCTAGAGGTCATCTAGTCCACCCCCCCTGCAGGAGTAGGGACACCGCTAACCACATCAGGTTGCTCAGAGCGCTGTCCAACCTGGCCTTGAATGTTTCCAGGGATGGGGCCTCCACTACCTCTCTGGGAAACCTGTTCCAGTGTTTCACCACCCTCATTGTAAAGAATTTCTTCCTTATATCCAGTCTAAATCTACCCTGTTTTAGTTTAAAACCATTACCCCTTGTCTTGTCACTGCTGGCCCTACTAAAAAGATTTTCCTCATCTTTCCTATAGGCTCCCTTTAAGTAGTGAAAGGCCGCAATCAGGTCTCCCCGCAGCCTTCTCTTCTCCAGCTGACATAATTTTGTTTCAGCCAACAAGTCAAAAAATCTATTTATTCACTTGGGTTACTAACTGTTGGCTTCTGAGAGAAGCAGGTCTGTATCATTAGTGATGTTACCCTTCAGAACCAAACTGCTCATCTCAAAACCAGGAGGAGCGATGGCTCGCCCTGGTGGTGTGGCTCTAGAGGCATGAAGGCAACCCTTGCACAGAAAAGCCCACCATCTGCCAGGGTCGGTAACCGGGGTTGGAAAGTCAGTGAAGGTTAGAGATGCCATCACTGAAATCAGTCACCTTCGCCTCCAGAGTATGATGAACCTGCTGAGCCCAGCTAGGGGACCTAGAGATAACTTTGCCTATGGAACCCTAAGAAAACAAAATAATGAAAGATTCAAGTTTATCTTATAATTGTAATGTACCAACTGATTTTTTTCATCATTCTCATTATCCCCTGATCAAAGGAAGATGATTCAAACTTACTCTTAGCATTGGTGTGCCCATCATTGTTTGGCATACCCTGGCTATGGGCTATTTTTTTTTTTTTTTAGTTTTTAAATTTTTTTTTGCTTTTGCTTGTCTGAAGTACCTCTTGTACTTTTGCTGCAGGCAGAAGAACAGCCATTTAAAGCCCTTGACGCATTGAGAAAAAGAATTTCTATGAGATATTTTCACTGTATTTGAGACTTAGTTTGCATTTTTTAGGCCTTCAGTAATAGTTTTCAGGTTTGTGGTATAGGCGTTATTTCTTGACATAAGGAATTTATGTAAGCAGAATTTTTGGGATGTTTTTATCGTGTTTTCTTTTGCTCCAGTTACGTTTCAGTGGGATCCGCCCTTATGGTACAATTAGGTCATAGAAATAAATTTAAGGGTATTACCATTTTGCTCTAAATATCATATTGCCTGAAGATGATAAAATTCCCTTAGGAAATTGTTCTTTCCAGATTTACTCTGGCATATAGGAGATACTCAGAATATTGTTTAATAAGCTTGACCTTAGTCTTTTAAATCTCAGTTGATCAGATAACTACCAGTTTTATATAGAAGACCTATATTTTTGAAGTCCCATTCATTGTATATAACTGCAAATATATGATCTATTGAAGTATAGGAGTGGAGAAGGGGGGAAAAAGAAGGTGAAGATAGCATTTGAATTAATTACTTGCACTGATTATTATTATCTAAACATTCTATATTATGTAATGTATAGTTAATACAGAATAATACCTAATGTATTTTTGACCAAAGATTTACCACACTCTGCATAGAGATATTTATCTGTTGAATGGTCTGAAAGCCTTTGCTAATTTTGGATTTATCAGTAATAACATTAACCTCCTTTTATAATTAGGAATTCCTAAACTGGTGCGTGAAGTTAAGTGTCTCTATCCATATCTCTGTTTTAACTATCTGTGTGTTTTGTCTTTACCTCTGGAATTCATCTGTATACTTAAGCATTGACTGATTTTTTTACTTCATTGTCTTTTTGTTAGTATCCCATAGGAATTTCTCAGTTTCAGTTTTCCAGCCATCTATTCCTAGATTACACTTGAGCAGAACAGTAAAACTAGAAAATGTTCAAACATGGATCCTCTAGGATGGAAGACAGTAACTTAGCAATTTGACAAAATATTAAAGAGAAGATTCAGCCCAAGAGGTCAGGCTGGCCTCTCATACAATGTTAGCAGAGAAGTGAATAAACCTTGTTTCAGATGGGCAGGGAGAAATGGGGGAGTTCTGCATTGGCCACACCCAGCAAGTCATTTATATGAATCCTCATTTACATCCCCAGAACACTATTAGTTGTGTTGAAACTATATGCTTACCTATGTATTTGTATGATTATTACTGATAATTATTACCAATAGTCGTGAGGGCTGCTTAGGAGGCTTGCTGAGTATAGATACAGGCTGCTGATGAAATTCAACTATACAGTTTATATGGAAGGTACAGTGCACATAATTCAGCATTATAGACTCGAGCTGTTTTCATGGTTTCTGCTTGGCAGTGGAATATCTTTCTTAAATGCTTTCAGGACTGCTTATGCAATCTGCAAGACGATCTAAGTGCAAAAGGAGTGAGCAGAGAAGTAGGAGTTTTGCCTGCCACTTGAATAAAAAGTGCAGGATTAATTTCTTCACTCGGAGATCTTGGTGATATCCTGGGCCCCACTGAAATCTACTGCAATGGGGATACTCATGTGCCAGTTACTCACGCCCATAAGAGTTTGAGTACCCTTAATTTGAATTTATCAGTTCTTTTTCCCACAGTGTATAAGTCAAACACTTCTGCCTTCAGCCTGTGTTTATCTGTCTGGTTTGTATCTCTACTGTTACAAGCACCAGTAAAAAAAAGAAAAGTTTAACAGTAAAGCAAATGCTTTTCTTTACTGTGGAACAGAAATTTCTGTAAATAGTGAACTGCTTCTAGGTACTTAGGGTAAGCTGCTTGTGACTTTCTATTAACACAAAACAGATTTAAGTTTGAACTAGTGGTTGAGTCTGGTTTGCTTGACTTTGTACCATGGGAATCAGTGTTTAATCTGGCCTGGTGTTTACAAAAATGAAATGTGATTTGAATATCTCTCTGCTGTGCTCTGCTCCAGCTTTAAGCCACGATGGTTTCACATTTGTTCAACCTGATTGCTCCAACATATTAACCTTCTTTTAACTACTGCTGGGACTTCACCATGGTGACGTGCTTCTTAGATTTACGACCTCACTTAATTCCAGTTCTCCTAATTATTTTTTCTTCTGCCTCATGATTGCACAAATTGCCAGAATGACAGGTTTTGAGGCTTTTTATTCACAAAGCAGATGTAGTATGACAGTGGTAGCTCCAGGTGCCACATACTGTTCTGCCAATGTGACTTAACCCTGACGTCAAAATGCCTGTCCTTTGGGGATGATAAAACACTACAACTGGTTGTCTGTGCCTGTTCAGTCTCTGCTGATACTTCTAATAAACTGGACAATTATATTCCCTCTAATCATTGCTCATGAAAACTTTGGGGTTTGTGCAAGATGTTTGACTTAGGTTAAATTGAATGGAATGGATTTTTCCAAAACAAAAGGCCTGAAGTTTTGTTTTACCTGTACTCTGACATACAAAATGGCTTCAGGGTAGGAAGGGGAGGAATCTAGACTCTGCTGCTGAAATAATCCATAGCTTATAGCTATTAGTTTTACATTACAATAGCCTGCTACTGCTACAGTATGCACTGCTATTTGCAGTGTGGCAAACTTACTGTGGAGAGAGGGCTCAAGGCCATTTTGAATTTTAATGCATGAACAGAAGTGAAATAGTACCCCAGCTTGCCCAAAGATAAAGGTAGAATGAGACTTTTAGTTGTGAATAAGTCTGTAAGTACCAGATGTTTGCGGTTTTTTGGTGTTTTTTTTTTTTTTTTTCCCAAACCCTTTTTTTTAATATGAGACTTTTAGTTGTGAATAAGTCTGTAAGTACCAGATGTTTGCGGTTTTTTGGTGTTTTTTTTTTTTTTTTTCCCAAAGCCTTATTTTTACATGTATCATTAGCCACCAGGGAAATAGTTCTCTTTTAGATCAGCAGCATTTTTGCTGTGGTTTTTCATTCTTGCCCAGTCTCCTCCTTCTGTTTTGTTTCTTCCAGATAAGTTTCTTTTGTCCCTTCTTTCATTTTAATTTTTATTTCATGTAAACATTCCTAACTCAGGCCGCAGAGTATGCTTTGTGCTTCTGCATGTTTCTGCATCACAGGCAATGACCAGCAGCAAGCTGTTTAATGCAAACAGTGAACTGTCAGCAGAGAGTCTGGCAGCTATGTGTCTCATGAAGATAACTTTGTCATTTAACTGTCTGCATTGCAGGGATGAGGGGATTATTTTCAGGTAGGAGAATTATTAAGGTTGGAGATTTTTAAAAAGTGAAAACATGGTTATGCCATGTAGACTAGAGAAGCACTGAGAGCTGACAAGTTCACAGCCATGCCTAAAGCTTTTGAGACTTCAGTGTTGGACTTCTTCATGGCACTCTTATTGTAGCTGATTTTGATCTCATTAGTTTCACTTTAAAATAGAGGCGAGCCAGAACATTCCAGGGAAAAGCAGGGAGGACAGTTACAGATGTAAGATTGTTCAGAGGGTAGTAAATCCAATGTGTAGTAGTCAATATTTTCACTGACACTAATGGAATATTGGATATATGTAAGATTCAAGACAAATTCCTTTACTTGGGACCACTTTTCTTGGAAAGAATAAGAGTTAGAGACTGTGTACATCTCCTTTTCAAACTTTTTCCTCACATGAGAACATGGAGAAGCTCAAAGAAATTGTGAAGTAGTTATGCTGGAACAAGTGAGGGGAAATACTGTTTCACACCGGATATAACTAACAGCTGAAGCACTGACTTCAGGAAGTCATCAAACATCTTTTCATAAGACAGCTGTGCAATATCATGACTACTAAAAGCCAACTACAGAAACGTGGTGCTGTTCCTAAAGGAGTGAGTTTTCACCATTTAAAATTCTGTAGAGTCCTGGCTAATCATAGAATAGTTTGGGTTGGAAGGGACCTTTAAAGGTATCAAGTCCAACCACCCTGCCATAGGCAGGGACATCTTCAACTAGATCAGGTTGCTCAGAGCCCCGTCCAACCTGACCTTGAATGTTTCCAGGGATGGGGCATCTACGACCTCTCTGGGCAACCTGTTCCAGTGTTTCAACCACCCTCACTGTAAAAACTTTCTTCCGTATATCTAGTCTAAATCTACCCTCTTTTGGTTTAAAACCATTACCCCTTGTCCTATTGCAACAGGCCCTGCTAAAAAGTCTGTCACATCTTTCTTACAAGCCCCCTTGAAATGCTGCAATAAGGTCTTCCCAGAGCCTTCCCTTCTCCAGGCTGAACAACCCCAACTCTCTCAAGCCTTTCTTTGTAGGAGAGGTGTTCCATCTCTCTGATCATTTTTGTGATCATTCTGGCAAAGGTCTATGGGATTTTTTGAAACTTGCTTTTTATTCTTTGGGTTAGAAATAACAAGGCATTTATATCAGAATCAGTGTGAGTATTTTGGTTGTCCTTTCTCTGAAAGATGGAAATGTTAATTTCTTTAAATCCTATTTCTACATTTTTAATGAGAACACCATATGGTTAAATTGTCTTGACCAGTTTCAGATTAAATGGTAGCCGATTACGAAATTTTCCATTTACTGAAGTCATGTGATACTAGATCACAGAAATTTTCCTGAATGAAAACTCTTACGGAAAACTCTTATGGAGTGTAAATGGGCTTCCCTCTTCCCCCCACTTGCAGTGAGAGGGACTGCCATTCTGTACACCAAGGCTAACAAAAATAAAAAATGACCTCAGTGTGGATGTGTATGATTTCTGTTTAGTTTTGTTAAAAGCTGATACATCCTGTTTTAATTGACAGGTATTTTGGGTCATCAAAGTAGTTATTTTTGTCAGTGTTTGCCTACATTTCTTAAATATCCTCTGTGTTATTTTCAGATGGGAAGAAACGTTTCATTGGCATCAGGATGCTGACAATAACACCTGCGTAAGTATCTCGGAAAGGCAATCTGTATGATCATGCATACAAACTGTGGTCAGTAGTGGTTTCAGAAGTTCCTCATTCAGCTTTCATTACAAATCTCCAGAGAATCCAGAAGTTTGCATTAGTTTAGGAAGTCTGCAAATATTTTAATGATATCGGTGAAATATATGTTCTGAAACCTGGAAAATCACTGTCAGTCATTCTCTAAATACTGATCATGTTGGATGCTCTGTTGATAGCTGAGGGAAATTAGGAAGGTCCTGAACACTGATTTTGGTTCTTGACAAGGATGTCTGGAGTTACACGAGGGTTTAGATGACATTTAAGCAAGCTGTTGCTTTTGGGTGACCGTGAGTGCCAGTGACAGATTAGCTGCCTGAGGGTTTGGCGGTAGTTTTATCAGTGCCAGTGGAGGCCATATGATGTGAGATTTGGTACCTAAGCTTTAACTGGAAAGAAAGTAGTTGTTCAAGTGCAGAACTAAAGCTTCATGCCTCCGTGTTAACAAAGCCAGAATATGGACACCCTCCTCCAGTTCTTTACTGTCATCTCTCTCTCGTGTTGCTTTGTGTCTTGCCATTACCTGGATATATATTTGGGAAAAAAGCTTTAACTGGAAAGAAAGTAGTTGTTCAAGTGCAGAACTAAAGCTTCATGCCTCCGTGTTAACAAAGCCAGAATATGGACACCCTCCTCCAGTTCTTTACTGTCATCTCTCTCTCGTGTTGCTTTGTGTCTTGCCATTACCTGGATATATATTCTGGGATAACAAATGAGGACTCTAACACTTGTGCTCTTTCCTAGCAGTAGGCACATTTCCAAAGTGGCAGTAGACTGCAAAATTAAACAAGACAATTTCCAGCTGGGGTTGTAGTAAAGCCATCTTTGTTTATTGAGTTACACTCTTGCAATCCTCCCCAAAGGGTCAGATCCTCAGCTGGAACAAATCAGTGTAATGGCATTAACATCACTGGGTCACCACCTATGGAGAGAAAATCAGAATGTTTCTCTGCATAATTGTGAAGTGAACATGATGTGAGGTTGTGCTGCTTTTGTGGTGTCTAATGAAGCAGTGTAAGATGTCTCCAGGCCTGTTTTCAGTAAAAGACTGCTTCCTTTGGTGTGTTTGCTTTAGTCATTTAATTGTTAGCTTCTTCAGGACAAAATCAAATGAAGTGAAGCTGCATGCAGCCATTTTGGCTTACTTTCCATCTGAGGGTCCCCAAGTTTTCATGGCAGACAGCACAGTAAACCATCATTAGTTTAAAACCCTTTCTTTCTAGAAATGGGTTTTCACCCACACTGTGCACAGACCTGAAATGATGTTGCCATCTCAGATATGAGAGGATGTTTTTAGAGTCTCTATTTTGCAGCTGATTCCTGTCTTCTTTCTTCAGAAAGGGATGCAAAAACAATTCCTCAAGAAAACTTGAGGAAGCTGAAGTTTCCTTGGAAAACTCCCACAGTTCTGATCTATCTGATGATTGAAGTGCTCAAAACCTGTATTGTTCTATATAAAGACAAATTAAGAATGATTCACAAAATGAAAGCAGTGAAATTGTTAGCAAATTTCTGCCCCATCACCAGCATGAATTCTTTGGGGCAGGAATGTCTTTTGTCCCTGTACAGCACCTAGGACAGAGAGTGCTGCTGTCCCTGTATGCTTCTACAGTGCCCCCTGTGCTACTGCTACAAACAGCAAAACTCAGGTTCTTACAGGAGACGTACAAGATCATTAAATGTAGCAAATTGTGCACAGGTGAGTAATTCTGACTCTTAAAACCTGTTACCTGTTTTAATCCAAATTCAAATCTCCTACATTCTTATCACAAGAACAAGGGGCAATTAACTGTTAAGTCATTAATTTTGGGTCCAAAAACCCTGAGAATAAATAAATAAGAAATTTTGAATGCTACTGCTTTTGTAGTGGAAGCAAATGCTATATAATTTTGTTCTTCTTTTAGCTTGGTGGAAGAACTGAAACACAATAATGCTGATTTTCCTGATGTTAGAAGTGGAATTTATGTACATGAAGTTGTTCCAAACTCACCTTCTCATAGGTATGTAGAGCACATTATTTTCCTCACCATAAATAAATCTCCAAATACGTACTAGTAGGCAATATTTCTATTTATATTCAAGTACTTCCACATACCAGTCTTGATTCGTATTTAAACACTTAAAAAATATGCCTTAAGGTTAAAAAAAAAAAAAGCGTTAAAATATTAATGCGAAGATTCTACTCGCATCTACAAAAGTGAAATATTTCAATATTAGAACTTTTTAAATGACATTATGAAACACCTAACAGTGCAAATTTGAAGAACACCCCAAATACAATGAACCAAATTAAGTTTTTAAAAGTATGTTGAATATTAATAAATAGACACTTGGAATGTGTTTAAACAGGACAGCATTCACATAAGACATTGTCAGAGCTACTGTGTGAGACTGCTTTATCTTAGGGGAAGAGACTATTTTACAGAACAGTTGGAAAATAAGTAAGACACTTCGAAAAATTACTTTAGGAATTATAAAGAAAATGCAAAGGCCATAAAAACAGCTCTTCTGGATTACACTTGAACAGCAAGAGAGAAATAATTTACCTGTAGTTCAGTTACTACATTTTGCTTATCTTGAAATTTGGAGAGTGGTTTAATTTCCAGTGCTTGAAATACATATCAGAGAGAGAAAAGCGTGTTTGCAAATGGATGGAGCGGAGTGAGCCAGTCATGGCTAAAAGTCTCTTCTATTTTTCCTGTGCTGTAGTTTTGTGGAAGACAAGAGAAAGCTTGTCTACTTTTATTATTGCTGTGGTTTTGCTGTTTTAGAAGAAAATCCTCAATGAAATAATGCGAGCCTGATTTTGCATTTAGCAAGTACTACCGATTACTCTTTCGCTGTCAGAAGGGTGGCAGTTCCCTTCAGTGGAAACTAAAACAAGTAAAAATTTGTAACATCAGCCAAAGAGGTGGTGAAGAGTCTGTACTTTTTCTCTGCATAGAATGCTTACTTACTGCCTTTTTCTCTTGTCTTTTTTTAGAGGAGGGATCCAAGATGGAGATATTATTGTTAAAGTCAATGGGCGTCCTTTGATGACTTCCAGTGACCTGCAAGAGGCTGTGATGAATGAATCACCTCTACTACTTGAAGTTCGAAGAGGAAATGATGACTTGCTATTTAACATTGAGCCTGAAGTTGTCATGTAAATAAATTTGAGGAAGCTCTCACCATAATTAAACTCACTTACTCTGGAACACTAGATACCTCCTTTACAGCTACAGTAATTATACTTCCTGTTGACTAATGACAAGGTGGACTAACTTAATTGCCTGAGCCATTTCTGTACATAGTAGCTAGAATGAATTCAATTATGCCATTTATAGAAGATTTAACTTTCAAAGAAATTTAAGAACTGTGTTCTGGGGAGGAGGAAAACAAATTTTGGATAGCTGGTAGAAACGGGGTCCATTTCCAGTTCCTGCAGGTTCAGAGCAGATTCAGTTCTGCATTTTGAAAGACCAAAATACTACTGGAAGTGAGGAAGCATGCTGAAAAGGGAATTTATTCTTGAACTACAGTAATGGCTGCAGCAGAACCAAGCTATTGCAATGCACAATTGAGCTTTTTTTTATATAACTTTTTCAATGTGAAACTAGTATTGGCAAAGCTTGTATTTGTTCTTAGCGCTTGTATGCTACGTGTCAATGCAGGTAGGTTAAATCTGTAAATATTGAAAGGAACAAAAATGGTATCAGGCTATAGAGTGTTACACCTAGGTCATGCAATTTTGGAATATAGTAAATGATTCTTATAGAATTAATGCCTTATTATATATAAATCAAAACGATGTGCTGAACAAAGTTACGTTTGAGAAAGTGCACAGTTTTTTAAGAATTTGATACAAATTAGTTTTGCATTTTACTGGTAAGCTTTGCTGTAAAATTGTTATACTACTTTTGGCTTGTACTGTGTATGTTTCTACTGTAAGGAGATTAAAGTTTACACAAACAATGTCTTGGTGTAAACCTCTTTTTAAACAACTATGTATTCCCTCTCTCTTCTGTCAGACTGGAATAGACTCTCCCAAGAGAAAATTTTCTTACAGAAAATTGGGCCCTGTTGTTGTGAAAACCCTTTGCAGCCCTGTGGTATAATTATTCTGTCCTTATTTAGACTATGTTTAGAAATGCTTTGCACACAAGTCATTTATTTACGCTTTTTTCGTATGTATGAATTGTGCTTTGATGTCATTTAGAGAGAATCTCTCTGGGATCCTGTTGTCCTCGATTCAGCCTGTACGTGACAAGAAGCAGAAAGGAAGCACTACTAACCCTGGCTTACAGCTAGAGCGTGTGACACTTTTATTTGATATACCCGGGACAGAAATTGCTAAGAGCTTAATCCAGATCTCATAGGTACCCTCAACCACACAACTATCTTCTTTCTTAGCGAGTATCGCTACTGTTCCCAAAGAGACAGAGGAGCACCTCTATCTGGAGCATTTTCTACTGCAAGCTGTGCTTTCTAGGCTTGGTTTGTGCATCTTTGACTCCTTTTTGCATCAAAGTGTATCTTTCTGGCAGTTAGCACCTGCCCTTTAGGTTGCCATCACATCTAGACTTTCTGGCTATCCCAACTGACTTGTTTGTGACAAGCCTTGCGCCTTTGGGTTTGTACAACGCCAGGCGTGCTGAAAAGAGCGAGCTGTTCATTACTTGCTGGCTGGTTGGGACTGCAACTGTGGAGTTGAAAGGTGGATGAGGCATATTCCTCCTAAAAATGAATATTCTTTCTTTCCATCACATTATTGCCCACATCTGTAATAATGGCGTGATGCCCATGCGGTCATTAAAAGAGCTGGTTTCACCCCTCTAAAAAAAATACTTTGTTGTACCTGTTGAGTATTCCATATCCAGAGGGATCAACTCCTTTCCTTTAAGATACAACCTTAGCATCCAAGCTTGCAAAAAGCAGAAGCATGTTCTGAACTTAGGATAGCTGTGGCATGCAGAATGATGCTCTCGTGGCTAAAGTCAAGCCTATCCATACACGTGTACCACGTTAGGACTACCATTGTGAGGGGTATTTGACTCTCTATTGATTAATATTAGACAAAATATTTCCATGAGTTTGCTGCTAATTTTTCAGATTTTTGACAAAAAAAAATTGGTAAGAAGACCCCCAGAGTGATTAGCTTCTCTTCTTGTAAGAGAAGCTTTTTGGCTTCCAGATAACGGTAATGATTTTGAAATAAATTGCATAACAACTTTTATTGCAATAATACTGAATAGTGTCTGAAAGTGACATAACAGCATTAAATCAAAACAATACACTGTTGTTGGCACTGGCCAAGTGCCTTGGCCTTTTAATCGTGACGCTGTATCCAGGGGAGAAAGGCTGTTCCCTTACTCATCAAAAAATGTTGTGTTCTACCAACAGTTCCTTTTTTCTACGCTTTCTCTGAAAATCTTGTGGAGCTCACAATTCTAAGAGCCTGCAATCGTAGCAGGTTTCACTCTGAGGGAATAGAGGTCGGATGAGGTTCTTCTGGAAAGAAAGCATTGTCGCTTCCTTTGGCCACGGGAGCGTCTGTGTCATTTCAGCTGTGGTGTGACCCTTCACTGCTGAGATGGAAGAGCAGACTTTAGCAATTGCTACTCGTCCCCCTGCCATCGGCCAGAGCTGCAAAGGTTAATTGCTCGGTCTTAAGACAGAGTCAGCATCTACTGATGCCAGCAGTTAACGTGAAGTCTGTAACACGGCCTTGCTATCGTTCTTTCTTGGCTAAGATAAAATAAAATGGTGGTCGGTGTCTAAAATAAAACATTCGGGCAGCTTTTCCATTTCAAGTGGTTACTGGCTCTGTCTCTCAGGCACAAAAAAGAAGTAACAAAAGTCTGATCTCGATCTCTCTCAGAAACTGGCAGCTGCAGCTTCTCCAAGGCGAGGTTGGGTCAACAAGGTGAATGGGTTTGATACGCATTAGTCTGACCACCCTGAAGATTTCTAAAGCCTCCTTGCTATTTCTGCAAGGCCTAATCAGCAAAATAAGGCAAGAGAGAGCTGAGCAATGACCATACAGAAGACATGAGCATTTCAGGGGGTTCCTATGCTGGAGCCCAGTGGGTCTGCAGTGGGAGCTGCCCAGCACTGCCAGTAAGCCAACCCAGCAGGGGAGCTGCCTCTCGCCCATCCTGTGTGGGGCTCAGCGAGTTAAAGACAACTTTTCAGGATCAATGTACAGTAGAAAAAAAATAGGAATGAGGTGACACCATGCATACTATACTATGATACCATTTATAAACATAAATGGGGGCTGTTAGGAAGACAAAGTACAGGTGAAGCAGAAAACAAGAAAGGGAAACAGCGCAGAACAAGAAAAAAAAATATGTTCTTCGGAGATAAATTTTAAATAAAATTTTAAAGATATGTCTTAGTTTCTTGATGTAATTAGATGGGCAGACACTGGGCCAGACTGCTGCACAGCTGCCAGGTACCTTGAAGACCCTTTTCTGCAAAGAGGGCATCTTATCTCTGTACCCTCAGAGCAGTTTGGGATGGGAGGGAAGCGTAACATCCCAAAACACCAGTGATTCTCCCGCAGAGGAACTGATAATGAGAGAGCCTTTAGATTGCAGGCAGCGTGGCACACACCTTGTCACCTTCCCTGAGCACCACCCAGCAGCTCCTATGGCTGATCATTTGTGGCTGTCTGCTCCCCTGCTATACAAGCACTCCATCACATTTGTATGGCTGATATCAGTTTAAAAATGTGATGTCACTGGAAAGAGAGGCACTTTCTGTTTGCAAGCAAGGAAAAACAAGGGAATTCCTTCCCTTACAGGGGATCCTGTAGTTCTGTCAGGGAACTGGGCATGATATGAGAGGTGCATGAGTCTTGGGGCTTGCCCACATGTAAAAGGCTGGCAAAGCAAGGTGGTGGTTTCCAGGCTGTGGCCGCTATGCTTCACAGAGCCTGCTCATGGTCCAGCAGTCGTACCTGCTGCAGCTCCAGGAATTTTGGCCTGTGGGGATCTGAAAAGGCTTGACAAGGCTGCAGAAATGTCACACACAAAATCACTGCACAGCAGCTGTTCCGCATAACCTGTTCTCCGCCTGCTGTTCTGTATGCACTGCACAACCACATACCCAGCCAGCAGTCCCTCCTTTCTATACATCTCTTGTGACTGCCTGTGCACCAGTAGGTCTGCACAAAGCTCCTCCGCACGGCGTCTTCCACAGTGGCTGTTTTGCACGTCTGCATTTTGCCCTCCGCAGCAGCTGCTCTGTTTGCTCTTTGCTGGTTTTGCACCAGCCATTCTGAACCACCATATATCCCAGACAGTGGTCTCACACTTTTTTAGTTTTGTTTTGACTGCTTCTTTCTTGCTTGAGGCTTTGTTGGTTTAGCAGAAACCTGGAAGAAAGAGGAATTTTTTTTCTTCCCAAGCTCTGAAGTCTGGAGTGCTGGGCTGAGCATTTCAAGTCCATAGCATAATACTAGGGCAGTGGGTCGATGAAAAGTTTATTTAACTGCAAGACACTGCAGGATATAGAAGGTGATGCTGCCTCTGTTTAGGCACCACCAGCCACGAGCTGGTCTTCAAAGACAGCAAGGTTGAGAGCTTATCCCAGAGATGGTGTGTACGGACAGTATGGGTATGCTCTTGGTACCCACATATAGGACTAAAGTCTGAGGATTGCTTTGAAGTAGGAAGAAGACTTAAAAGGGGAAGGGAAAGGGGGTGAAGCATGTTTATTTTATTTTATTCCCCTTATTTACTTGGGTTTCTGTAATCTTCACTTAACTGGCCTTGCCTGGGGAAAACATCCAGGTCTGTGTTTGTTCCCATCCCTCTTCCCACAGTAGGAGATTATTTTTGCAACTTTGGTGTTCTGCAAATGGTAGATTTGGTCTTTCATCCAGACCTTCCCAGTGCTTGTGTCAGCAGACACAGCTTGGTGGGGTTTTGCTGTAGAAGAACTTCCCAGGTGTAAACTTCCCATGGGGTGTAAACCTCAGCAGAAAGAAGAACCACCAGCGGTTAAGGGAGAGTTGCTTAGAAGATCTTGCTGGCTGGTCCAATTCTTCTGGCAAACATGCAAGGCAATGTTATATTGCATTTTTCTACTAAAAATGTTCAACGGTATACTCACTAGCACTGAACTAGAGCTTGGAGAGCACGGAGCATGGATACAGGAGTGGAGCTTCAGGCTGCAACAGTCACAAACAAAAGAAGAGGAAAAAAGATATTTATTTTTTCTCTTTTGATTTTCATCCTCTGGGGAGAAAGGTCAGACCGAGCAGGTCTCCCTCCATCCTCCCTTCCTCTTCCCCTCTCTTTCTGTCAAAAGGCTCCCCTGGAGACTGTGAGAATATGTCAATATTAAACAGCATTTTCCCTATAAAGATCTCTGGAGAATAACAGAAGCCACTGCTCACTCTTTCTTTCTTCAACAAACACTGGCCAGGCCTTCACAAACAGCCAAGTGAGGCATAGTCAGGAAAAAACAAGTTCTTAGAGGAAGCAGTCGCCAAGGACAATAATTGGGCAGCATGAGGGGTTTGGTGACGCAGCTGCACAGCTGCTAAGTTCAATGACTTCTCGATTGCCTCCATCTGAAGTTGTGTTCCACTATAAAATGATCTTCTACCTCCGTAACTATAAATAGCCAGTCATGATGATTTGCTGCTTGAAATCCCAGAAGCAGCTTGGGAAAAAAACCCAAAACCAAACCCTAACAACTAACTCAACACACAAGAAAACAAGAGGCTTTCAACTATCTTCTCAGTAAGATCCTAAATGTCAAAGAGACACAGTGAAGCCAGAGAGCATAGTGCTAATGCTTTTGAAGATGACTTTCTAACATCTTGGTTGGTCAAGAAGATGTGCAGCGCCATAGCAGCAGTGCTGTTGGTCTGTTCTTCTGTGGTGTTGCACAGACTGTTGGTCATTTCAGCTCAGCTGCCTGCCTAGATGTCCCTTAGCATCAAGGGAAAGCAACTATAGCTTTCCTCTTCTCAGAAAGTAGAGGTTCAAAACAGGTCCAAAAAATTGTATCCTAAAAATATGTACTATAAAGCCTCCTTTCTGTAAAGAGGGCCTCAGATGACCAGAACTGCTGTGCTGTACAGATCCCAAGTTATATGAGATGACTTTCGACCCTACAGTCTTAAACTGGTTTCAGAATAATGAAGGTTTTGCCTTTGGTTACTAGCTAAATCTCAATCCTAATTTTGAATGAGTGAAAAAAACCTCAACTTTGTCTCATGCCCAGCAGAAGTAATCCATAAAATTCTGGGGCAATGGGAGAAACAAACCCTTTCTGAGTGTAGAAATATGTGATATTTCATCCTATCGTCTAGGCTCACCTACAAGAGCATGGGGTAGGTTTTTCAATCAAAATCCAAAATCCAAAAAGGGAGCAAAATGATGGGCCTTGCTTCACTCAGGTGTTAAGCTCACTACAGCATGATGTGCCTGCCACAGCCACCTACCAAAAGTTATCTGATCCGAGAGAGACATGCGGTAATTACAAGTGCCCTTCTAGCCGTTTTACCTCTAAAGCTGTTTCTTTCTCATCTATAAATCCAGATGCAAGGAACATAGGAAAATACACCTAAACCACCAGAAATGCTCCCAAATACCTTTTTTATGTACATAAAAATACCAGAGCTTGAAAGTCCATCAAGTTGGCAGTTTTTGTGGTTAGACACCATACTCCTTTTCCCACTGCAAGTTATGCTGATTACCTCCTGCAAGCTGTATATCCCACTGGAAAACTAGTTATTGCTTACATTAGGGGCATAAAGCTGCCAGTTGTGCCTCTACAGAAAGACTTTAACGTCTGAAATATGTTACTCCTCTGGGGTTAAATATTGCCATTCTGATGTACTAAAATATTGCCATTCCGGCCCATAAATCTTACAGTGAAATCCCCCTTTTAGGGAAAAGCAGAGAAAATTTTGTGGCAGATTAAGGGAGTTCTGATGTTTTGAAAAGACCTTTACAGCTTCTCAGTGGTTTGGGATGTCAGATGTTACATGAAGAGGAGAATTCAGCGGGCAGAATCTGAGGAAGTGATGAGAGGTGCGATGATAAATATATACCGTTGTTTCATATTTTTTCTCCCAAAAGGTCTGTACATATGGTCTATGTTTTTGCTGGGTTTGTGGCAGCAAATTTTCTGAGTGCTTCTGAGATTTTTTTAAGGAAAAGTTATCCGAATTCTTGCTAATCGATATCTTTAGTGTTATTGATATGAGGCTAAACAACCACAAACAGAAATCAAACATGATATGAAAGCTGAGGGAGCTGCTTTGGTTTGGGATTTATTTTTTTTTTTTTGCTTCACATCTGTAACAGCAGCTGCAGAAAAAGAGACACATGAGTAAATCCTTGCAAATTGAAAAAAAGCAGCCTCTGAAAGCAGCCTGGCAAACTCCTGTAAATCACCGCCCCCCTTTAGAATAAAGCAAGCTTTTCTACAGCTTAGTTATACCACTGAAGCAATTTAATATTTATGTTGAAAAGAAAAACAGTAATCTTTACACATTTTGCACCGGTAGGCATTACAGATTTGCCTTCACTTGGAACAATATTTGCAAAACTTACTTTTCAAACTGTTTTACCCCAAAATATGGTAGGTAATTAAATAAAATCAGTATTTTCTTAAGAGAAATGTGAACCTTGTCTAAGATCATTTGCTAAATGGGCAGTATGTTCATAACACAACATTCATTTTGCATGGTACTGAGGAAATTCGACCCAACAGAATCAATTGCTGATGCTGTCAACTTTAGTGGCATGGAGTCAGGTTCTGAAATGAAAGACTAAGCATAGAGGTTCTATAAAAGATACCTGAAAGTTAGCTTGGCAGCTAGCACAGCCCTTCCATGGGCTTTAGGTAGATTTCTGTAGTTCTGCTGGCTGCTGCAGGTCAGGCATACATTTACCCCTGTATGTAACTATGAAGGCTGTGAGAGTTTGCAGCAATTGCTATTAATTACAACAGCTGGGGAGAAGTTCACACACAGAATCACACAGAACGGCAAGGGTTGGAAGGGACCTCGGGAGATCATGTAGTCCAACCCTCCTGCTAAAGCAGGTTCACCTAGAGTAGGACATCGTCCAGGCAGGTTTTGAATATCTCCAGAGAAGACTCCACACCCCTCTGGGCAGCCTATTCCAGAGCTCTGTCACCCTCAAAGTAAAGAAGTTCTTCCTCATATTCAGCTGAAACCTCTTATGCTTCAGTTTGTGCCCATTGCCCCTTGTCCTGTCGCTGGGCACCACTGAGAAGAGTCTGGCTCTGTAAGTTATCTCCCCCAGCTTGCTGACAGCAAAGACCTTCCTTATCCACCTCCATCTGACCAGATTTAAGAGCATGCTTCTGCAGATGATTAATCAGCATAAAACATAGAGTTTCCTTTCCTCCAGAAAACTCTGAGTCCTACTTAATGCTACCTACATTCTGCTTCTAACAGGTAAAAATTTGCTACAGTTATCATTGTGTTTGGGTCAATGGAGTTTGGGGGGTAAATGCAAAGAGATGCTTAAACTTCAGCAGATCAGTGGGGTAGCAAGGAATTGTGCAGTTAAAAAAAAAATCTTAGATTTTGATCAAAAGGAACTTGACACATTTTCATTTTGCATATGCAGCATGGGTTTATAGTCACAGATGCACCTTCTGTGAAATCAAGCCTCTGTGGTCCTTCTTCTTTTACAGAAAAAAAAAAGAATAAAGGAAGAAGCCAAAGGGTGAAAAATAAGCTACACACCATCCTGCTTCCTCTATCAGCATGGAGGAAGAAGAAGGGGAAGAGAAGGAGAAGAGAAATGCAATCGTGGCCTGAAGCGTCAGCTAGGTCTTCCAGGCATTGGGAGTGGCTAGATGATGCAGAGCCTTATTTAACTGTCTGTGTCTTTATTATACAGTCCCATTCCCATGGCATTTGAGGTCCAGATTCTCCAGAAGATGTAGGTGGTATGCCATGAATACCTTATAGATTGCATGATGCGCTGTGTGTGGCTCATGGGTACTATATTTCCCAGAGACTGACCATAAGACAAAATTTATATGCCTGTGGCAATATCTGACACCACAGCACTGGTTTGTGTCCTGATTTAGGGGAGAAAAAAGTCAGAATGTAAACATGATTCTTGGAGTGAAGATTTCCCGCAAGAAATCTCGACGTTTTCACTCACAGTGACACATTTTGATATTCATTCGTCTCCCTAAAAACAGAAAAAGCAGCTCAGCCAGGAAGAAAATAATTTACATCACAGAGCACACAGAGAACCTGGATAGAAGGTAGGGTGAGAGGTGGCATTTTTATTTCACATATTACAAAGAACAGAAATTTGTTACTAAGTAGATGAAAAATCCAAATCCCACAGTCTATATGAGTAGTAGGTAAAGAAATCTTACCAACACCTGGCAAGCAAAAGACAACCATCACAAGCACATTTTAACATTGTACACAATTTTCAAATTTTTAATGGCAGCTATGTATTAGTACAGAAAAAAATGTGGTTTCACTCTGTAGTAAGCGTCTTAAGCTGAAATCACACCATTTTGAGAATCTGCTTCATGACTGGTTTTTAAATTTATACAAAATAGGAAAAAGCTGCATGAAATGAAAGCTTACTGCTTAACGATGTGTAGCAGAAGTCTTTCTGCTGTTACTACCAAAAATACTTCAGCTCATTCTCACTGATAATTCCCCACCTCTGTTTGTGCCAACATTAACAAATAGAAAGTCATATTGATTATAATGTACCACACAGGGTCGTTTGGTTTAGATTGAAATTCTTCCCTGAAAACAGAAAAGAAAAGCCCACTCAGTGTGCTATTTAACTTTCTTTTGTGTGTGTGTGCGCAGAGATTAGGAGGATTAGAAAAGGGGTTTTAGCAGCATAGAGGGTGTTTTGGGTTAAACTCAAGACCTATCCCAGGGCTGCAGCAATACTATTTTGAAAAATCATTTTTCAGCTGCTATGGTAAATGTTTCTAAAAACAGAGGAGAGGTTTACAATCTGTTACTATAATGAATCAAAATAACTCTGCTCATTTTCCATGTTAAGTCTCAAGAGCCTTGGTAAACACCACGTTGGTTCATTTGAAACAAGAGAATGATTGACAATGTAATGCAACCAAAAACCTGAAAGAGAAAACAGGTAGATTAATTGTCCATTAAATTAATACTCAGCTACTCCTCAGAGTTCCAGTCACCGGAGCTGGGTCTGCTTAACAAATAAACTGTCTGTGGGTCCAGCACAAGTACAGCATAGAAACCTAGGGCCTGATCCTAAAATCTGTGAAGGAAGACACATCATTGAAGTTAAGCACATGACTAGCATTGGTGAACACTGAAATCTGGTCCGCGATGGAATTCTCGTGATGCTAATATTAAAACATCCCTGCAAATCTCTGCAAGTGAGTGATCACAGTTTGCCAGTCTAACACGTATTTCATCTGGCACTGGTAGCAAGTCCATAGTAGCCCTGATCTTATGAGTGACGAAGACATAGCACACACACCTAATTAACTCCAGCTTATAGATACTATAAAACAGACACAACACATTCACATGTATTCGTTTTGCATGCACATATGCAGTCTATACAAATATACAAAAAGGGGGTATGAATATAAATAAGAATATAAACATTGTAGAAGTACTCACCTGGGAAATGCAAAGATGAAAGATGAATTCTGAGGCCAGCAGACATTAAAAAAATCTGACCCTGGGAACTTTAAAAGAGCTGTCCTTGCCCTTGATGAGTTGAGAACACTAGTAGAAGTATTGGCATTAATGCAGAAAACATCGTCTAACAGGTATTTCCTTTTGTGATTAGTACAGAGGTGTTATCACATGAGATAATACCAAATGTGGTAGTCAATTCATATGATGATGATTAAATACTTTCCAGTTTACCAGTAGCTCAGGGTGAAGTTAGACAGCTGTATCTAGAGCAAGGCTTTTTTTGTTCTTTTTTTTTTTTCTTTTTCTTCTTTTTTTTTTTTCTTATTTTATCATCGGGTTCAGATAACTTGTAGCTGTTTTAAAAACTGTCTAAACTGTCTAATAGTTCATGTTAACTTTCTGTAAACCTTAGAGCTGTGTTGATGCTCCATGAATAGCCTCAAGTGAGACTGGAAGATCCCTGGCATTTTTAAGGGCTTCTAATTGATGAAGATATAAATAAGCATCAAAGCATAGATTTTGGTGGGGTTTTAAAGGCAGACTAATAACTTTGCAGCTGATAAAATGAACTGAAATTGGAAATTATAAATGTCTGGAAAAAAAGGATGATTTTGGCTGCATTTTGTGCAGACCACAGGAATGAGACTCACGTGGCAGTAAGAGGGCAAGGGAGGAGGGGGCTGTGGTAAATAAGCTCTGACTTTAATACAGATAAAATGGTTTCTGCAACTTATTTGAAAAGTAAGGGGGTTGCATTTCAAATCTATTCCAGGCTGTGATTGATGCTGGATTAGTTGTTCAACTCCTCCTCTGCTTCAGTGCCTGCATCCATTAGATGTAACTGGTAGCAATGCCTAATATGAAGCACTCTGAAATCTCAGGCAAATAACGTTATACTATCAAATTGCAAAATCTGCCTCTATGTGATTAAAAAAAAATGAGACCCAATGAGCCTGTGTGGTCTGCAAGATAGATGTCTAAACAGACGTTGCCTCCTCTCTGATGTTCAGTCTCTTCACTGAAACCTTTGTTCATGACTGTGAATATGTGCTTTTATATATGTCTGAATTCAGTGCCTCAGCAGGGTAAAGGCAATGTGCCCAATTACTTGGGGTGATGTCTGTAAGCATCCTAATGTTTAATTTGGACTGGCTTTCAGCTGAAAGTTTAAATTTCAATTAATTTTATTTTTTTTTTAATCCTGGTAAGTCACCATCCATCCTCCAACATGTTTTGTTTCCCTGGCTCAAACTCATACTCCACATTTCCCCTTTATCAGAAAGAATACATTTTGGTGGGGTTTTGGGTTTTTTTCTTCTTTTATATACATTTTCTTTGTGTGTGAAGTCTCAACTAGAGAGTTCTCATAGGATATTAAGGTTATTATAATTTAAAGACAGAATAGAAAAAAGGAATTAAAGTATCCCTTAGAACATTTGGTTTTTAACCTTTATAAACTAATGCTATACTTTGTATTATAGGAAAAACTCAAAGCGCATATGTCATACAAGATAAATTTGGCCTCACCAGAATGTCTTCCACTTTCTTGTAACTTTTTGAGACGAAATGTGCAGTGCTTGAGTCAAACTAGGAGAAGCAAAATGGCAAGGATGCTCTCAATTTTTTGTAGTGTTTGGAGGAAAAAAAGCCAAATGAAGTTTGCTTCCAATGGGAAACACTTTGCAAAATGTGACCTGCTCCTCTCTTGATTATATGATATGGAAAACCTGAAGTAACTTATGAAATATATTTGCATGAATACTTGGACATATAGGCTCATTAATTTGATCTGTTGTCATCCAAGACAAAAAAAAGGCAGCAAGTAACGGCAGGTTCTTGAAGTCCATGGTGCTACTCATGCCTACGGCTGTATCCAGAGCTTGAAAGGTGATGTATCTCCCAAACTGTGTTCAACCAGGTAGAAGGCAGCCCGTGGTCAGGAGCTAACTGGCCTGACACACTCTGCTGTGGAGTAATGCAAATATTGTGCAAAAATTGTGCCTGTGTTGACAGATCTTATCTGCACGACGACAGCAGACATTTGTCTGAAAAGGTCAGGGGTTTTGGAAAACAGCCTCCATTATCAGCCAGCTGCAAAGTAACTCAACATTTGAACAACCAGGAACAGGAAAAATCCCCATAAACCTCTTTTCACGTTAACAAAGCATTTGATTCTGGAAGGTCTGAAGCATCTGGGAGCCGTTGGAGTGTTTGCACTATGAAAATCAGCTAAGGGTTTTCAGGTGCGCTGGAAGTGACTAACTAGGACTCACCTGTCAGCCTTCTCGTAAAGCCGTTAGAAAGCAGAATATGCGTAGACTGGCTGGTATTCTCTATTTTTATGCATGGAATAATACAGCAGCAGGTGACTTTAATATAAGGCAAGTACTTTGTGTTCATTATACAGTATAAAGTCATCAGGCAACTATTTTGATGCTGGCAAGACTTCTGAGCAAGCCAGTTTTGAGGAGGAAATCAAGACAAGTTTTATTCCATTTTCTTTGATTCCTCAAGCTGCAAGAAAGCATCCAGCCTTTCTCCTACTCAAGCATTCAGAAGACCCATTAGGGATCATACTAGAGCTACATGTTATGTGCTTCACCACTTAGCTTAGGTTGGCAAATTAAATAACCTCTGGCTTCATGATCCCTGTCTTTCCACTCCTACCGGCTGCTTTTTGCCAAACCGTCCAAATAGTTGCTGCGGACAAGCCTGGGGAGTCAGGCAAAGAAAGGGAGGATTTAAGAACAGAAAAACCTGAGAAATTCTAACTTTTTAATGAGAGTTCCTACATTGTTATTACCTGTATACAATATTGTAAATCAGCGGGGGGATGTAGTGAGGCAAGATGATACTAAATAAGTGGTGACTGAAGAAGGCAAAGAGTAAATCCAGACACCAGTTACAAATATGGACAAGATACTCGTCTTTGTGATTACAATTCCAAGCTGCTAAGAACTGGACTAAAAGCAACAAACTCCTTCTGCATTTGTCATGAAACAGCTATAATTTTATGTGAAGGGGTGACCTGGATTTGAGCCAAGTGGCCGGCTGGAAAATATACAGCCAGTTTTAGGATCTATATAAATTACTCTGTTGCCTCCTTATGAAGACACAAAGCTAAAAGTGATCGGAACCCTTTGTAACATTATAAGAATCAAATTGCAAATACATCAACCCAAATGGAGGACAGTCCTATTCTATTCTATTCTATTCTTCTATTCTATTCTATTATTGTAAATCAGCGGGGGGATGTAGTGAGGCAAGATGATACTAAATAAGTGGTGACTGAAGAAGGCAAAGAGTAAATCCAGACACCAGTTACAAATATGGACAAGATACTCGTCTTTGTGATTACAATTCCAAGCTGCTAGGAACTGGACTAAAAGCAACAAACTCCTTCTGCATTTGTCATGAAACAGCTATAATTTTATGTGAAGGGGTGACCTGGATTTGAGCCAAGTGGCCGGCTGGAAAATATACAGCCAGTTTTAGGATCTATATAAATTACTCTGTTGCCTCCTTATGAAGACACAAAGCTAAAAGTGATCGGAACCCTTTGTAACATTATAAGAATCAAATTGCAAATACATCAACCCAAATGGAGGACAGTCCTATTCTATTCTATTCTATTCTTCTATTCTATTCTATTCTATTCTCTTCTATTCTCTTCTATTCTATTCTATGCTTCTCTCCTCTGCTCTGCTCTTTTGTATGTCTTGGCCTTTCCTGTCCTTTCCTGCCCTTAATGTGGTAATAAATAAAAATGCGACTATGCAGTCCCAGGGTGTTACTCTCTGATACTCTTCCCAAGGAGCGCATAGAGTCAGTAGAGGTAATATGATTTTGTAATTGTCTGTAGTTTTCAGCTAAATAAAACCAAGTAAGTTTAACCTCTAAGAAAAAGTTGCCCTCAAATCAGAGGTGTTTTACCCTGATCACGATGAGTTCCAGACCAGCTTAGGTGTATCCTGAATTTTAAATATACTGAGCTCAGATGTTGACCATTGTGGACCTTGAGCTTCATTCGGAGTATGAGGAGAGTTCTACCCAAATTGTCACTGAAGAGATGGGCTACAATATTTTGCACTGACATTTCCTAAATTATGAGGGCTTTTAGACTAAATAGGTAGCTGTTGCTGCCGTTGAAGTGAGAAATACAAAGGCACAGGTAACTGTGATTACTTGAAAAAGAAATAGAACACACGGTTCCACAGAAATGGCCTAGAGGTCATCATCTTTTTTTCTAGGCTAACAAAGGTATATCTCAGTAATGAAAATCAGTATGCTTCTATTCAAAATACCAGATCCAATGTATAATTAGAATAAGATGCAATAGCAAAATCTGGTCCTAGTTTCTAATACTGTGAGAGTTTGTTGGTCCACTCCAGATAAATAAATACAGAATTAACAAAACTGGTTTTTCAGTAGTGATGCTGAAGCAGGGCTAAATTTGAATCAACACTAAAGCCAGTTTCACTGTTTGTTGTGGAGCTGAACATGCTGATAGACCGATTTCCTTTCAGTGATTACCCGTAGTCGCTTAGAGCCTAAGGAGACACATTTTTGGTACACAGTGAAATTATTCTTGTGACATCTCTTGACACAGTATTTTATTGTTCAAACAGGACTTGAATATGAAATGGATATATTTTTTTAACTCTACAAATTTATGACAACTGTTTCTTTACAACAGATGTTTTGCTCCTCTGGGAGAATCTCCCGATTAGTGGTGGCCTTTTGTAAGAATGCTTTTTTAAATGAGGCTTCTTACATCTTTGGCTGAAAACTGAAAAAAAATAACCCATAGCATCTTATTGTTGCCTTGAATCTTGAAGCTGGACTTACTTACTTTTGCAATGAGATCAGCTTTTTTTCCAGTTACTTTTCCAAATCCATTTATGGTGATGCAGAAGGTAATATGACCAATAATGGAAGATTTAGGAGACTTCCATAGAATAGCTTTAATGTGATCCTCAATAGCATGTAATAAAATTCTATCCTTTAGTAAAGAGTTATCAGATCTCAGAAAACAGCCTTTACCACCCTACTTTCCAGTTCTAAATAAAGTAGACCTTGTTCTGATAAAACTATTATTAGGGTTTTCCTTTCTGGGGCACAAATGAATTCAAATACCCCTTTTGAAAGCTAGACATCGAACTGCTGCATGTCCTGCAGTGAATTGGGTCTCCTTTCCTACTGCGGACTGGAATCTCTTCAGAGCAACAACTGACTTCACTCCATGCGTGCGCAGCCTGAAGCTTACAGCCAGAGCCCAGCTACTACTGAGCTCTAAATAAGTGCATTGACTCACACACTCACTCTGCCTTAGCCTGGGTTTGTGGTTTGATAGTTTTCCCAAAAGCTTCGAGAATTTAGTCTGAGATTTTCTGCGTGCCTGGCATATGGTTTAACGCACAAGCAAAAGTGTGGGAATACTTCTCCCTCATCAATAGTAAAAGACTTCATCTGTGATGTTTTCTAATGTAGACCAGTGTGCAACAGTGGAGCCACAGAGGTAGAAGTCAGTGAACATAAGTAGTCATGGACCGAGCAGTTCTGGGACCAGTCCTACAGCTTGCGCGTTAGCCCTCATCTCCACCCCAGCTTCCTTGATGTTCTGCTGAAGACCTTATCCCAGTGTGGGTTATGGGCAGTATCTGTCAGGCCACCCCACACAGCAAATGTGCTGCAGTCAGCAATGTGCTTACTCATTAAGAGCAAGAAGGGACAGCAATTGCCTCACTTTTGTACTTACTGTAACACGAATGTTATGGAAAGGGTTGGGTTTTTTTGGTTGGTTGGTTTTTTCCATGTCTATTATTTCTTCCTTTCCACATAGGAGATGGATTTAGTTTCATTCAGACCAGCTGACCTTTAAGCTCTCAACAGATCCATTTCATGAATCACAATAAATATGTTAGCTAATTGCACTGGAAGCAAGAATGGGAAAAACTGGAATTTCTTACTCAATGTCCTGTGAGTGCTGTGTGATTCCTGCCCCAAGGGGAAGAATAAAGACCTGATTGGATTAGATTATGAGGACTAGGGTCTGAGAATCTGTCTCAAATAAGTCTTAACTGAGATTAGGTACTGAGGTCTGGTATTGCAATATTGAAATGCCTCTCCTCAAGTGCCGTTGATGCTGAGAAACACCTAAACTCCAAAGACGTGCATACCTACACCTGTATCTCTGCACCTGTCCTATCCCAATGCAGTTGTGATGAGACTAAGTATTGAAGTTAAGCCAAAATCTACGTAGGATGTCAGAGTCCGTTCCATAGCTTCCTCTTGTAGGTTTTCTTGAAGGGGTGCTATGCTATGGTATTTTCTGGCTCCTTGTGGTGGTTTCCTCTTTCTTTAAAAAAACCCCAAACAACAAAAACATGTTTAGGAGGGAACATACCCTTTCAATACAGCCTGCTTGTGACTCTGCCACTTGCCCTGGAAATGTGATATCGGACTTTGATTCTGTTAATTGGTTAAGGGGGTTCAAACTAACATGTCTCATCTCCTAGTAAATTGGCTTAAGTAGGTCACTGTTGGGGAAAAAGGCAAAACCTGTGCTTCTATGAGAAAAAGGATTTAAAAAATTGTCATTTCTGAACAAGGGCATAGCAGTAACCATGGTCTTAGCTTAGTTAGCAGAGTGCGCTAGGCTTGGTCCTTGGGTCTTAATGAATTTTATCCAAAGACAGTTTTAAAGGGATGCTCCTCAGGTGCTCAGGACCTAGCACAGCATTCTGGACTTGGCTCTGGGAGGAGGTACTTCACAGCAGGTCACCCGGACACAAAGTCCCTGTGTTATTGGCAGCTTTAGAGTTCTTTCCTTTCACACTTCTTTTTTTTTTTTAAATTGTGCTTAGGTCCTGGCCATTTTTAGAGAGCTTTCTGTAAAAACAGTGGAAGTGAGCCCTGAATGGGGTCCCCTAATGGAACAAAGTCTTAAATCAATGTGAAATCCTCTCAGAAAGAGGTTGTCCATACACATCCTTTCTTCTTTGTGGGTGGCTCCAGAGAATAATGATCCTATTTCTTATACAGAGGCAAAAGGGCAAGACAGGAGAAAAAAATTGACCCAACTGTAAGCATCACTGGAAGCAGCTCAGGGGGATGAGGGTAATGCAAACACTGTTCCATAAGATGGAAGTTGCTTTATTAAAAGCATCTGGCACGCAAAGAAATGGGATATTTTGGCACCATCAGAATCTTTATCAAGACTTAGCCATGTAAGGCTGCATTGATTGTTATTTATAGCATCAGCTTAGAGGGGGTATGGAAATTATACCGGGAACCTCATTAGTAGCAGAATGAGAGCCGTGGCCAATCTTGCTGCTCTAGCGATGCTATTCATTCCATAGCACAGATACAGCAAGCAGCCAGGGAGAAATCTTCTCAGTGCCTTTCAGCCTTATTATGGAGAAAACATGCAAAAATGGAGAGCAGCTATAATACTGACCAGGCAAGACCTTTCAGGGACAGCGACCTGTCTTTTCTAGAGTCACAGACATACGGACATCCCCCCTGCCTTCCTCTCCAGTGGCAAGCAGACTTCTGTTTTCTTCTCAAAGCAAGCCATTGGAAAGGGGAAAGTGTCTAGAGGTAAAGCTTTACAAACCTGTGATTTTTTTCTTCAGAGGAGAGCGTACTATAAACTGAAGCAGTCAAGGAATGACACATGCCATTAGCAGAAGTGCAACTTATCCACTGCAAGCATTCAGTGTGGCGAAATCTGGCATGAAATGGTTTGAACCGTAAACCCCTTATCACTTTGAGAACTTCTCAGTCTTGCAGGCACTTATTTTCTTTAAGTAGGTCACCTGATCCTGAGCCAAGTCAAAGAGATGGCTGATTTATTGTTTAAACCAAGATGCTGCCAGTTGCTAATGTTACCTATATTCTACAAATACCACTGTAGAGGTCACAGCTCTGTCTTATCCCTATTTTTCAGGCAGTAGGTATCTGCTACAGTCTCATTTTGAATGTTTGGTGTGCTCATGGGTTTTGCTTCAAAAAACCCTTGTTCAGGTCTGAGCAGCTGGTGTGTCTGTCACATTAGCTCTTGTCAAGGGAAAAGCTTAAAAAGGCTTGGTTTTCAAAGGGTTTGGAGTACTGGTATGTACATTTGAGGGCTTTGGTACTTAGCATGTTTGCAGACTGCATCACCAGAGAATTACAGAGGGGACAGACTGAACTTGAGTAGTCTCAGTCTGTATAAAGAGCAGAGCTGCAAAAATGTTATTGAAAAGAAAAATCATGGCTCGAAGTGTAGTATTTTCCCTATGTGCTTGCTACTGCTTGTCTATGTTTAATAACATATCCAGATTTTTTAAATTCAAACTCCTATGCAATCTCACTTTAATCTACTAGTTTTATATCAGGTAGATGAGTGGAAAAAGACATGCAACAGGGCTGTATTTTGAAATTCTGCATCCCTGTGGGAGTCTGTTAATTTTCAAAGGTTACAGTTCAGGCTCTAACTGAACAACTGGGATAGAAGTTAGCAGTCTGAGAGTTTTAAGTATTATGCCTTAGATGAATTGGATTTAAAGTTGGTTTTGGTTTTTGGTTTTTTTTAATTAAGGTTTATCTTGCATTCTGTATTGGCCTTAATTGTTTCATTCACTAGATGCTTTATTGGTAGCAATAAACCGAGCAATAAAACGCACATGAAATGTGCCATGCCACAGCCATGTCAGTAATTGAAACATCTGATTTAACTTGTCTCTCCACTTTGGTGCAGTCATTCCTAATTGCTTTACCTCTGAACTTTTCTTCTCGGTGGATTAATTAGCCAGGAAAACTCATCCTGACAGCCTCACTCATGTCTGGAGTTACATTATGTTCAACCAATGCATCCATCCAAATTTTTTCCCTCGGGCTGAATGTCAGTTTAGTATATTCTCTTGTCTTATACTTTGGATATTACAGGAAAATCTGAAATGTCTAGGCCTTGGGTATGCTGTTTTCAGGTGGGATTTTTATATGCAAAGTCATTTTCTCCTTTTTAGTAACATTCTGATCTGATCTACCCTTTGCAACAGTTCCATTCAGGACCTTATAAGGGCTAATTAGATCTACTACAACATATGTACAACTTAATTGGCGGTTTAAAATTTATTCTTCTTAATTCTTTCCCCTTACTGTTAAAAATCAGGAGGAGAATCATCACATGTCTTCAAATGACTAAATGGTACTATTTTTCTCACTGCCAGTGCAGAGATGTTTCTACGTCATTTATCTACAACATTGCTTCCTCTCTTGGACGTTATTACATTTGCAGACAAACTTGCGGATTCCTAGTAGGCATTTTTACTGAGAAATTTTCTGCACTATGCATTTGCCTGTAACTCTGGAAGAATGCTTCTTATTTCCTGATAATGTTTTATGCTTCTTCATTTAAGATTAAGCTTCTGCAATCAGAAACGTCCGAACCCCAAAAGGCCTTTTTAGCTTATTCTCTTAAAAGCTGTCAATAGGTGATTGAAGTCATGTAACCTTGTGTTTTCTGGGTCACAACTGTTGAAAAGGGAATCACCCTGTTATTCTCAAATGAGCTATTAAATAATGACAGAGGATTGCATGGTTTCTGGTAACTGCACTTGAAGTGTAGCAGACAGACGTTAAACATCCTGTGCCTCCCATTTATATAAACATTGGTTTGGAAATCGCTAGGTTCAGTAGTCTTTAAAATCCTCAGTAACCACCTGGCTACCGTTAGAAATTAGATGCACAAGTCTAACTTCAGGACCTGAGTGACCACTTGGGAGATGTGGGTTCAGGATCACGCCCAGGCTATGACCAACACCTGAGCTGGGGTGACAGCTGGCAACCAGAGGGATGCTCTGCACACATCACTTGATAAGGCCAAGGGGGGAGGAGCAGAACATCAAAAGGACCAATAGCAAGGACCAACAATGTTATATTTATACCTTGCAAGTCATCACTCCTTTTAGTTCCTTAAAAACTACCTGGAATACAGAGCCACAAGAGAGAGGTGTCTGCTTCCTAGAAGGAAATTATGCTTCCTACATGAATGTTTCTAAGGCCTCTGTGTCACGTATTTTGGATTAAGGATACTCATTATGCCTAGAACCTGTACCTAAGTTAGAAAAAGCATCATTTCTCCACTGACTCCATGGGAAATGAGAGCTTCCTAAGATAGATGCCAATGGCTGAGATATGAATATCTCCCTTTTTGTAACTTGTTGTTAGGTACCCATTCCAGTGTGGTCAGAGAGAAAGCAGCACTGTGCTTTAACTTTGGAGTCTATAAGTAAGAGTTAGGGTTATAAGAGAATTTTAATTATTACATAGAGAATCCCAGAGATAATGATGGCCAAGGAGAGAATTTGATGAAGTAGGTAGGGGAGGAAATGCTGCTAGGCAAATTGGAAATGTGGGGTAATGTGGTGAAAAGGAACAGTCTAAAGGACAGAGGAGTGTCTGGCAAATGTTATATAACTGAAATTATTCTGGCCAGCTTTGGGTAGAGAAGAGCCAAAACCCAGAGCAGGGTCTGGTAAGGACCGCCCAGAAAGAACTGGAATGGAAAAAACTTGTGAAGCACTTTCCAACTGTCCCAAATTCCTTTGTCAGTAATGTGAAGTGCTCTTTACTGATTGCCTTGGATGGGGCTGGAGGTGGTGAGGTAGTGTCTAAGCTTCAGCATGTACCTAGCAGCCTTTGTGCATGCGCAAGCCGGACTGGAGGAGAGGAAAGATGAGTACCCAGTATTTCTGCAGAGAGAAAAAGTAGTAGTTCTAATTAATTGCTGAATTTTGCCCAGTTTGCCTACCAGCACTAAGCCATTGTAAGAACTCGGCTCATCTCCAGAAAAGATGTTACCAGCACAACAGCTGTGGTGTTTCAGTGAAGCATCTAAAATTAAATCACATGAATCTGTCTAATTTCTTATTTTCCCATTCCAGCAAAGCCTGTTTTCTGGTTCAAAAACATCTTGAGTGCCCTCAGCTTTTCATGACCTACATTCCATGCATTAGATAGTCTCGCTCTGCCCCCACCAGTGACAGACACCCAAGGACAAAATGTCAATAATATTTTCCCAGAAATAGCGATGACGCATGTCTGAGTCAGGGACAGAGAAACCAAAGGGTGTATAAACAATACGGGTGCAGAAAGATGAAAATGATGCAAGAGAATCTGCCCAAATTTGTTGTCTTCATAATTTTACAGGAACATGCAGAATATTCACTATCAAAGTGGTGTTATTTGCCTTTCAAAGTCTTGGAGGTGAAATAATTATTGTTTCTCCATTTTAAAGATACTGTTAAATTAGGCATCTTATTTTTTTCTGTGATTCTCTACTGTGTAAATTGATCTGGGCAATTTTTTTTTAATGTGTATACCTCAAATGTGTGATGATGCAATTCTAATTTTTTACCTAGAGACTTATTAATGACATCTATTAGTATAACATATGAGTGTTTTAACTATACATTAGGTATACATTCTTGAAACATGTCTAAGCAGTGTTTTTACTGAAGTTATGAAGCAGAGTAACAGAGGGATTTAAAGCCAACCCAGAACAACCAAAGTATAGTAGCTTGAAGCTGATGACAGCCGGAAATTATGTAGCCCCCTTAAAGGTCTAAGCCTCCTTTTCTGACTTGATCCATATTATCAAGATCTCATACTTTGGAACATTTAGTTTTCTTGATAGTATGAGATTAAAGATTGTGAACCAAATGTGGGTGGTGCTGGGAGTGGTTAATCTGTTGCTTTTAGAACAAGAACCCAGATGATGGATTTTAGAGGGTACAGAAGGAACAAAGATTTTTTAGCCAAGTATCCTGTATTTTTGAGTGGCCAGTAACATCTTATAAAGAAAGTAAGAACAGAGCAAGGAATCAGTAATGCATAGTCCTTATATTATTTTCCCAGCAAAATATTCCCCTGTGACTTGAGTTTGAGCTTCAGCTTGTATCTGCATTTTTGTGTGCAATAATATTCCTAAAAACACTTCCCGTTCATTATTTTTTCTGGTTGCTATAAGAGGATAAGTCTACCTACTCCCTGTTTTAATATATTCCCCCTAAGCCTGTGCAGAGTATTCTCAAAGACAAAATGCTAGATTACAGAACCAGAGCTGGTTCTCCCTTCGGGATGCTGCCTTCCATTCAGTCTTAAATTGCTTTGCTTCTTTGGTTAGATTGACTCATGGCTGCACAGTTGTAGGGTCTTCATTCTTGGAGGTTTTCAAGACCAGGCTGCACAAAATTACAGGTGGCTTGATCCAGCATTGGTGACCATCCTGCTTTCAGTGGGAGGCTGGACAAGATGACCTCCAGAGGTCCTTTCCAGTCGACATTTCTATGATTCTATGATAACTGATGTGGTTGAGGGAATCTGAAATAGAAACTTAATTTCTTGTGGTGAGGCATTTGTAACACTTAGGACAGTAATTGGAAAATGTGGATGAATCCAGTGTAATAGTATTTGTCTCTGTAGTCCCATTCGCATTAAGGAGAAGTGGTTATAGATTGAGATAGTTCATCTGCCTGCATTAGCAAATCAGTTGTACAGATTTCAGCAGAATATGCTGGATGGCTTCAGTGGTTGGATGGAAAAGTGTTTAATCGGAATTGCAAAGTGGCAACGCTCCAGCCAGTGGTTTGCTGTGACTCTGCTACAGAGGGCTTTTATGCTTCCATTTCTGTGTCCAAAACAAAATTGGTGTTTAAATTCCATAATATGCTTTGTAAATATTCTGCTTGTCACACTAATAAATTTTTTTTTCTGTTTTGAGGGTAAGTCTGTGGTCTGTGGATATTTTGGATAGGCCAAGTAAACTGAGATACCAAATTTTTTTACATACACAGACAAGAAATTTGATGATATGAACCTATCCCATAGGTCTCTGACTTGGTTTCCTAAGAGGACTTCAATGCCTTTAGACACCAACATTTTTAGCTCATTGACCCTCTGAGTGCAAAGAGTAAGTGTGTATGAAGTACATAGGCTCCCTTTGAACAGCAGGGGGAAAATTAGACGTCTTGGAAAATACATAACACATGTATTAAGCAGGGAGAAGATTAATGCTAACCAATAGGAAAAAACTAAGAATGGGGTTTTTATATGTTATGAATACTATCCCTCTCCAGAGCATAGACTCTGGATTCAAGCCTATGGAATGGTGTATCCATTCATTTTAGAGTCTGGGGTCTTCAGTGGCTAGACATTTACATCTGGTTTTTGAACGAATAATGCTCATGCTTTCCTTTAAAAATAGGACTCCTGGAGACGGAAGCGGTGCCCTTCTTTTATATCATATGTCTTATGCTTTAAGCACTTACCAAGGAAAGAGCTGGTCAAGACAGGCACTGCATGTAGTGCATTCAACCGTATTGTTCGTTCCAGTGCCCTGGCCCCTGGGGCTATGCTGCGGAGAACTGGAGCTCTCCCTCTCCTTTACCGCTGTGCCAAAAGGAATCCAAGGTCCAGCAGGGAACAAAGCCAGAAGGGGTATGCAACCTGTGGCTAGTGTGGAGGGCGAGTCTGGGGTTTTGGTCCATTCTAGCACAGCTGAAATTTGCACTGAAAATTATGTGTACAGGATATGGGAAGAAAAGTTGTACTGAACATACAAACACTATTCTGTCTTTTTCAGGATTAGGATTTTATTGAGATTAGGAATCTCTAAATTAGCTGCTTGGACCTCTTTGGGCACAACCAGAGAAATGGTTTCTTCCTGTATCCCAGAGGGGCACACGGCAGGCAGCATCTAGGCAGAGACTTTTGGGGATTGATACCTTTATTCCACAAAAATCCTCTCTTCGTGGTCTAAGTTCCTCACTGGCTGTAGCTCTTGACAGCTTGCTTAAACCTACCCTGTTTAAACCAAGGGCTGAACCCAGATCACCTCAGTCTAGCCTACAGCCTTAATACAAAGCCATTGCTCCTCAAATATGTAGTACTGCTTTAATAAGCAGCCTGCAGGCTTTGGAGTTTGTGGATGATTTGCTCCTCTGGTAATTGTTCTCAGATTTCCTCCATTGTGGGAAGGTGAAAAGGCTTTTCAAAGAAAATCCCAAACCAATGGTACTTGATCAGAATCTTAGCAAGTCATTGAAACCTTTCTGTTGAGCTTTGCAGTACGAAGCCTTGGCGAGCAAAGACAAAATATAAGCTGCTTTAGCTCAAGATAAGCTTCAACATTTCTGCTGTAGACAAGACGAAGAATTTAATTCCATGGAGCTGAGTTTTCGGTGTTTGATGCTGAAAGAAAAGGAAAGCTTTGTTGGCACTGGTGGACACAAAGGAAAACTGTATAAGGTTGGAGGCCAAGTCAAACACTGGAAAAAGCAGTGACTGTCTCTTCTTAAGCTCAACTGTAGGTGAAATAGCACCTTAGTTTTTTCCAACCAAAAAGCCAGAAATTTCTGGGGTTTTTTGTTTAGTATACAAAACTCAGAAAAAGTATCCGGAATGGTTTGTAATTTTCTATTTTGGTTTCACAAACAAATAACTGAACACTGAACTGAACTCTGGGCAGCATAAATTCTGGTAGCCAGAATAAAATTCCTTATACCAAGAACACAGAGAATGAAATCTGAGGTGATGAAAAAAATAATGCTCAATGAATGATTTATATTTTAGGAAATTATATGTGTAGGCACATGTGGAATCTTTTAATGTGCCACAGATAAATTTAGAGACCAAAATCAGGCACTCAAATCTTAGAAAATAATTCTTTGTGCACAAGCATTTTTCTTCCATTGACATCATGCAGCATTTTCCACAGGCTTGTTACATCGTCGTGGTACCAAATGAATTAACCAAAGCCTATTTATTATTTTTCAACTGACTTCTGAGTTTTAGACTATGACCTATTCAAATCCTTTCATTATTGGTTGTGGTTTAGGCCATGTCCTAGGTGGAGAATGCTGTCATTATGAGTTAGGTGACTGGATTGTGTGAACGCTCCTTCTCTGGTTCAGCGTAGCATCAGACAGGTTTGAGCATCTTTCAGCAAGAAGTCACCAGAATTCAACCTGATGTGGAGGACAAATTTTTAGGCACTTCATCTGGTGTCAACGCAGCCATGGGGACAATTAAAGCCACCAGAGGAACAATGATCAACTTTTTGGCATAGAGGGCAGTGCCATCTTAAACTACAATACCAAGTTCTGACCAGGCCTGATTTCCTATTTATTTTCTTGTAAAAGAAATAGAGGTATTTCATCACATGTCATTGCTGAACTCTGCAGGGTGCCATCAAGCAGTTAAATAATTTACAGAAGAAGTAAATTGACATAATTTATAGGGACCAGCTGTGAAGGAGAAAAATGAGCATAGATCACCAATGGGTTTCACAGCTACTATCTGGCAACAGCAAATGATGAGACCTAGGAAGCTGGGTATCTGTTACAGGCTAAAAACACTATATGTCTCACCTTCTCCAATATGTTCCCATGACTGCAGCAATTCTCCTGGGCTTCTTATTCCATGTAATTCAGCCAGCCCCAGTTCCTATCCTGCAGCAAAGGTTTAAATCTTTGTTCATGCATTTTCAGAGAATTTTCACATTCTTAGTAGACCATTTCTCCTCTCCTTCCCCTCACACCCAACTTCATGTTTCATCTGCACTTGCATCAGCTAGTTTTCTGTACTGAAATTTTATGCCCCAAAACGGGGGGGGATGGGGGGAAGGGGGAGAATCTGGAAGAGAGAGATACCTTATTTTTCATTCTAAAAGGGCAGCACTGCAGGAGATGTGAGAAGCCTAAGACTGGTCAGTGAGGACAGAATTGATGCTGTTTAGCTTTTAAAACAGAAGCTATTTCTGCTGAGCCCATTTAAACTGTGATTTCATAGAAGTTTAGCTTGTAAAACGTTGTCTAGATTTGGTGGAAAACAGTGAAAGCATGCTCCCTGTAACAAAGTCTTATTTGCACCATGTTCCCAATGTGTCTTATAGCACAGGCTTCTAGCTTCTCCAAGAAAATGACTGTATACTTTTAACATTGCAAAAAATGTTTAATTTTTCCCAATTTTGTTCTTGGAAAAAGCTGAACAGTTGCACAATTTTGGCTGATACTTGCCAGTAAAATTCAGCCTAAGGCTAAATTTCCTGAGGAACATGTAAAATTTCAGCCCAAATGGTTCAGGTCTGGCAAAGCTATAAGCTGTTGAATAGAGAGTCTTGTAAGTGGAAGTGTTAGGAAAGTTTAATAGTAGGGAGTGCTACTAACTCCACCTATTGTATATCTTAAAACTATTAGGTCTATAAATTAGATCATACTAAAAGTAATACTAAAACAATAACAAACATGTTTTTATCAAACCTGAAATGTCATAAAAAGCTTTACAGCCTTAAGCTGATATATAAATATAGGTTCTGGTCTTGCAATATATCCTAAGCAGCAGCAGAAGCCAACTCTTTTCATTTGTGGTGTCAGTATTCCCACAACAACCTATTGGCGAAGCTTCACTACCTTGATCTGCTAAATAAAATTTCTGTGGGAGTTCCTGTGCTCTGCAGTTCATGCCCTGAGATCTCCGCTCTGTCATTAGATGGACCAACTCCCACTGAAGTCAAGCTTCCCCGAGAGAGTATTGAGCAATAATTGAATAAGGACCTCTCTGTGTAGAAACATTTTTACAGTAACTCTAGCTGTGTAGTGTAGTTTCTGTGATGTTTTTATGATAAGGGAAAGCAGGATTAGGGTGTACATGTGGAGGTGGGAGTGAGAGAGCAGTGTAATAATTAACAACTAGCAGGCCTAAATTCTTTCTCACTTGCTGGAAAGCAGCTGTTAAAGGGATGAAAACAAAGAAAAAAGAGCACTGTTGTTTCAGACAAATAGGTCCACTAATGTTTCCCAAAGTTTATGTTGAAACTGTGCTAGGCAAGCAAATGGAGAATGGAAATAAAAGTTGGGGATCAAAATGGGGTTTTGTTGGTGGATAAAGCTGGTGGACAAACTGATGAAAGGATGGGCTTCTCTTTCTCTCTTGCCTCCTCCCTCCACCCCCCCCCCCTCTA
>NW_009260399.1:3341958-3355744 GCF_000687185.1 Egretta garzetta | reverse complement strand
TTTTGCTTCAAGTCTTGAATTCTCAAAAAAAAAATAAAATGGGGCAAAGAGAATGAAATGTCTTGAAATGCCCATATTGTAAGCCAGCTCTCACAGCTACCACCACTTCCTCTTGATACTTCACAAACAACCAAAATACCCTCGCACCTCTCATTGCCCCAGGCCTAAAGGAACCATATAAAGTTTTTTCTTCTACCAACTTTAGGTAATCCCCAACTGTCGCTTGGGTTCCTAGTGTCTTTTCTTCTCTTGTGTACCTTTTCCCTTTCCACCTTATGTCCTTGCATAACATTTCTGGTTGCTTTATAAGAATCTATTTTGCCTGTCTAAGGCTCCTATACTACCTCTGTTACCTTACTGCAAAGAGACAGCTGTAAGCACCAGCTATAAGGTCACAGCAGAAGTATCCGTTTGTTGGATCAGAGTGTCTGAAGAGATTTGGTGCTGGAGGTGCCCTGGAGTGAGATGGCAACTGCGGGTTTGCAGCTGAGACAGGAACTTTGCTCTTCTTTATCTCTTGCTTCTGGTGTGGGTTTATTCTGCAGAATCAGAGTTAGGGAATGCAAGAACTCTCCAGCCCCAATCTTTGTTGATAACTATTTTCTTCCCTGAAGAAGTTGATTACTGGCTTTAATGCTATCTAGAAGACTGTTAGTGTCCAACAGGACTCACAGGAACCGAGAGAAGAAGGAATGAAGAATACCATTAAGTAGAAAGCTTTGCTTGATAATTTATTCCTATCCTTACTGTCCTGGTTTTGGCTGGGATAGAGTTATATTCTTTATTTTCTCTAAGAAAGCACAAAAGATTTCTAACTGCAGTTGTTTCTAGGGGGCTAGCTGCTATCTGAACTTCTGCGGTAATGCTGCACATCACCAAGATCAAGTTAATGTATTTGGGACTCTAGTTCTAGTTCTTCATATCAGTGGAACACAAAAGGATACACTTGTTCCTTTTCCTTCCTAAAAGTGGGAGAAAATTTCCCCCTTCTTACTGGTTTGAGAAGAAGCACTTCTCTATATCTCCCTCTCCACATTGATTTGATGGAAATAATTTCTGCCACTGCATTGTACTTTAGACATCCTTCTCTGGGGTGATGGGTTGTTAGTTTGCTCCACTGCAGACATTTCAGAGTTCCTGCATGTATGAATCAGATTTCAATGGCCTCCACTCCTCTTATCAGTAAGACGAAGGTGGAAAGAAGGCAAGCAGGGAAGAATTTTCATTGTGGAGAAGCTTCACCACCTCTCTCACTGATTATTACGGAGTAAGTCTTTTGAGAACAAACACTATTTTAAAAGAAACATTTGAAAAAGAGGAGGATTTAGTCATTAGATTACAACGGGAGTGTGTTGAATAAATCAAGGATAATAATTCTAAACATTCTTCCTCAGAATGCCAACTTTCCTGAAGTTATTTAGAAGACAAATACAGATACAAATGAACTATGTTTCTAATAAAGCAGATGAATGGAGCCCAGGCTTATGAATTCTTGAGGAAAATTAATAAAGGCAATTCCATGCTAGCTCCTTGGCATAATGATAAAATAGGAGGTCTGTACTGCTGTACATAAAAGGCATATGAGTATTCCTGAAATCTAGAGTCATCTCTTCAACCTGTCAGACTTATTTCCCCTATTCTTGCTGTGCTGGGAATGCTAGTTCTTAAGACTCCTTAGGCTTTGTGTTCTTCTGAAAATGACATCTCTGGTAAAATGGAGTGGCAGGATTAATATACAATAGGAATTCAGAATATTTGCTGAATCTGGACTTTATAATAGCATGGCATGGAGTCTCATTTCAGAAATGAATTAAAAATGACTTGGGTAACTACACTTTCAAGTAGGCTGGCAAGCAGACAAGGGGACATAAATCAAGGTTAATGATAATGGCAATGTACCAATTTGGAAAGGAAGATGAACATAAGGAGTATTGCAAGAATTGGTACTAGGCCCAGCTTTACTAAAAGCCATTATTTATTATGTTAATGGAAACTAAAGAATACTGAAGGCAAAGCAGTTGCCAAAATCTACGGAAGATGGAGAAGACATCTTGCCTGGCTTCAGCTATCTGAGTGTTACTTGCTTAGAACATTTTAGTTTTCTAAATTCTCCTGAAAAAAAATGGAGAGAAAAAGGTACCTCAGAAAGAAGTGACAAGGCTAAGAGGAAGGATGCACTGTCTAGAAACACTTTTCTATAGATTTGGAAAAAGCCCAGATGAGTGTAGTAGTTTGATGACTGAAGTACTTTCAGGATTAATACATACAATTAAATTTGGAAAAAGGTTAAATTATGTCCCACACTGGATTTGCTATGGACTGAGATACACAGCTGGAGAGACATTTTGAAATCTTAGTGTCAATAAAGAAGTTTTAACAGAGATCAAGAAGTAAAAATCAGCTTTTAACATTAAATAGTTCCAGAGCCAAGTGTTTTAGTGCTTCATATGTAAAGCTCAGAGAGGTATTAAATAATTTATTTGCAATAATAATAAAGGAATGTATGTTGAATTTCAAGAGTAACAGTATTGAATGAGAAGTCAAAGGGTTAGTTCAGCAAATAAAAGTTAAAAAAAAGAGAATCAAGTTTGGCTAAACGATGACAAAGAGGGAAAATAAAACCTGCTAAAAGTATTTATTTAAAGATGAAAACAGCAAGAGAGTGATAGCCCAAGGGGCATGAGTAAGGAGGATGAACTCAGTGTAACTATAAGCCGAATATTAAAATTATTGCTTAATACTGAATTTTTTCATGCTCTGAAATATTTTGCAAGACAGAAGATGGAAGCCCAGTAACATCAGAGTTTTGCTTTTTTTGTTGTTGGTTTGATTATTTTTAACTAGTTTTATAAAACAATGAGAGCACACTACAGTGTGTGTTCCTATGCTAATTATGGCATGGACAAATTAGAAGTGAAGTGAAATATGAATGCGGCCCTCTAAAGACAGAAGCAAAGAATGGCTTACCCAAGGAAAATGAATGAGACAGAAAATGTAATAAAATCAACACTCTAATCTACTGGCTGGGTCCTTTCTCTGAAAGATGGGAACATGCTCTTCCAATTTTACTGCATTTAGGAACTGTGCATCCTATTTCTGCAGTATCCATAGTAATTGGACAAGATATTTAAACAGGTCTTACAGCAAGGACTGGAACCCAAGGAAATCTTTAAACCGAAAAGAGCAGGATTATCTCTTGGCCTAGTGAATCTTTTATAACTCCAGGGAAAGTTGGCTCTCTAGAAGGGTGTATGAAGTCATCCTCCAACAGTTCAATGTTTAGATCCCATTCCTGGGACACATGTATTTGGTATTCCTTAGGCTAAGGAAACAATTGGAAATAGGTGTTTCACAGACTGCATGATTGCTCTGCCCACTGCATTAATGGATGACAAACCAATGCTGCAACCACCAAAACCTTTGCTGGCATTTCCATGAAGAACCTTGCTCAGTAAATATGCTGTAAAAATCTTTAATATACAAGAGAGATAGAAGGACGTTCATTGTTTTCTGATTTAACTGATGCGCTGGACTTTTCTGCGTTGTCAGTGCTAGAGCATCGGTGGATGGTGTTGACCAGGTACTGGTGAAAATGGAGACATCAAAGGTCCACCATTTTGCAGTTAAGCAGCCTGTGTCACACATCTGACTCTATATTTTTGATTCTGAAAAACATAATGTGCTGACAGCAGCATCTGCCTGGAAATGCACTGAAAAGAATAGTCACATAGTCAATAAAAGCTCCAGAGCTGACTTACAGGAAGCAGGAGCAGAAGATTGGTATCTCTGAAGGCTACCTACTTGCACTACATCACCCATGTTATTAATCCTGAAAACATTGTCATTGTCTGGAAATGATTTGCTTTGAATATATTCAGGAGTTCTGGACCCTGTTTCCACCTGCCCCAAAGCAATTCCCTGCACTGCAGGTAGTCCATTAAACAACACAGAATTCCTGTTTAGGGTTTAAAATAAAGACTTTTGCTTTTTGCGGCTCTGTTTGGATTTTTATTGACTGGATGTAGTAGACTATTATGTCACTTGCCCTGTAAAACTACACAAGCCGTGAATAACATCAGTGTCAGAGATAAAAAGGAAAGGCCAGGGTCTGCAAAGGAGCTTAAGATACTTAAATCCAAAACATAGATCCTTGGAACTTTTTCATACCTTTGAAAGAAGCTGAATTCCCATCAGTGCAGATTTCTAGGTGTCTACATTTCTGGTGTTGGAAATATGGATTTCTTTCAAAATCCTGATAGCAGATCAGTATCTAAGTGCTCTCAGGGTTCCTACACTCCACATGTTTTGTCAGTCTTCCTCACGACGACCCTGTCCTCTGGGGCATGCTCTCAGGACATCTTCCAGTTCTGCCTGGAGCAAAGCTTGGAGGAGGAGGCGAAATCTCTCTTTAATCTTTGACAGAGCAGTGATTAAGACACTTCATGGATGCAAATTCTTCCAGTGTCTAGTCTGGCCCAGACATTTTTGCTGAGATCTGTATATTCTTGTGTAGGTCAGTGAAGCCTCTCCTGTCTGTAGCTCATCTCAGTCTTTGGTGAACACCTTCTATAGAAGAGCAAGTGCATGTCTAAGTGCCCACCAGTCTGTCAGGAGAGGATTGAAACCATGGGGCTGCTGGTGGACAGACTGACTTGGGTGCTCTTGAGGTTTCTTGATGGATTATTCCACTGTTCACGGCTGAATAAGCATTGCTTTGTGGAGGAAAGTGGTGAAAAGCCTCTCTGTTATCACTGGTGCCCAGTGTGTAGGCAGCACAAACCTAGCTCCCCTATCTACATGAGTGCCCATGTCGTGTGGATATTTGGCAGTGAGAGGGATCTGCATCTTCGTTTAAGGTGCTTTGTGAGAAAAGTGCTGGGCTAAGCTACAGCCTAATTCTAGGCAAAAGTTACCCTGGGACCTAAGAAAAGGGATCAAGACCCTACATTTTCAGGAATGTGGCAAGCGTTCCATAGGCAAATAACAGAATCGAAAGCATAAGATCTGATCGAGGTTCTCAAAAGATTGGGAAGTTTTAAATCCATGGGACTGAGCAGGAGTCCCTAACCACCAGCCTAGGGGCTATGCTAGACTGAGTTAAAGCACTCCTGCAACAGGTTTTAATGCAGAAAATAATTCTGTCTCTGAGCAGGCGCAAGTAGGACATGGCTTTTCATGATCAGGAAAAATGGATGGCTGGTTGGCAATCACAGGAAAACCATTGGGAACATCACAGAAACAGCTTTCTCGTTTCTTAACTAGGTACACCATTACCTGTATCATAGGTGAGCCCAGGATGGACGCTTAGAAAGCTCTTAAGCAGACTTCAAAAGCACTTGCTAGCTTCAAAATGCTGCAAGCAGCCCTTCCACTGCCTGAAGGGTGTGTTGAATGTGAGGCTGAAGAAGTGGGAATTGGAGCAGCATTCTTCGGGTGGGTGGATCTGCCTGTCACCAGCTGTTGGCAAGGTAGGTGCTGTGTCAGGGCTGTGCCTGCCCTCAAGTTTGCATTTTTAGACAGTGTGTTCTCGTCTCAGATCTTCAGATATCCCTGATGTTTCATGTCATTACTAATGACAAAAATGTCTCTGCCTTTTTTTTCTATTAAAGACCTGCTGTCTAGCTCAAACCGGATCTTTGCTTTTCTGAACACTCGCTAATATCTACCTGGACTACCGTTAAAGTAAAAATCCATTTGCTTCTCTTTAAGTAATGCCATTCAAATACGGTCTCTGCAAAATGTAATTTCCATCTAATGCTTGAACTAGACCTCATGAAATAAGATGCTGAGAAAGATTTACGAGTCACCAAGGCTCGAGCTAATGTGCTGATAGCTGTGGAATTTCAGATGTTCAAATAGAAGTGCTCACAGCTGCGGCAGGAATTTCCTAATTTGCCAAAAGCCCTTACAAAATAACCCTCCAAACTAAAGGTTTAAACTATACATGCACACTTGATTCTTTTACCATTTTAAATAGTTCTTACAAGCAGTAAAAAATCGTTTTGGAACATCTTCATACATAAAGATACTTCTAAGGATGGAGCAAGCAAGGAAGAGCGAGACGGACCTTTCTGACTGCTCTGCCCTGGGAATTCTCCTGAGCACACACACCTGATGGCACCTGCCCTGTGGAACAGCTACTGGCACATCCAAAGTCCTCTGGGAAGTCTCTTACTGACTTCCATTTGATTCAGACTTGCCTCAGCTTCTAAGCACAACGTATACAGAATAACAGACCAGCTCCTGCCTTGAGTACTCATTTGAAATATTCAGTGATATTAAGTGAATATTTTACTTAGGTAAAGGTGGCACCATCAATTTCATTATTAAAAATAATGGAGGAGTTGATGCAATGGAAAGCTGATTTGCAAACACGCCAAATCCAACTTTCAAGTTTTTTGGTTCAGTTAAAGACATTAAATGGACTATAACCTGTGCTGTTTTCTGCAAGAAAGATGGAGTGCAATCCACTTTTATACATTTCATCCTTAAAGTAAATGTTCAGAAGAGGAATAAAAAGCTATTTGAGGAGACAGCCGGTGCTTATAATCATGTAGCTGGCATTGCTGAAGAGTGTTATTATTTTTCCAGTGTATATATGCTGGCATAATGCTGGTTTGGACACAGTTATGAATGTATATTAATAAGAAGTTTTTTACCAGTATAATTCCTTCCCTGGCCAAAATCAGCTATACAAGTGTAAGTATATGCATGTAAGCACAACTATGTTTATACCATTACTAGGTGCGGTTGAAGCAGTAGAGCCTTTTGTCTGGGCAATCCCAAGTCCTTCATTAGAATACACCAAAATAGCACCAACCTTAATGTTTAGAGATTTGACCATTTTTTGTGTACAAATTATAAATCACTTTACTCTCCTCTGCATTTGTGGAATACTCCTTAAGTGAACATGTTTAAAGAGTTGTCTTCCTTCCAACAGAGGCATTGGAAACATTCAATTTTTTGCGGTGTCTTTCAAAAGCTAGTTGTGTCAAGCATGCCAAGTGTTTGATGTCAGTAGCCTGACACGAGCACTAAGAAATGTGTTGTTTGTGATCTGATTTTGGATAACACAAGAATCGCCATGCTTTGATGAATCCTTGATGTTTTAGTTCTTTATGGGAAAGACGACAACATCAAACTTCAGCCAAGAAACCTCTACTCTATTTCAGTTGCAGCCAGATATCCAGCTGCAGGGTAATGAAAACCTAGGATATTTGGATAAAAAAAAAACCACCTGGTTGTGGATTGGCTAGCTCACACTTGGAGTGTTGGTCAGTACCATCCTATGAGAGAGCATTATAAACCCAGTGGTACTTCTGTACTAATACATGAAGTTAATTTAGGACCAGAAGCAACAGTTTCATGTCCAAACTAGTAGAGATACACAGTGGAGAGATGCAGCACAGAGACATCTCAGAAGAATCTGTGTTGACTGAGCTGGTTGCCTGTCCATCCATGGCATTATTTGCAACTCAAATGACCCACTAATGTTTAAGGGAAGTTGACTATGAATGCATTTACTGGTAAAGAAATATATCTTCTAAAGCAGTGGGAATTTTACACTTAACAGAGCAAATGATCTTACTTCTCTGCTCAGAAGTGAACACAAATTAGATGTAAACCCAAACAATTTCTTTTCAATTTGTGGGTCATTGGATTAAAAAAAAAGAGGCAGTACTTTTCAAGGTCTGACCCAAAGTTCATTGAAGTAATGGATACTGCTCTGTTGTTTTTCATGGTCTTTTCTCCAGCCTCTTAATAAGGCTGTACGTGCAATGCCTGGGCTTCCATGGTTCATTATATTGCTCAGATTTCACACTGAGATAGAATGAATGCATGATATCAGTTTGAGGAGAATAAAAATCATTAGAGAATTGTTCTGAAGCCATTTGGGACGACCTATCATAAAATGAGGTTATATATTTTCAGTCCTTCTTATTGTAGCCAGTCAGTACGTGTCATTCCGAGAAGAAGCAGTTGAGTTAGGATGATTTCCAGTTCACTGTATGTTTTCAGGAATTTGCTGCAACAGATGAAAAATTGGTCTGTCCTAGGAGGAGAAGGAGCCTACTAGACATCACTGGGTGTGGGGACTTGGACAAGCTCTACAAAACAAATATCTTCCAAGGGACCAGCAGCATCAGATGCTGTTTGAACACTGATAAAACAACTGTGCTAGGCACAGGCAGTTCAGAACTGGCGAGAGTAAATTTCTTACTTTGCAAACCAAATGCCTTTGCAAGTGCAAATTCAGCATTCAGTCAAAGCTTGTGATCACAAAGAAGTCATCGGTTTTGTTTTCCCTCGTTCCTTTTTTTCTTCTTGCTAGTTGCTTTTATTAAAAAGGTCTTTCGTATTTCCTAGAAGACTCCTCTCATTTTCTTGCTATTTTTGAGGTACGTCACTGCAAAAATCTTGCTGTGCAAAATGTTCTCCTACAGTGTCAAGCTTCTCTTCAAATTTTTTAAAAAATAGTTCTATATTTAAATACCATGTAGTAGAGAAGCACTGAGCCATTTTAGTTATGGCTTGTACGTGACATAGCCATATAGAGGGCTTTATATTTTAATCAGTAATCTTTTTTGAGAGAGAAGCTGTTTGATATGTACCTATTTCAAGCCAATTCTACTTTCTAAAATCCTTCTGATCAAATTGGATAAACTTCTGAGATATATTCTTTTTTTTGTCTTTTAAATGATCAAAGTTGTGATCATTTTTATTGTGTATTGTAAGTTCCAACCTAGTCTTTCATGCTTGAAGAAACTGCTGTTACTCTCATATAAACACTAAGACACTAACATTTATCTTCTACCTCCTAGACAGCTTGTGTATACATGATCCAGTACAGTTAAGTAGTTTAATGTTTGAGACTGAGTTTGGATATACGACAACACCGTGTCTGCTCCTGTCTGTAGCTCTAATAGGAGATTTAAGCCTATATTTAATAGAGTACCTAAATTAAAGCTGAAATCACAGACTTCCTAATGAATTTATCAAGCTTTGGCCATAGGAAGGAAAGAAATGTGGCATTGCCATTGCTCAGCCTCTGGGCATCCCACCTGCACAGGCATCACTGTGTTAGTAAATCACCTTTGTGTCCAGGGCAGGCCTGGAGATGGCGTGCGTTGGGCTGGCACCACAGAGCAGGGCTTGTGGTGGGTGAAATGTGACCAGTGCCACAGCCAGGTACTGGGAACCTCTGGGCACCGGAGTCCTCACACGCAACCGCTGTCACCCCGTTAGGATGCACCATCTGGACTTTTGTCCTGAGCACAGACACTCGCTCTTTCAAAGACTCAACTCAGAGATGACTTTTAAAGAATGGTTGGAGCTAGAGAAGGTTGAGCCAACACTAATCTTTTAGGTCATGTCCTAATGACCACCAACTGGGCTAGGAAATGAGAAAAGTGGGCTGATTTTCTCTTTTTTTATTTGTTTGAGGGTTCCCAACTGTTCCCGCAGCCTACGAGGGCTCCTGCCTCAGCTTTGCCTCTGGGCCGTCATAGTGAGGCAAGCATGGATGTGCACGTGGGAGACAGAGAAAAGTGAGATAGAAGTAAAACAGCTGTTTCCAGGATTAACAGCAGCTGAATGAGAGTTTTCCACATCACCTTTAAGAATTTAGATTTTTAGTCAATAATAGCTGACTTTTTTGGAGCTAGCCTTTAACCTCTCTGCCTGCCTTTTCTCTGTTCTGGGGATATATACCTCCCTCCTTGTACCTCAAAGAGGGGTTTGATATTTATCTTATATTACCTCATCCCTTCCGTCTTCCCACCAGTGGATGACTACTCCTGGGAGAAGTACTTAGGACTTTGTGTGGTCCAGCTTTGAAAGACTTTGGACACAAGAATCAGCCTCTTTCCTTACAGGACTGCTTGACATCCCACTTCGTTTTAGTGGTAGAAATTGTATTCCAGTTTAAATTTTCTTTTTTCCTAACTTCATCATATGAGAGCCAATCTAATTATGCCAGGCAACAAAGCCAAATCTAGTTCAGCCAAATTGACACTGGCTAAGTTCAAGTTTGATGAGTCTAACTTCCTCTGCGCTTGGAAAAGCACCATGCACGTGACGGAGGGGTAAAGTGAAGACATTCCCCTAATAGTGTTGAATGGGGTTTCTGAGACGTGAACACCTTCACACCTTGGCTTGAGCCTGAGTGAAAGCTGACAGCCTGGTCCCATATGTCCACCATCTGTCCAGATTTTCCATTATTTGATTTCTCTTTGTACGAGCAGCTAAAAAATTGATTTTTCTACTTACAGAGAAAACCTGTTTTTCAGCCCACTGCTGTTTACCACAACTGGGACTGAATCTCCCGTCCCCATTTTATTCCAGAGTCCAGGCTACAGGTAAGTTTGAAATCCTCTGTGGCAGACTGCAGGCCACATGCAACATATGCTGAGCATTTTGAAGGGATTCTGGAAAGAAGTTTAGAGTTTATTAGAAGATGGAAACACTTTTGTTTCTAATGTGCAATTAGGGATTTGCAAATCTTTCATGAAAATCCAAATAGTTGAAATAAAAAATTCCAACAGCCTAATACCCCTTGCAAGGTCCAGGCCTGGCATTTAAATTAAACATCTCCCTCTTTCAAGGTGTGACACTCTTCACTCTCCCCTTCATGGCCACAAAGCAGCATTTAATGTCAGGTGCCTATGGAGAAAATCTGCTGCTTCTGCTCTACCAAGGATTCACGCATCCTTTTCTCTTACTCTTCCCAAAAGCAGGGAAAGGGTTGCTTAAGATCTGACACTTACCTTTGTAAGAGAAATTGTTTGATGAGAGTTGGGCCAGGTTTGGATTGCTTCCAGAGCAATTCCTAGAGCAGGAACTGTGAAGGTCCTGTAAAAACACTAGCCTGAATCATTTACTTGCTGTCCTTTGCCATTCCCTTATCTGTGAGCAAACTAAAAATAGAGATGAATTATGGGGCTCCGAGCAACTATGTCGAGTGGAGCATTTGAGATGATGGTGTGTATTTAACAAGAAATGTTTTATAATTGAAACAGAAATAGTAGGAGCTAAATATAGACCTCTTAATTCATTTGGAATCTGGAGTTGGCAGTTTTGTCTTTATGGTATTTGTACTGATTTCCTTATTTGAACCAATATGAACTGCTTGCTTTTTTTCCTTTTTTTTTCTTTTTTCCATACTCCAAGCATTTCAGTGATCCAACATTTTTGGTACACATCAGCATGGAATATCTGACAATTACAAGTCAAAATTTAAAATCCAGTTTTGCCCCTAGACAAAGTTCCTGTGAGGAAGAAGTCAAAGTGGGCATTACCAAACCCTCCAAGGGTGGTGGGGGAAAACGATACATTTCTGCCAAATCTCTTCTTTTTGTTTAACTTCGATGAGCAAGTCCAGGGCGGCGTTACTTTCACTCTGGTTGTAGAGATACACAAGTTGCTTTCTCCCACGCTCATCCCAAGCCAGAAGTGCTCAGGCTCCTGAGTGTTTATTTATTGCTGCCAAGCCAAGCTAGAAAGTCCTCTTGTGTGATTTCCTTCTCAAAAAGCTCCAGCAGAAGTCTCTGTGCCACACTTCTCCGCACGTTGTAGGTGTTCTCTAAATCAAGCGGGAAGCAGTCTCCTTTTCTGTAGGACAGATGTTGCATACCCAACGAAAAACAGAAGTACACTAGGTAAGGCATTGCCCATGGATAGCTGGCAATTAATGGGCAATACAAAGTGTGGCAGAAAAGCAACCAGTGGAATGCAGATGGAAATACCAAGGTTTCTTAGTCTTAAAAAATTGCCCGGTAAATGGGCAGTAAGCTGCCATGAGTAGTTCTCTTACTGTAGCTGTCTACAAGTTAGGAGTCTGGTCTCAGCTAATTGTCTCCCTCTACAATTGGGGAGAAAGACGGTTCATCCCATCTTAACACACGACTAGTGCTGCCCATTGGAAGTGTGCCTCTTTCTGCTGACTATTGAAAAAGCCTAGATGCCAGTTCAGAGGCAAGGAATCCTATGCTAATAACAGAATTGCCCACAAAAATGCAAAGATTAATGTGAGCCAATAATTAACTTGAAGGCATCCCTTCAGGAGAGATTTTATACAATTTTTTTCTTTCCAAAACAAATCATTTGGCTAAAAATATCAGCGCTGCTTCAGTTCAATCTCAACACAAATACACAAACAAAAAAAGTTTTTCATTAAGGACTGCAATTACTGAATAACAGGATATGACTTTCCACCACATCCTATTTCTAGCTGCAGGCTTTTTGAAAATGCACCAACAGCCCAGTCGCAGAAGCAGCGTTGTTGACCGAGCTCGCTGGTGCCAGAGCTTTCCAATGACAGCGAGTTTCATCTTCACCTCTCCATCAGGTCTGCCAGTGGGTGAGTTCAGAACTAAGTCAGGAGGGGCAAAGACATCACCGCATCATCTTTCAGCCCTTCGAAAAAAACAAAGAGCACATACTTGGCAGCACTTTAATTTCTATGGTTACTGATGAATAACAGCACAGCTGGGGAACTGTTGCTACAACCCACTAGCAGAGATAATTTAAGAGGTCACACTTAAGCAGATCCATTAAAAAAGCAGTGGTTTTTTTCAGGGGTAAAAAACCTGAGCACTGTAGGTTGTACTCTTTGGATTAGCATCAAGTGGACTACCCTGCTAGTTAAAAGTTTGCCCTCATTACTGCCATTGTTGAGACAGCAGTAGGAGGAAGGATGGCTCTTTATTTAAGACATGAAACCAGGGCTGGTGGTTCCTGGACAAAATCTTGAGCAGGAACACTATTTGCTTGGATTTTGTCACAGTCTCAAATGTTGATGTCTCCTGTGCTAATGCAGGCAGCTTGCAGAGCCTTTCTGGCCAGGGAGACCTGTCTCAAGGCTTCTTTTGCTACCAGGGGTACAGTGATACAGTTTTCCAGCAAAGTCTGGAAAAAACAATTGAGTAACCCTGAATCAGAATGGTTCGGGAGCTCTGACACAGACTTCTTGTATGACCTGGGTGAAACAGCTGGTTTGTGTTTTCAGTTGTGATCTATATTCCCTTTCTTAGCTATTAGGGAATCAGTCATGGAGCTCTGGTAACTTCCCCGCAGTGCAATATATCTTTAAATAATTGATGGAAGGGATGTTAAGGGTCTTTTGGGCAGGGAAAGCCTATTGCTTTGTTTTACACAGTGCCCCATTCAGGAGAGACGTGAAGGCAAAATTCACCCTTTTTTGCCTGCCATGCCCTAGCTGTGAGGTCCTCTGAAAGAAATCCACTTCTAAACCATTGTATTGGGTCGGATTGAGGTGGAATTAATTTTCCTCCTAGCAGCCCTCACGGCGCTGGGCTTTCCATCGGTGTGTAGCCAGGTGTTGGTCACACACCAGTGGTTTGGCTGCTGCTGAGCAGTGCTCGTGCAGCATCAAGGCTGGGTCTCCAACATTCCCCTACCACCACCAGTGGGGTGGGAGGGGGCAAGATCTTGGGAGGGGACATAGACAAGACACCGGACCCAAACTGGTGAAAAGGATATTCCATACCATATGACATCGGCTCAGAGATAAAGGACAAGGAAGGAGAAGCATTCATTTTTTATGATGTTTTGTCTTCGGAGCAACAGCTATGCATGCTGAAGCCCAGCTTCCCAGGAAGTGGCCGGACTTGGGGGAAGCCTGCTAATGGGAAGTAGAGAATAAAACCTTTGTTTTCCTTTTGCTACCGCACACGGCCTTTGTTTTTGCTTTTTATTAAACTGCCTTTATCTTGACCCACAAGTTTTTTTCTTTTCCATCTCATTTTCTCTCTCAGCCTGTCCTGCT
>NW_009260399.1:3334474-3341948 GCF_000687185.1 Egretta garzetta | reverse complement strand
GAGTAGCTTGGTGGTACCTGGTGTCCAGCCAAGGTCAACCCATCACAAACAGCCAGTGATAACAAAGACTTTCAGAAATTTTTTTTTACTTTTGCAATTTCAAAAACGTAGTATGTAGCCAAGGAATGGAATATTAGATGCCTATGGGTAGAATTGTAAAGGACACTGTTAAATAAAATAATTATTAATGGGCTGAGGAGTCAGTCCTGTGAGTTGGTTCGCAGAAATGCACTGTTGCTGCAATGCAAATGTTGCAATTGTACGTTTCATTCAGATGCAGGATTACCATCAGGAAAGACAAATGAAATTCATGTGAGTCCTTTTGCAAGACTCTTCTTTCTACATATTGTCTTTACACACACTGGAACAAGCATGTCATCGAGAAAAAAACCATTGACATCAGTAGAGTTTCACCTGGGATGGATTTGGCCTACTTTTGCTAATTGCGTCATTACCCTCAAGCTACGCTGAACAATTCATTAGTGGCAGGCAGCTGAATTTCTAACGGAGTGTGTAACCTAACTCTAACCACCAGCGCAGTAGAAACTACTCTCAGTAGCTCCTCTGGGCAACCAAGGACACCGTGAGATTGAATAAATAAATATAAACAAAGAATGTTTTTCAATTTGCTCTCCATCTGGAGTACTGGATATTCTTCCAGCGCTGAAACTGAGGCACGTTTGCACAGTATTAAAGACAGTCCTCTCTACCTTCTGCCATCTCCAATGATTCCAGTGAATTTAAGAGCGTTTCTATAGAGATTTTCCTTACTTTTCACTGCTTTCAAAGAATAAGCCAATATGCCGTGGGTTGCTTCATTTTTGAAAATTCCTGCTTAATCCTTTTTTTTTTTTTTTTCTAATCTAAGGCAAAGGTGAAAGTATGGGTTGGTTTTTGGTTTTTTTTTTCTTATTTCTTCCTTCCTAAGTGCCTATTTTCACTTACTGGTTGCACTCCTACAAATGATTAGGCAATGCCAGGCACTGCTCCCGGCCGTTGGAGGCAAGGCGGCTGTTTGTGGCATTCCGCTGCCGGAGCAGGGGCCGGGCTGGGGTGGCTGGGGACAGCCAGCTCTCCCCAGCAGCTCCCAGGGCCATTCCCCATGGGTGGTGGCTGCAGGCAGCTGCCCTGTCTCAGAGGAGAGGCGAGCTCACTAGCAGACAGGGCTTGCTCTGTGCTCGTGGGCTTGAGAGCCCGATGGCTTTTCTGAACCTGCTTAACTTCCCAGCAGAGGTTTAACCTCGAGATCTGCAGGGGTGCCTTTCACTGGAAGGTACAGGCTGGGTTTCTGTGCTTTTTTACTTTTGCCTCTAACACCGCTTAGAGAGGAATGGTATTGATTCATCCCTCTTGTGTTAGGTGCTGGATAAACAGGTTGTTTCCTACAGTGCTTGTAGTTTAACTGATGCGTCTGGTATCCAACATAGGAATTAAGTGAATACCCCCACCCAAACAATCTTAGCTGTTACCTAAAGTTTCATTTCTTCAGACTCAAAAAATGAACTGACCTGAAATGTTGTTATTGCTCTCATTTTCTTTCTCTGGCTCATGTTCATATTTTTGCTCAGTAGCAGCTCTTCAGGAGCAAAGGGACCATCACTCCATCGGTGGGATGTACTCCTCCTCCCTCCGTGGCAGCTGAAAAGGGCAGAGGCTGTCGGTGGACATTCACAGGGTTGTTTCTGGATCTCGGTCTGGAAATATGTACCTTTGTGAGTGTCTTAGCTCTCATGCACAGGATAGAATGCTGCTCATCTCACCCCACCATAGGCCTCTAAAACCGCTGTTAAGAACCGTACCCTCTAGTGCCTGTTTCTATTTAGTGATTTTAAAGGGGTTCAAGACGATCACCTCAGCTGCACCATTTGGTCGATCAAAGGCTGGGAGAGGCTGGTTCAGCCATCAAACCTCTGTGCTAAATGTAGGTGTAGATGGAGGGCTGCTCAGCGCGTAGCATGATGAAGTATCACAGACCGTAAGTGATTTCCGCACTCAGGCACTCTCCACAGAGTAAAAATCTGAGAGCAAATCTTCTGTTTCTCCTATACATCCCTCCACATCCCAATGTATTCAAGGGCTTTTTGGCCAAAGTCCAGCTTGCAGACCAAGCCCCAGTTTTCCTCCCTCCTTGCCTGACTTGTATTTGAGGAAGACCTGCATTTTCATTTCACAGAATTAGCAGTTTCAGCAGTTTTTCGGGAGCTGGGGTTGTGCCCAGTGAAACACACTGGGGCTTGCATTTGTGAATATTCCTGGTAAACGCTGACTAACGTGCACCTGCTGCTCAGTCAGGTCCCAGTCAACATACTGGTTATGGCCTGGGGTTGCTGTTGTCTCAGATGTGCTGATTCATCAGAGCCTCTCCCCTTGCATGCTGGTGTCTTCCCCTTTCTCCTGGAACTGAGTCCAGACCCTATCATCTCCAATAGCACAGGGTTCCCAGGAAAACAAATCACCCTTCATGAATCACCTCATAAGGCAGGCATTTAATAGTCCTCCACCTCTGGTGATCTACAGAGATTCTGTGTAAATAAAGGAGCTGAATCATCATCTTCACAAATGTTTAACTCTACCTAGTCTGTAAAAAGAATAAGAATAAAGAATAAGAATAGAAAAAGATTATTGTAATTATACCGTACACGGCCAGTTTCTCTCCTCACCTTCGCCGTGATGTTCTTAACCTCCCCCCTGTCCAGGCAAACCAGCTGCTTCAAGTCCATCCATTTTAATGCTTCACTGCCTTTAATACTTCTTTGGTAATTTTTAATCTCTCAAGCAATGTATTACTTTAGAGGTGATTAATGAAATACACAAATCAATATCAGACTGAGACTATTCTAAATTTTCTTTTAAACACAACAAATACCCAGTCTGCTGATTATAAACTGATTGCTCTTTGAATTGCAGTAGCTGGTGGAGACCCTGGTCAGAAGCGTTGCCTCACTGAAGATGCGATGCAGTTGACCACACACCTCCTGCCTGGCTTCAGACGAGCACATCAGGGAAGGCTGTGTGCTGGGGGCTTTGGTGAGCACAGAAGGAGCTGGGACCCACGGACCAAGTCTAACCTTCTACTCTTGAGCTGTAGCTCTGCTTCTGACACCTTGGGATGCACGTGGGTCTAGTTTCAACAGAAGGGACTCCAAAACCATTCAGAAGCAAATAGCAAAGAGACTTCCTTGGGAATTGCAGTTGAGACTTCTCAGACTAAGGAGGGAGCTGGACGTGGCCCTTTCCTTCCCTGAGTTGGTGATTAAAAGAAGAGTGCCACTGCCTTGCTGGCAGCATTATTTTCAACCTTACCCACAGAGGAGGGCTGTGGGCTCTGCAGCCTCCTGGGTGTCATGCACTGGCCTGAAACAGGCTCTGCAGCTGCAGAGAGGAGCAAGTGTTTGGGTGCATCTGTCTACCTTTATCACCCATAGTTGTGCCATGCAGTTTTGAGTAATGTTACTACATGCGAGTTAGTTTAGCACTTCAAGAATAAAGTCGGAATGGATATTGGCAAGTTTAAAAGGTGTATTGGACAGTTTAGATTGAGACAGCAAAGGGTTGTCCCACCTAAAGCAGATTTCTTGCTATAACCTTTCAAGGAAATAAGTTTGTCTTGTTCTGTGAAATGGCTAAAAGATTTTATGGGGACCATTTAATAACTATGTACAGACCCAGGAAATAAATAGGACAACAGAAAACGAGGTTTTCAAAATTCAAGGAAATGTAGCATGCAGCAATGGTAATTTGGCACAGAGCTTACAGAATAGATTTCTTTTTTTTCTTAACAGAACAATAATTGAAAACTGACTTAGCCTCTTAAATAAACCAGTGACAGCTGGGAAAATCAGCAGATTGGCCCTTTGTGCCTGTTTATAGTGGAATTTGGCAGTGAGATAGTTGATGCAGTCTCTATAGGACGCAGCTATTATGTCTTCCAGATGTGCTTGACCTTTATCTTGGATAAAAAAAGTCTTGCCATAGAAACTATCAATTTATATACTCTTAGCCTATAGAAGCTATCAATTCATATACTCTTAGCCCAAGTCATCAGCTTGTTTAAGGTGCTGAAAAAGCCCTCTTGTGATGGTTATGCTTCCATTGCTGTTCAGTACAGATGTCTAACTTGCAAGTGCTTAGATTTTCAAGCATGAGTACATAATTTCAGCTCAATGTGCCTGTAGAGCTCCTATATGAAGAAGTTCTGTAATATGGTAAGGGTTTCTCAGTACTTGCAGAGGGACATTTAGGAGGTCCTTCCTCGGTTAGCTACTCACAGTGGGGGAAGTAGAAAGAAAAATGGCAACAGCTTCTTCATGGGTTGACTGTTATTATTTACTTCTGTGTACAGGATAACGCTACTGTTCTCTCTGGCTCTTTGGGGGGAACTATATCAAACACAGTTCCCAGCAAAGAGTTAAGCTACAGACAGCTTAATGCTAACATGCCAAATCATTGAGAAGAGCCTGGGCCACCTCGTACCTCCTGGCTCTAGGGGACATGAGCAGGAGTACTACCGATGCCAAGCCTGTGTCACTGTGAATTGTCCCACTGGCAAAACCCCAGAGCCAGGAAAGAAAGAAAGAAAAAGGAGCCTCTGGCTATAAATGCACTTGAGCCAAAGGAGGATTTCCAGTATGTTAATTTGACCTTGTCAAAAACTATAGTGGCACTCAGATAGAGTGGCACTAGAATATAGTGAATTACATACATCAATGTTTATTGGGAGGAGAATTAGGATGTAGTAGAGTAGAGGAGGATGGGGAAAATGTATGGAGTGTTGTGGGATGAGATGGGAGCTGCGGGAATCTTGGGCTTGGCCTGTCAGAAGAGAGAGAGAGGTTGAGAGGGTCACGTCAGGTTGAATAGAGGGCTTGTTTTGATGGGAAATAAGGCAAGACAAAATGTTGAGTAGGTTCATACTTGCTGTCACATGCTCTGGACTGATAGCTGAAGGGCTATGGCTCCCTGCTCCCAATGGTTTTGTGTCATCTGTGTTGCTTGGTTAACCCTATGGTGACTGAATTTATTGCTTTCCTTTTCATATTGACTAGATGTGAGGTGTCCTGAGACAGAATACAAGTTCAAGTACAGGAAACCAGGGTGACACACTAGCTCAGAGAGTGATGTATCCTGGTGAGTGCATCTCAGGCACCCGCAATGCAGCACTGCAAATCTTCCACCACCCCCACACGCTCCTTCTGCTAACACATGAGCCAGTATGTCTTGGCCTCCTGTGACCGGACAGGCTCATAGATGTGTATCTGTCACCTGATCTGAGGCATCATGTTCCCACAGAACCAGCTCATTAAGTATTTGTATACAGATGCCTCGTGTTGGGAATTTGAAGGGTTGGAGGAGTGTGTGGCAGGGTGGACTAAGGTTATGGCAGAAGAAACCTGGCTGAAAGCAAGACTAGAGCCATGCTGTGCAAGCCGGTGGCCCACCAGTATGGTCCACTGACAACAACGATGGATGAAACTCTGTCTTCTCCATCGCTGTGGGACAGGAAGGGAAGCTTATAGAAAGATGGGGGTATACAAATGATGCAGGGAAGAGACCAGAGAGGGGATGAACAACGTTCTCTCACGTCCATGTTTTGAGATCTTGTGACACAACACTAGGCCAGTTTCAAAGAAGTAGGAGAATTCTGGAATGTAGTATCTGGAAGACCATGTAACAGCATTTCTGCAACTGATTTTCTGAGGAGTTGTTTGTGGGAAATTAAAAAAAAGAAACAAACCCACGGTAATTGTTCAAGTTGCACGCAAAATTGCACGCAAATCAGAAATCTTTCTTTTGAGCCTTCATGGCTGTCTTCTGACTCTTCTACTGAGATGAAAATACCAGCTGGCAGCAGGTGGATGGTGGTTTCTCAGATGTTGTTTACTGAAGATAGGAATATTTTTAAGAGAGACGATAGGCAAGGCAGAACTGTGCTTCATTATACTGAGCCTCTAGCGTAACGTTGTTGGAAGGCATTGCTTAGTGGCATCTCTAAACAGAGCTGTCTTCCTGTGTTTAGCAGAGCCCCCCGAAAGAGATGAATTCTGAGTATAAATCCCTTTATCTTTCACCACTGAGGAAGATGTAATGGTATACACTTCAGAAGACTGAGCAGGGATATCATTAACACTTACAAATATCTTAAGGGTGGATGTCATGAGGATGGAGCCAGACTCTTCTCAGTGATGCCCAGTGGCAGGACAAGGGACAATGGGCACAAACTGAAGCAGAAGAGGTTTCAGTTGAATATGAGGAAGAACTTCTTTACTTTGAGGGTGACAGAACACTGGAACAGGCTGACCGGGGGAGTTGCGGAGTCTCCTTCTCTGAAGATATTCAAAGCCTGCCTGGACAATGTCCTGTGTAACATGCTCTAGGTGAACCTGCTTTAGCAGGAGGGTTGGGCTAGATGATCTCCCAAGGTCCCTTCCAACCCTTGCCATTCTGTGATTCTGTGATATTTGGGACTTTAATCATTTCACAGTATCTTTAAATCATGAGGCAAATCAGAGAAGGCAGTAAAGCAATATGGTAAAATGTGTTTCATCAAAATGACAAAAAATGTTGAAATAGCCACAAATAAAATGGAATTTGACAAGTGGGAGGAGAAAACAGCTGTGTCAGCTGTTACATTGCTGCGTAAACAATTTAATGGAATTACAAATTCACTTCTGTTACACTGTAGCATAGATAAAAAGGTTTTTTGCAGACACTCTTCCTCGGCTTTCATCGGAAGCCCTCCTCTTGAATCACAGGCGGCTTCAGTAATTTGGTAACATATGGTAAGCCATGTTTATGGAGTGATGTGCAGATGTTTCAGCCCAAGCCTCCGCAGATGCTCCTCTTGTCTGGGCCGCTGGGGAAGGGCAGGTGCTGTCAGACCATATGGCCAGGGGCCACTGGGTTCAGGCCCTGCCTTACGCTTTATGCTTGCTGCGACGAGAAAAACAGCAGCCCGTCATCTTAGCACCCTCCTTGTGACTCTTCCAAAATGCACCTCGTTGCTGCTCAGCTTTAACCCATACCTGTGATCTTTGGCAGATTTAACGGGGTTCACACCCCATCACTCACATGTTTCCTGAAGTTTGAGGACAAAGAAAGAAGACATTTCCCACACTGTTGGACCAGGCATATTAGACAGCAGGTGGTCCCTGAATGTGGCCTGTCCTCACGCTGTGGCTCAGCTAGAGGCTAAGAAAGCACAGCTTTTATGGAGCTGGTGTCTTGGGTCTTCTGGACCGAGGTTCCCGTGCACTGCAGAGGCAGCTTGCATGTGCCAGGGAGCTGGTCGCTTCTTCTTCAAGTCCCTGCACCCCTTGTGAGCTGTAAAACCTTTGGCTCAGGGACCACTGCTTACTATAGACTATTTGGGGGGCGGGAGGGGGTAGTTTAACTGTTGACTTGCCACACGCGCGCTGTAACCTGCAGGAGATGTGGCAAAGATTGTATGGGCACACTGTTTTGGGAAATCCATGAG
>NW_009260399.1:3327888-3334397 GCF_000687185.1 Egretta garzetta | reverse complement strand
GTACACAGAGTTTGCCTTTGAAGTGTGGAAATAGTACAATGTAATAATTTAAAACACATTGCTTAAGTAATTAGAGAGGGTGTATGCATTGACTAAACCTTCAAGCCCTTCAAAGCATTTATAATTTACATAGCTATATGTTAATCCACAGAAAATCTATAGTTCTGAATATTCTCATAGCAACTACAGTTCAACAAATGATTTCCCTGGGCTATTTAGGCATACCACTGCTATTAGGTCCTCTGATTTTTAATTAAGAGGAAATAGCTCTAAACATCTTGAGGTAATTAAAACGATAATATCTTCTGTAGGATGCATTCATTAAAGTAACAGTCATTTCCCTACGTGACTTTATTACTCAAAAATATAACTGCAACTTCATTAGACAAATGAGATTACCAATTTTTTTTATAAACTTAAAATGTAAAATATGCTCACAGTTCTGCTGTGATTCTTGAATGGAATAAGAGAATTCCCTCTCTTACATTTCACAATGTAATTCTTGAGATAATGATCTTATTAACCTTCATTATAATTCTAATTAATATACCATATCACAAATAGTCCCTTATTATCTCTTTGCCATTCGTAATGCTTTCATAAGCAGTTGATCACTGTGGCAATGTTATGACTCCCTGTTAAAAAAATACGCACACGCACCTACCTTTGCCCATTCATTTCTGTCTGAATTCTGGCAAAAAGAAGTAACAACCAGAGGGAAAACTATTTGTCTAAGCCTGCTTAAAAATTGTTTATTTTTGCATCTGAACACACATGCACGGACAGAGTTTTGTAAATAAGTGTGTGTCTTGTCTCTGTGTGTGTGTGGATGAAACCCATATCTCTAAAATGAAAAGGTTGCAACATGTTCCAATAAACCACTGGATTTCAGAAGTTTTTAGAGAATAATATTATTCCAGGTGTTGCCTAGATACATAGGGAAGCAAAAAATAACCAAACAAAAATTGCAACAGATGTAATTACTTAAAGTAGCGGTTTAAGGAGAGACTTCCACTGTGTATGAACACTTACCGTGGGTCAGTCTGATCCTTATGTCCAAGCTATCTCTAAATTCTAAAACTCCTTGGAGTTTTCTGCAAAAATTATTGACTTCCCTCTCTCTCATACAGTAGAAGTTACTCGTAAAAGTATGTACCCGTTATTTCCTTTTCTCTGTCCTTGCCAAATGCACCTCTGCCCTTCTCATTTCCATGCCAAGTACAAGAGACCATTTGCACTTTCCCTTAGCCCGGGACCTTGGCACTGTCCCTTGCTTCCTGTGTCTTTCCACTGCCTTCTATATTAGATTAAGTGCAAGCTCTTGGTCTTTACTCTCAAGTGTCATCATAGCCTAATCCTAATTTTGAAATCTTTCATTCACTAACAGGATATTTATTCCAGCCTCCATGATGCCATCATTGATGCCAAGTGCTGGCTACCTTTTTCTCATAAGCTTCCTTTCCAAATTAGAAATCTCTCAGAAAATATCCAGAGAAGTTTCCCATTAGCTTCTTGTACATCTCACCCTTAAACTTCCCTGGCACCATGTTTATAAAAAATTTGGCCCCAAATGACAACTGGAACATTGAGATTGCTGCACATAGTGCTATCTAGTACTGACATAGTGATTTGTTCATAGTGCATAATTTCTTGTCTTCTATTTAAATTGCAAGATTTTTGAGATATATTTGTGAGAGCTTTGTGCAGCACTCTGGATGGTGGGACCCTGGTCTGTGATTTCATCTCTCATGCATTACAGTAAGCCCTCCTCCTCTCTCCACCAAGAATCTACAAAAACATGTGATGAAAAAATACAAGATTTCTAGAATAACAGCCATGTCTTCCCATTCCAGTATGTTAATGACAACGTAACATCGAATCTGTATTCAGGAAAATGTCAGATTTAAGCAGTAGCACGTATGTAGTTAGTTTTGACCTGAAGAACAGCATTTGACCAGATGACATCTTGAGTCACCTCAACTCTTACGATGTAGGAACTTCTATGACTGAGTCTCCATGGGACCTTTTAATTGTTTTGTTCTTGAAGTACTGTTGCATCCCTCAATGGGAATTTGAATACATATGAGAGAATCATTCTGGTAATTCAGAGGTAACGTGCTGGTTCTGAGAAGTGGTAAGACACGCCTCACTGCTAATGATGATGCTACCATGTTCCTCCCAAATAAACCAAACCATAATCTATCACATTGCAAATCTAACATCTACCCTTCTGTAGAAGTTTTTGCTCTCTTAACCTCAACTGAAGCAAAATACAGCATGATTCTTTCCACTCTGAGCTTTCTTAGGTCAGAATGAAAAAAACAAGAAAAGATTTTTTTTTTTTCTTTAAACATCTAAAATCCTGTCTTGTGAGATTAGCTGGTGAATCAAGTTCTGGATAATATTATTATGGGAGAAGTCAAGCAAACAGAAAGATGACTCAAACAGTTTAGTGCCAGGACTATTTCTTAATGCAGAGGAAAATCATCCTCTGGTTGCATATTGAATCCTCCCACAATGAACAGGGAGCCTGGCAACAGAAATAAAACTGCAAATGCTCCAACTTTTGCTGTGGAACTGGCCTCACAGCTGAACTACAATGAGGAGACACCAGAAAAACAGACACTGAGGAGGAGAAACCATAACATGGCATAGTAATGCTGTGCCTGTCTCCTGGCTTGTCAGAACAGACAACCTGGTAGATAGAAAGGTAAAATTGTCTTTAATTTTCCCTCCCTGACAGAAAAACTCAAATGAAACCCAAAGCAAAAAGTGAGCCAAAAACACAGAAGGAAATTCCCTGAACGCGTGTTCTCCCTGTAACCACGAGGCATTATGCAGGCTAAGAGTGGATTTCCCCCGCTCAGGTAGGGTACAGCAGGACAGCATTGCACCATCTCCAAAGTAGCGTCTGGTGACTGTCGTGGGGCCACCCTGGAACAGAGCCCACCAGTGAGACCAAAGAGTGGCTCTGACTGGATCCGTGCCGATGGGCTGTGCCTTGGATGCACAACGCTCCATGCAATGGACTGCTGTGAAAGAAATATATGGTTTTCATCTGCCATAGAGCACAGCTCAGCCGTGTGAATATTTGTGAGCTGAGCGAAGAACTGGGCTGCTGCTTGCTCGGTGTCTTAGGCATTTGTGTGTTTCTTCCTTGTTATGATCCTGTCGAAGATCAGATGGTGGTACCCTTCCTTCAGGTGGAAAGGCAGGTTTTTTACAGAAATACTTTGTGAAAATTGTGGTCCCACTGCCCTGTGCATCTGGTTGTGGGATTTATCCACAGCTTTGGACTAGAACAGGATATGCAGTTTCTATGGAACTGGAAGATGTTCATTTAATAAAAATTTGTAAAGAGATCAAAACAAGCACAGAAACCCAATTCCACCCTATATGTGTCAAAAATAAATTTACAACTGGGAATACTCCCCAGGAGATATGTTTTTCCTGGCTCCTCCATCACACTAGTGAAACACAGCCAGTGCTCAGTTCTGGACTTTGCAAACACTCATCATTGATAAACTAGATGGAAGAAGCCAAGTGTTTGTGTGGGCTTAAAAAAAATCGTATTTAATGACACTCAGACAAGTAACTTTTTTTGAGGACAGTTCAAATGGCACCAGATGTTCTGAAAAGGAGATTTAAAGGATCTGCGTACAGCACAAACCAAAACCATAGACAGTTGTTTGGTCATCCCAAATAATGTGTGTATATGCACACACTTTCCTTCAAAGTAAACCATTTCCTTCAACCTCTCCCTAGTGATTGAACACAAATTAGATTTGTTTTGACATTCAACATTTTGTTCCACTTTTGGACAAGACATACTGTAATCTGAACAAGATAATACTGTAATCGCATCATATTCTAAGCCCCTCTTTGACATGCTAAACATAGAGTTCGTCCAGTTTCCTGTTGTACCACACTTTTCTCCAGTTTTGAAGTCAATGTTGTTGCTCTGTTTGGCATCCTTTGCTGCTTTGTGCCCCAAGGAAGCAGTAGTTTGGCACCTGGTTTCTGCAAGCAGAGACAGAATTACCTGTAGAAATTTTTACTTTCCACAAGTTTCCATTTTCCAGGCAGGCTGGCATTTGTATGGGTCTAACTTCGCATGTGGCTTTTTTAAAACTAGGGCTGGACAAGAAACAATTCTCTGATCATGTCAAGGTTGTAAGGAGCTCACGTTTTCTTACTCTTCCTGTGAGACTCCTGTAACCTTTAAAAAAATTGTAAAACACATCCTTCTCTCCCAAATACATCAATGCAGGTCAGTTGCTGATGAGAGCAATCAGCCAGTGTGGAGAGGAAAGCGTTCACCTCATTTCAGCCCTGTCTGACCTAGAATGACAAAATCTCTCGTTGTCCCTATATTTTTGAAGGAGCTGTTGCATACTCGGATCAGCACAACCAGGCTGGTTTAGACCTATTAAGTATTTCAGACTATGCTGTATGTCAAGTCTGTTTTCACCTTTATTTACCAGTCCAGCAATTCTGCACATTTTAGCAAAAGAGATTTTGCAATTACTTCCAGCTCACCGAGGAGAATAATAAGCAGTGGCAGGTCTAGGATTATCCTTAATAACATCCCTAAAAGCACACACAATGATTTATCCGCTGCTGCCTTTCTGAGATCCTGTTGCTCAGGAAGTTCCTAATCCAGTTCCAGTGCGTTTTTCTGATAGAATAGTGGTTTTTTTGCTCTTAGTGTCATGTAACATTAACTACGATGCCTTAGAAGTGTATGTGCACATTGCATGTCACATATAGTCAAAAACCAGAGTCTAAGAATACCCGGGAACTCCTCCAAGAACAAAATCAGGTTTGTCTGACAAAGTCTATTTTCTATAAAATTTCTGATTGATATTTATTGTATTACTACATGTTAACGATTTTATTAGTAGAATCCTCCAGATTTTCCATTATTTTGCTTGTGATAGAATGATGTTCACCATTTTTTTGTCCTTTAAAAATATTGATATAATATTCAACAGACTCTAATCTGGTGGAATTTCTTTGACACTCTTAAGCATAACACAGTGAGTATGAGTAGGCCGGTCAAGTCTTCCTGGTCAAGCCTTCACGATCTTTTGTTGCCAGTTATACGGGTCCACTGATTTTAAAGTGTTTACCATAGTATGTGTTGCTTAACATCCTCCTGGGTTATTAAGGGACTGGAAAATATTTCATCACACCCCGGTGATGAAAGTATGCAAATACAGTGCAGAACTACTTGTTGAGCACTTTTTTTTTTGCCTCATTATAAACAATTTTATCACCACAGCTTGTATTTTTGCTATAGGGAATGATGTCTGTCTATAGATTCCTGGTTTGATTCTTACATTTTACAAAAATAACATATGGCGCTGTTAAAAGAGGTTTCGGTCTTGGGCAATGGTTTTCCATTGCTAATGCACAGGCTGCCCTGAAAGACCTTGTGGAGGTGGTAGGGCCAGCGTGTGGTACATGCTGTACGGCATATTGGCAGTAGAGTTGCTTCCTCTGGGTGCTTTAGGAGGTGTCCTGGCCCATGGGTCATCACAGTCACAGGTCTGACCAAACTAGAGCTCCATGTTGTCCTTCCACGGGCTATTTTGCACCTCCTGGTTATCTCTCTGTGGTGAGAAATTGCCCTTCTAAACAAAACCGTCATTATGAATTGAGGTGTTTTCTCTACCAAAGAACTTACAATTTAAAAATACTCTTTGCATAAAAGGAGGAATAACGATGGATATTTTATGATTTGGCAAAAACAGTTTTTGGCAAAGCTGTAGTACAGAGAAGATGACAAGCAGGTGAAATGAGCTGGGGAGGGCACTCTGCAGGAGATGGAAGAGCATGGGCAGGCGAGGGGGGCTATTGCTCACTGACACTGGGTCTTTAGAGTCTTCTGCAAATCTCAGCAGATGTTGGATACTTAATGTTGACCATAGTTCCCAAAACAAAAATGTAAAAACTGTATACATTTGCTTCAGGAAATCCACTGGGAATTGTTCTAGCCGCACACTTGCTGGTCTATTCTTTGACAAACACAGTGAAGAGAGATTCATGCTGTGAGAATGATGAACAAATGCAACCCGACCACAAAAATTTGGGAAAGAACAAGGCAAGGTAGCCAGCAGAACTGTTGCTCTCAGCAGAAAGTGCATTCATCTCTTTCTGTGCCTCTGAAAGCAAGTGATGTGGAATGCTCTGCTTGTATTTGATAAACCTGTGACTTGACTTGCTTGGAGGAGAGCGAAGCTTTACGCCTCTGTTCCCATGGCCAGCGTTGCGGGCAGCCAGCTGGGATCGCAGCTGCCCTTCCCGCGGCTGGATCTGCCTGCCGCAGCGCATGCTATCACACGGAGGTCTCATGCGGCGAGCTCCCCTTTGCCCAGGGTGCTCCTTAGGCCAGTGAACCCGGCTGAAATCATAGAATCATAGAATCATAGAATCGCTTTGGTTGGAAAAGACCTTTAAGATCATCGAGTCCAACCTTTAACCTAACCCTGCCATCCCACCGCTAA
>NW_009260399.1:3325356-3327267 GCF_000687185.1 Egretta garzetta | reverse complement strand
CCCAGCCTCTCTTCCCCTCACTCTGTTCTCAGGCTAATGAGAATTGGGGATAGCAAAGCATTGCCACGGAGGCACGGGGCTGCAAGAGGGAGCACAGGCCTCCGCCATGCCCATGCGCTGGCACCTGAGAGAGACCGGTCACGCCGATAGCACGTGCTAGTATTAAATCACCACACGGGTTTGAAAACACATTAAGTCAGTAAAGGAAATCACAGAATCGCACAGAATGGCAAGAGTTGGAAGGGACCTCGGGAGATCATCCAGTCCAACCCTCCTGCTAAAGCAGGTTCACCTAGAGCAGGTTACACAGGACATCGTCCGGGCGGGCTCTGAATGTATGAGTAAAGACAAGCAGAAGAGAAACTCGCTCCCCTGCGGAATGCGTGATAAATCATTTATTACAGTGGGAAAGAGGCTTTCAGACAGAAATGGCAGCGCGTGAAAACAGAGCACCTCTGGGAAACCTGCATCCAGGCTTCCACCTGGCTCCCTAAGCCTTTCTCCTGACACCCTCGCTCCTACAAAAGGTGATGTTAAATATTCATGTATTTATCCTGCCACGTCAGCGAGGGAGATGCGTGCATCCAGTGTCGTAATGCACGTGAACAATTTGTGGGTGTTTTTCTGATAGAAAAGAGCTTTTTTGCTTTAACTGAGCCAAATCTGCAGAAATACCACACCACGGAGGAAACCAGTGCGCAGTGCCCTCGGCAGGTAGGGAGCTTGACAAAGTCAGGGAGAACAAACACCCGCTCCCCGGGAGACAAGCCACGGGGGTCAGGGGAAGCGCCAGGCTGGGGCTCTTCCAGGTCTACTCAGATGCAACTTTCTGGTGACAGACTTAGCTGCCTTCATGTGGCAGCTTGGAAGGACAGATTCCCATGGCCAAATTGTTTTGGACTGAAGCTATTTGACAGCCTTTGACCCAGCTCCCCAAACAAGTTGAAATGGCACATCCAACTTTATCTGGCGTTTGAACTGGGAGGGAAATGACATTTCTGTTCTGCCAGAGGTCTCTTATTTAATGTCCTGTAAAGAGGAACAAACTGCATATAATAATGACATCTTGTGGTAGTTGTTGAACTATTGCCCTGTGATTTAGTAGAGAATCAGATGCCAAATTTCATGACATCTTTCTCCCTCCACGCTGCAACTCTGCACGTTCACATTGACAGTTTCTGCTGCTCTGAGCAGCACGATGTAGACCTCTAGAACTTTGCTTATTGCTGACTTCAGAGGAAAAGGATGTTTTGCTCGTTTGTTTACGCAGGTCTGGCTTAACACACAGGTCAGAAACTCATAGCGATAACAGATTAAAGGATGGTTATCCAGATACATACAGAAAATACAGATTCATACAGAAAATACTGGAGTTTTGAAAATTATTGAGCGCAGCGTGGCTCTGGCCCATAGAATGCGCCTGCCTCTGCCATGCCACAGCTTTGTACCAGTTGTGAGGGTAAGTGGAGACAGGAGACAGCCTGTGCTGGCAGCACGTAAAGCCAAACCCCCGGCCCTGGGCTGGCAAACACCCTTGGGGACCAGCCACCACCACCCCACCGCCGCGGTGCAGAGACGCGGGGCGTTATAAAGAGTAAATCCTCATGGCTTCACGGTGCCCCTGCTTTGATTTCAGCTTTGGCGCTCGGGTGTCTAACTCCTGCCCTTAACTGTGTGGGTATCCAAGGGGCCCAAGAAGCGCGAAGCTTAGTGCAAGCTGTGTGGCAGCTCGTGTTAGGGACCGGAATTGTGGCATTGCACTGAGCATCCCATTTTGCCTGCCCATAATCTTGTTCTTGCTGACGCACTTGCTCTGGCCGAAGTTAGCAGCCTTTCAGGACACACAGCACTTTCCTGCCAGCTTGTGCAGTCCTTATAGCACAGAGGGAATCAGCTTTGAGCAGGGAGTCT
>NW_009260399.1:3307401-3325334 GCF_000687185.1 Egretta garzetta | reverse complement strand
CAGCAGGAACAGCTTAGGGATGTATTTCTCTGGAGGTGTCTGTCTGTCTTGTCCTGTGTTTGGTGGGTCTCTTTGGGGCTCACAGGGTCTTCAGTTCTCTACTGCGACACAGCTGATTTCTCAAGGGTTTTTTTTTGGATGAAGGTGGCTTAAGCCACATGCCAAACACCTTTGTTTTTTCTTCTGGGACACAAAGGCCTCATAAATAGACTTGCAGTCTATACGCAAGATTTATATACAGCCCTGTTCCCAGCTGTGAGGAAGGAGGTAGGAAATGGCCGTATCACTTATGAAGAGCTCAGAGGTGGTGAAATCCCATGTGTGTTAGACAGGGAACTAATGCTGCCCATCAACGGGTAGCACAGAATGTGGATCAGCGCTCCCGGTCTCTGCATGTTACCCAGCAGGGCATCCCTTCCCCACGTGCCCCTTTCGCTGTCAGAGATCCTGCTGTTCACACCGGGCACTGGGCATAACGTGCTCTGCCTACTTCCTTCAGGTCTGCACGAATGCAAATGGCACAGGCTTGTTGGATTCCCTAAAGATACAGAAAACAGGTGAAGATAATCACGAGACTCCATAATACCTAATTACAGGTGTTTAGCTGTACTGATCTATTTTTTCCATGGGACGATGCCACCTATTGGACACGACTAGAGGCAAAAAAGTTCAAAGAAAATAAATACTTTATACTGTGTTTTTTCTTCAGCAAAGGTGGCTTGACTGTTTCCTACAGTTCAGTAGCTAGACAGAGAGCTTCCATTGGGACATCCTGAATTATGGTTCCTCATTAGAAAAGAAGAAGGAATAGAGACAGAAAAAACACAGGCACCACTGGCTACCTCTGGCAAAGAAAACTAAGTTCAGGGAAAAAAAAGCACAGGTAAGGTTTAACAAGGTAGTTTTTATTCATTTTTCCAATGGGACTATAAACAACAGTTTCTAGATTTTGGGGCTTTTGTTTGTTTTTTGGTTTTTTTGTTTTTTTTTTTTTACTGAAGCATGTCAAGAGTGATCATCTTTAATTGACCTTGAACCTGTGGTGGTAAAACTCTTACTATTTAAGATTGAGAGGCTTGGCTAAGGAGTTATCTTTACTAAAAGAACATTCCTTTCATCTAAAAGCTATCAGCCTGTGGTTGTCTCCAACTCCCCACTTCTGAACCGAGACAACACAGGTTGTGCCACTACTACGGGCTCCACCAAGAGCCATCACTTCATATAGTTGTATTATTTATGGTCTGATTCCGTAGAATCGTGGCAGTTAGCAAGCTGCCTAAGGAGTCCATGCCTCCAGGGAAGGGTACCTGGCTTTGTTAATGTAGAATTGATTGCTTTTCCTCACCTCTCTCTTTTTTCTGAAGTGGTATCTAGGTTGGGTCTCTGCAAGCACTTGGCCGAGAACAGGGGAGCAGAGGGGGACATGCTCTCCGAATGTTCTCTCACTATGATCATGGTTCATATAAAGGGGCTGTCTGGCCTGTCCTAAACTGTACTTGTGTTATTATGCACTTGGAGTCCCCAGGCTCTCTGATAAACTGCTCTTAAAAATACAAATAAGCACTTAAAAACTTCCCCCCCCACACACTGTTTAGTAAAGAAATGTACCTTGAGGTACTCTGAGAAATCTAACACTGGCCTTTTGATACATTCTCCAGCCATAAAACGTTTCCTGAGCTGTGTCAGATTTAGATGGAATCAAAGAAGCATCTACTGAACTACTGCACGCTGTGGCAGCCTGTATAGACTTAAGAACTTTCATACATGGACACTGCAACAGTAGATGACATTATAAAACCCCACAAGGACAAGGGTCTGTTTCTGCTTGAGCAGAATTCAACACTCAAGTATTTATTTAATAGGACAAACCATAATTCATCCCTGATTAGCCATAAATAATACTCAATTTTTTAACTTCTAAAATAATGTCTTTGGCTTGATAGGATTGCTCACAGCAGTAAGGCCACAGGAACCAGATTTTAACAGTACTTCAATTCATAGACACGATAAAGGAAAAAATTAATTTGTTTTTCATAGCATATCTAAACCATAAAATATTCTGCATTTTCAAAGCTTTGTTAGTGTCTCTTCCATTTGTGAATAAAAATATTTGATAGTTAATATAGCTGAAAGAGAACTATCCTAATATGTTCAAAAATGCCCACCACTGCCATATGTTTTTATAAGATAGCATTTATACTAATGCATTTAAGCATATTCTGACCTAAAACATAGATGCAGTGTCTGTGTGTGTCAATGTATGCCGGGCTTGATACTGGTTTTGCAGTACTGACAACACTGTAGCCAACCAAGAACATATATAAGACTTACAAGTTTGCATTACCATACATTTTTTTTTACAAAAGACATGTAAATGAGTAATTTTCAATTAATTTTATCTACAGAGTTATACACAATTCAATGACAGATTATCTAAAATCCCAATCCTCTCCTGCATTGAAAGAGCAACCAAGCAGTTTAACACAGAGGCAGATAAGTAAATCAGAAGAGCTTCACAGGCTTCAAAGGGGCAGTCGGAAATTATTCCCATCCCTTAATACAGGTTTATCACTGTTGGTGTTCTTGTTTTCTTTTTTCTTCAAATTCTGTTTCATTTTGCTTTTGTTCATCTTATTCATAATCCCTGGTGGGAAATGTGTTTTAATTATTTAACTTCTGTAATATGATAGTAAAGTCAGGAGACCCACTGGAACATTTCTTTTATCGAAAATTTGCAAAGCAATGATCATGAATCTTCATTTTTTTTGTATTCAGTTGAGTAAATATGAAGAGTGTGCCGATGTGTTGCTCTTGCTCCTGTCATTATTATGTTAACAGGCCCTGAGACCAACTTGGACTTGATTTCAAAGTTATTTCAAAACTTGGCACTTCTCTGTGAAAATCTCTTTCATTTTCAGCATTTGACATATGGTCTCATTTCCTCCTGATGTTTGAAATACGGTACCCATCTCAGGCCCATCCAGCCTCTTACAAGTTGTTTGGTTTACAATCTTGACCTCAGCCTGCCTATGACAGGTTTATTAATGCAAAATTCTGCCCACCATGAAGGTCTGTTCAGAGCTTTGCTGCCTTGAAGGATCTCTGCCCACATATTTTTATATAACTGCAAAATAATAATAATAAAAAGGATTAATTCATACAGAAAATAAAACAAAGAAAACTTCTGCAAGATAAATTATCTAACTTATTGGTTGAAATGAGATTGTGATTGAATTTCTAGATAACAAATGTGAATAATTATGTACAGGCAAGAATAAACACAAAGATAAAGCACAAAATTTCAAAGTACTGTAAACATCAGATGTCTGTGTAAATCATTTAGATCATCCTTTGCATAAGAGTAGGAAACCAGTAACCTTTATAATTTCTTGTTTTCAACTTGACATGAGTTATCAAAGGTAGAAATTTGGAAACAAGTTCTTATTAAGCTAATCTTCGTTCTGTCCAAACCTGAAGACTGTGTCTGAAAGCCCTCATGTATGTCTGGTTTTACCTTTATTTCAACACATTTCTGGAAAGTAACATAACTTCTCTCTCAGAGGTGAGCTGTTCAATCTGAGCATAAGAAATTTCTCCGTCATACGGAGGATGTTAATTCGTCATCTTCATCGATTTGCAATTTTAAGTGGAACGGTTGAAAAAAAGTACATGGGAAGTAAATTCTGCAAAAGTATAATTTTAGCAATATTTAGCAGTTCATAATTAACTGAAGCTTAAAACTTTAATTAATGTTATACAAACATGAGGAAAGGAAGGCTGTATTTTCAACAGTAAGTTGGAGTAAAGTATAATACAGTATTAACATACTATAAAAGCAGTCAGTGATGTAAAGTGAAAAGCCTTCTACATCAAAAGATAGCTTGGCCTTATATATTTTTGATGATTTAAATAAATATTGAAATATATTTCATATTAAATATATTTTTACCTTGATTATGTGGGCTAGTGTTTACTATTTATTCCATTCCAAGTTTGATTTAATGCTGTCTAAAAATTTTTAATTAATCCTGAAATAAATGTGGTGATAACTTTGCATACTTAAAATGAGATTGTCAAAGCTTCAATGGGAAACAGTGTCCACACCATCAGTTTCTTTTAAAGAGAATCCGAATTATTATTCAGTATTTAAAGCTGCCCATAACAAATTTGGAAACTTTTCTTCTGCTCCGATTATGATTTGTGGCTTGTGGTGCAAGGCACTCCACTGCAGTACAGCACAGGTTATCCCGAATTAAATTAATTTTCCTGTTATGCTTGGATAATATATGCTTTACGATACTGTAATTTTTACTATAATGTTTGCATTGGTTTTTAGAAGTTGCAAAGATAGCAATGAATAGAGACAGCCAGCAGACAAGAAGCTTTATTAAGTATTTTGAGTGAGGGATTGGCAGCCTTTTTAAAATTTAAATTGAAAACATTTACACAAGTTGAAAACCACTTAGAGGCAGTTCAGAAAACCTTCCTGAATTCTGCAGAACATGGGCTGGATATCACTGCTTGAAATTATTTTCTCAACAAGACTCAATGAATTTACAAAAAACTTACCAAATATTTAGTACACGAGTAAGTCAGTAGTGTCCTATCTGCATGTGTTACATTCCTAATATTAATCTCCAATATTAATAAGCCTCTGTGGCTTCTCTAGTTGTGTGAGCTAAGAGCTAGCCAAAAAGGAGCTAGCCAAATCCACTACATGACAGCCTTAGCTGCTGATAAGAAATCTCCAGCTGACTGCTAGAAAGGGGGTACTATTCTAGGAACGGATTGCTGTGTAATTACCCCAGATTTTATATTCCTGCCTATAGCATCTGCTCACAGCTTCTGTCAGAGACAGAATAATGGGTGAAAATGGGCTTTTGGCCAATACAGATATTCTTAACATTTTTACAAACAATGTGCCTTCTCTTAAGAGTAACCCTTGGAGCTTCCCTCCCATGACCTCTTTCATTAATTTAATCCTCAAAAATCTAGAGAAATGGAAACAAAGTTTCCAGTGATGATTATAGTCCTCTTGTTGAGGTGGCTGGATATGTAGAGCTAAGCCTTTCCTCCTTTATGTGTAGAGACTGAGTTACCAAAGTAATCATTCTGTTAGGTCAGTGTCTCGTTAGAAACATCTGGGCTGCCTTCTGTATTGCTTGATCACCATGGGAACAATGGACAACTTCAGACATGAAGACACAGACAGAGAATATTGAAAAGCATTGAGTACACTTGACTCAGCAATCCTGTCAAACTGCCTGGCAGTCTCCCCAGGCTCCAGTGATTCTCTACAGGGTCTATCCACACTAAACCAAACTACCGTACTGTGACACCAGTCTCTAAATAAGTTATCCCACAGCTTGGCCCTGCTGAGTTGGGTTGGCCAGTAAGCAAGAATTTTGGTTAGCTGAGACTTCGGAATGAAATACAGCTCTTCAAATGTGTCAAGGAAAAAAAAGCAGAGAGGGACTGTGACCTAGTATAGCCAAATCCATGACGGATCCACACCCCGAATCCTGCTTGTAGGTCTGGTTATGACACCTCAGAAAGGATATGGCAGAACCAGGAAAGATACAGGGAAGGAAAACAAGGCCTGTCAGAAGAATGAAAAGGCCCTCACAGATAGTAAATGTATACGGACTGGGACTAGGAAGTATTTTTTCACTATACTCATAATTAAATTATGGAAATTATGGTGTCACGGAAGCCAAAAGACAGTTGAATTTGAAAATGGATGGGAAAAATGAATGGAGGATAGATACATCTGTGGCTATTAAACAGAATAATACAAATACAACCTCTGGCATGAGATATCTCTTAAACCACCGACTGCCAACAGTTGAGACACTAGGGAAAGCACACCTCAATATTTCACCTGTTTCATACAGCGTTCTCCCTAGCCACTGTCAGTTACAGAGTATTCTGTGAACAGGATCCAGTATGGCCATTCTTATGCTCTTGATTCAGCTCTTGCTCTGTGTAATTTAGACTATACAAAAAAATCTCTACCTTAAAAAGGATGGATTATATATTCATTAAAGCAAGGAGAGGTGCTAGCAAAACAGCATCCTGCAAGTCTGTATTAAGATTACCGAGATCCCTTGGATAATGCTGTACCTTGCACTGGTTAGTACAAGATACTCTGTCATACTGTAGAATTCCCACTGGATAAACAGAATTCCCAAAGAATCGTGCAACTCCTGATATAATTTTTAACTGGAACAAGCTTTAAACTTTCCTTTCTCTTATTAAAATAAAAAATGTATGAAGAATTAAAATAAAGAAATAATTTCTATACCATTTATATGGACATCACACAAACTGGGTGTTAATATGAATACCAATAAAGGCAGCAAAAGTCCTAGGCAGAGAAAAAATACACCTTACTACCTCTCCAAGCTATTAAGCTATATACTAAAGACATGTTACTCCTTAAAGAATCTTAGGAGATGGTGTATTTTATTTTTTTTTGTTCAGCAGCACAGATACCCACTAGAGCAAACTAGAGCAATACTGCATGAGTTTCCTATTGAAGCCTATCTCCAGCAAATGCAAAATGTCATTTTCTGGTGACATCAATTTAACTCTGGTACTTTCCACTGAAAAGATGTCTTCCTTTTCTTTTGGAGCTGTGAAGTGTCTTGAATATGTTACGGCTATTTACAGGCAATACCCTTCTTAATGATTAAACTTACAAATTTTAAAATAGGTTTCCTTACCTCTCCACTAGCTTTACCAATGGGAGAGTTGAGAATGAAGTCAGGAGGAGCAAAGACATCCACCAGGGCAACTGCATCATCTTTCAACTGTTTAAAAACAAAAGACATACATACATTTGGCAACTCCTGTAGTTGTCTATGGCTACCTGTGAACTACAGAGCAGCATAAAGATTATTTTCATAAGAGAAATCCACAATATGGAGTCCAGATTTATTTTGCTTTTTTTCCTCCCAGGGTAATTGCCAAAAGATACCATATTTTAAATGTTTCCTCCTTTGCTTATGGGTTTTAAAACACATTTTAACCAAAATGGTATGTTTACACACATAAAACCACATATTTTTTAACTTAAAAAACATAATGGCCAGATTCTTTGAAATTCTGCTTCCCTGCAAAGAATATATGCCAGTTTGAAAAGCTTTTGTGTTGAGAAAAAAAATTAATGCACTAACACAATAATGAAATAAATAGAATTGGACTGTAGTATTTCATTGGCTTTCCAATGAAGATTTCAAGGCCACAAATGATAGAGAGACATCTTATTTTGTAAGGTTTTCATTTTTTGGTAAATAAACTAGGACTAGATTCAGGGTCAATGAGTTACTAAGCTTTATAGAAAGTTATTCAGAAACTATTAATGTAATATCCTGCTAATTTACCCCTCGAAGGACAGAATAACTGAAATATCTCTTCTTTAGTATTTGTATACTATATTATTATTTAATCACAACAAACAATATTGAAGGCTTACCCTGTAGCAGAGCTCCAGAATAGCATCCTGAATAAATCTACCAGCTTGTTCACCTGAAGCATAGCCACCTGCGAATACATTCACAAAGCAGCTTACACCAGTTAATTAATTTTTACAAAGGAGTTTATCAGTTCAGTATTCAAGAGACTAAATAGATGCTCCTCTGTAATTGGATTGACATCTTTCATTAGAGTTGACTGCAAAACTGTTAATCTAAGATATTTGGAGCCTTTTGCATTAAAAAGCTACACTAGAGCATCTCGCTGCCTATTCCACGTCCTCTCCCCCAGGCACTGGACCACAGCAGAACTTGTGAGCTCTCCATCATCTCTGAGCTAAAAGAGAGAGTCTTTTGGGTTGCTCCAGATTCCCGCTCCTGAAAATTTTGTCCAGAATGATTGTTTTATATTACACAGGCAATAAGAGAATGCTCTAAATCCTAATTAGGATTCCCTCCCCCTGCCAAGTCAGGACTTTTATAAAGTAACATGCACAGTATATTCAGGGAGCTGATCTCACCTTGGTAGAGCACAGCCAGATGTTTACTCAAAGACCAGAGTCCATACAGTGCACTGAGATTCTTAAGCACTGGCTGCAGAGTAGATGGTATGTTGGGGTCATGAGTGTAGTCATGATATTTTTGCAAGACTGTCTGTTCAATAAAAGCAATGGCTAGTGATCGACAGTAGTACACCTTAGGAAACAGAAAAGAAGGACACTGGGTAACAAAATACAAGGAACCAATCCTCAGGTGGTGCAAAATGGCATTGCTCTGGTGAAGTTAGTGGAGATTTGTTGATTTAGATCTGCTGATCCAGCTTGAGATTAAAGAAATTATAAGAAGAAACTCCAGGAGAAAACTCCTTCTGCAATGTCTTTGCAAAGGTCAGTCATGACATGCCTCTTAGAAATAACATCCTAATTTTCCACTGTGTTCCCATTTGGGTACTCTCTTATACCAACCCAAAGGGAGTGCTTATTAGCAGTGTAAATTGGCAGTTGCACCCAGACTGTATGGGATCAAGTAGCTACATCAGATCATGCAAAATCATGCATAATAAACACATAGAACTCTAAGAAGATAAAGGTAGGTTTACATTTATTTAATACTATGCAGAGTTCTATAAAGAGGATAAAATCTTCAAGGTGGCTCAATAACCTATTGAAAAGTTATTACAGTCCCTTCAAATCATAAATAAAAAACCTGATCATGTTAGCTTGAGTGGATTCTGTTTATGGATTGCAATAGATTGCAATATGTTTTGAAAGAACTATCCAACTATTCCTTGCCAACTTGTCTACTTTTATGTACTTCACTTTTGCTGTATCATGGCATGTGTCCTACCATGAAATAGACTGCTGACTGAAAACATCCTAGTTCATGAACAGAAGAGGAACATTAAACCATTGCTGTTGTGGCTGATTTGTTGCAAAGCTGTAAACTGGTGTTTGCTTTTAGCCCAAGTGTCCTTCTTTTTTTTTTCATTTAGAATTAATTTATTAGTTTTTCTTTTTTCTTTTAAATGCTTGCATCATCCTCGCATTCAACTCCACTGTGGCATTTAAAAAAGGCATATTCCAAAGATTACTGTCTCCCTCTTCATAGCTGTGCAGTGGCATACTTATGTCCAAGCTCAGATACAAGAGTGAACTGCAAAATACACATCTGTTCTCTACAGGTTTAGGGAGGACTTCCCCCTTACTAGATGGACCTTTTTAGATATGAATGTCAGTTCCCTAGTCAGAATGAAATAAGTCTTAACATTGGAAATGAAACATTAAGAATTAATTCCCTATTCTTCTCCCTTATAAATCTATTTCCTTCTTTACCTTTGCTTGCACTTCTGTATTGTTTCTAATGACCTAAGATATATCAATGCCTATCTCAAAAGCAGTTGTCTTCCTAAATATCTCTAAAACTTAGCACATTTGAACCTTCATACTTCTGAGCAAACCATTTTCTCGAACACACTGGCCTTGGCACCAGCCTTCCAAGAGCTGGCCAATTGGCAGGCAATCAGACTTGAATTTCTGGCAATTCCCATTCTGAATTTGACCCTGAAGAGTTTTTCTAATAAGCTGCTTCTAGGGTAAAAACAGGAAAGATGTCCTCAACTCTGCCAGTGGTTGCACACAGACCATCCCCTGTTAAAGCTAGGCTGGCTCTTTCTAGGTGCAGACTTGAATATTCCTTCCTGATGTTTTCTAATGAGCTTTGCAGGTAAGGTGAATGACACTGGCCATCTTCAGGAACAGATCTCTCTCCTCAGTGACAAATGACAAGTCTTCTTTCTTTGGATGCAAGCCAGTTTTTCTCACAGAGGTAACAGAAGAATTTGGGGAGCTTGGGGATATACACTGAAATTTGGACTTAAGCCGTTCCTAGCTGTTAAAACTCCCTGGTGAGGGAGTGGATCTGCTATATGTAGATTGTCAATGTTTCCTTTTCAGGTTCCAATGATGTCAGTCTGGTATCTTTCATGAGTACTTTGCACTACAGAAATTAGAGATGGAAAAGACCTATTAGGTCATCTAGTTTACCTACCTGCCAGAGCAAGATTCTTTCCTACACTATGTATTTGGCCACCAGAGCAGATGGAGATGTAATAATCAGATGCTGCCATAGATTTAATAGTAGATTTAGTCTTCAGAAGTTGTGCTATCAAAATTACAGACATCACCCAGCACATGCTTGCAACTTTTCTGAAGGGAAACACGTTCTGGAAGACTTCTGCTGATGGTAACTGTTCTCCTGCTTTCATGTTCAACACAATGCACATGGACAGGTATCACATTTTATTAGTTATTTGACTTGCTGCTTTATGCTTGAGGAAATTGTACTTCATGACACAAGAAGATAAAACTAACAGGATCAGACAAACTTGGATGAATATAAGTAAATAAAATCAGAAAGCTGAAGAAGTACTACCTGACAGTTGTTTTTCGCCTCAAAATCACTTCGCCCAGACTGCTTCTCCTTGCTCAGCTTTCGGTCACTTTCTCGGAGCAGGTAGCAAACCAGCCATTTATATGCTGCTAAAGGAACTGTGAAAAAGAGAAAACCAAAATTCTTAACATTCATATTCATAATGCAAGAAGTCACATGCAGATTATCCTGCAGTCTCAGGTTTTGTTACCCGAGATGAAAAGTGAAAGTGTTAATTAATCAGTCCATTAACATGACACTTTTCCCAGTACTGTAGATGCAATAAGTAACAGCTGGTTAAGATACTCAGATGGTTACTGTAAAGACATAGCACACCTGACCATACACTAGCACAAATTGACCTCATGCTAAAATACAAAGTATATCCACAGCTCAATTTAGACTTCTGACTCGATCAGATTTTTTTAGCTTGTTATTTCCTCACCATGTTAAGACTTAAGTCTGCAAGGTACTCAATCTCTTCTGAGAATATAAGAACAGAAGAAACTCCACATTTCGTGGAAGCACATAACTTCTAACATTGCAAAGGTGGCTGAATGTAATCACATTTGAATGACCTGCTTTGTACGTAAGTGTGTTACATTTTTAGAGCAGCCTGAAGCTATTAAGGAAAAAATTACTGCAGTGTGAATTCCTTGTACGAATCCTGCTTGCTTGTGTTTTAGCTTAAGGTTTAATGTAGAATATTATTTAGGGAATTGTGAATGTTCACATGCTGCTTCCCAGTCCAGTTTCTAACAGAACAAAACAATAAACAGATTTGGATATGCTTAAAATGATAGCCTGGTTCAGTAGGTATTACAAGAGAGGAGAGAACACATGCTCTGCTGGATTTCACAAGTTGGAGATGTACAACAAAGGAGAAGGAAAGCAGTTGTTTTGAACTAGTCTTTTTCTTATAAGCCCTTGTATTTTGGAGTCATTCAGATTTTACCCCATAGCTATTATGATAATATCTCACTTGGTACTATGCATCACTATCTGAAGTTAAGATTTTTTGCAATTATTTGAGCACTGAAGTAAGTGGTTACTGAATTCTAGGAATCAACTCGATTGCCCCTTATATATTAAGACTGGAGATTCTTCACCCAGTATGTTCTCGGTTTCACAGATTCACTTTGGCTGAATGTCCTGTCACTATCTCATTATCTGCTCATCTCTTTGTTAATTTTTGCCTTCAAGGGCCAATCTGGGCTCACAGTGATACGAAAGTGGGAATGGCATCTAATGTCACACTTGATTTGATTATAGCAGAGTAAGCCAGGAAAACTGCAGGGAATTTTCTTTCACCATTACTTGTTTTTCTCTGTGCAACCAAAAGCAAATGTCATAAGCAGACACACATAAAGCCTTTTCAACATAATCCTAAATCACTTGTATGGTTTTCTAAAATAAGGTATTTTAGTGATATAAGGTAGTGGCAATCAATGCCCCTTACAATAGTTTCACTTGAAAACAACAATACAGTGGCAAAAAAACTGTATCACAAATGCTATTTTAGAGGAACAAAAATGGAAGAAAAATATCTGATGCTACCCTCCATTCCAGAATTTAGGCTGGGGACAATAGGACGTATTTTGAAATGCAAACTATGTTCTTAGTAAACTGAAATGCATATGATACAAACAAAGTCAGCAAACAGTAATATAACCAATATCTAAGTAGCAGAGGTTGAATCTCAAATCTCTGGATCCTTTCCTCTGGAAAGGAATTTAAGATTCTAGAATCAGTTTAACAACAGCAGGCAGCTACCTGAGGAATCCATGCAATCTTCAACACTAGTAGCTGTGAATTTCCAGCCCAGGATATGATGGTAGTCTTGCAAAACATTTATTGTTCCAAAAGGGGATTCAAAAGGAGCTTTATCTGAAATACCAAAGAAAACAGAAATGATTTATGAGAAAAGAAATCAGACTCTTTGGAACTAAAAGCCTGTTAGAAAGCCATGCATACAGTTGATGGGCCAGATGCAATTAGGCCATAATATTTATTTTATTATGTCTAGTCTAGTCCAGCCAAATGAGGACTGGTGGACAAGTGCTGAAAAAACTGACATCACTGCCTATAAGTCCCATAAGATTCAACTCCTATTGCTGAGTTTTCCAGTTCTGTAAGTCGCTGGTGAAACTCACTGCTAGAAAATTGAAACAAAATCTAGAGAACTACAAAATGTACTGATGGATATTGCTACCAAGTTAGGAGATATGAACTGTTTTAAGCGCAATAAACAGAGGGTGCTCAGACTTATGGCGACTTTAGGAGTAGTTCCATTGAACTAAACTGTACTTCTCAGGGAGAAAGATACTACTTAACATGATTAGGGTTGGCAAAACATCTAGTTGACTTCTGTAAGACTTGTGAGAAAGATTATTTCTTGCAGCAAATATCTGTGTATTGTAAATGTATCATATGATGGAGTCTGTAGCACATTATTTATGCTCTGTGCTTTATGCCAATTGCTTTCAGTATTAAATTATTTCCTAATTCCATTAGCTACACACTCTTGGGTCCAGCAGAGGATTCCAAAACGAAAACTCACCTCTTATGCAACTCATCCAGCTCATTAAGTAGCTGCTGGTTTGCTGAAGCAGGACATTGTTATCTCCCTCATATGTGCAGTTTGGATCATTGTCATTTCGGATTTCACCCAGACGATTCACTTAATAAGAACAAGTGCACAATTCAACGTATTACAATGTACTAATGGAAGCTAAGAGGGATTAAATAATTATTCTGTGACAAAATGCAAGAGAGTTGTCTTTTCCTGTATGTATAGCTATTGTTACCAACAGATGAGCTTGAAAATGCACTGTTTAGCTTGTAAAAATGAATATACTAGAAAGATTTTAGAAAAGTGTGGCATTCATCTTACAAGGGGAATTTTCATCTATATAATCTGCATCTTTATTTTTGGAACCTAGACTGAATCACATGTACAGTCTGTCCAAATGCTGGTGCAGATGCTGCATGGGTTTAGGCTTTTTTTCCTGGTATGAGGTATGAAATAAACTCTAAAAATATGGATATAAGGAAAAAAATCCTTTCTATAAAAATATTGCTAAAATTTAGACACCTTGACACAACAACAGCCAAAGAACACTTCAACATAACCATTCTCCTTCTGATCAGTGTATGCACTAGTCTGTAACTTACTGGCAAGGTAACCATGTCCTCCACAAGCTTCTCGGCACTCCTGGGCTGCCTGCTGAGCAGTCCAAGATGACAGTGGCTTGCTGGCAGCAGATAAGGCATGAATCTCACGTCCCAAATCAGCCTTTGTTAAAAACAAGTTGCAAGTGACTAACAACTTTTATACAAAGTAAAGTTAAAGCCATAGCTATGTGTACTGCTTTATAATGAAGAACGAGCAACTGGCAATACATACATAAAATTTTCTGATACCTGTGTAAGGGCACAGCATATTTCTTGCTGCCATAAAAAAACGCTGCCACAACTGAAAAACCTTCAGCACTAACTTTCTTATGTGGGACAGCAATAATTTGTGCCAGGTAATGGACACATGGGTAGGTCTTAGCTCAGATGTGCCAGATGACATGGCATTGCATGGGATAGTTCGCTCCTTGCCAACCTTTTCCTCCCAAAGATGGAGAGGCAGGTGGTAGAGGGTGGCCATGTCCAGAGAAAGCTTCTATCCCCTCTGCGACATAAGCAATTCCTCTCTCCCCAGTCAGCAAGGGATTTGTTTATAATACTGCCTTACACGGTTTTCACTGATCCTTCAAGCATCAATTTTGCAAAAAGTAGGAAAACTTAAATGTACCCCCTCAATTTCCAGAGAATCACAGTACCCTGCATTTACACTATCTCTGTTTGGTCTTCCTTTGAAAATGTGTTTCGAATTCCAGTTTCTGGAGATAGTGGGTTGATACTACCACAGCTTGTTTAAGGGTAACTCCCTGGGTTGGTTTTGCTTGTTTGTTTGTTCATTTTTTAATATCTCCTGTAGAATAAAAGGAATTCATATGGATTATGTTCTTAACATTGTCAATGATCTGATTTTTTCTATCATGATTTTTTTTTCTGATAGCCACTGTTTTGCCTAAGATTAGTGACTGCACTGGAGACCTTCAAACATAAAATATGAGATTAAAAAATCAAACAGATTCTTCTGTGGTTTGTGCAAAGAGGAGAAATTAGAATACCCAGCCGTTAGTACACAAATCTTTCATGAGCTTTATTATAGCTGAAAAAAGCCTGAGTGTTTAAGTGAGATCTGAGCAATACACCGTGTGTAGGCCCTAATAATTAATATTGTCAATATTTAAGTAAGTAAAATGTATATGCTATAAAAAAACCATACTGAAGTTATTTTGGTTAATTAAGAATCAGTCCATGCACAGAGACAGATAGATCAAATGTTTTCCTCTGTAAAGGGATGACTTCCAATGGTCTGATTGTGGATAAGAAATTCAGCATTAAGACTCCAAAGTCTTAACTTTTTTCTGCAAAAATATTTACCCTAATGGATGAATATGAATTGCAAACTCAAGCCAGACTCCCAGAGTCTGTGCAGGAGTTAAGAACCATATCATTTCAGTAAGCCTTTGATATATGCCCCCTGCAGTATCATTTACAACAGTTATAATCTGAATTTGCATTTTCATCATATATTTATGATAAACAATTCTGCAAGGGAACATAACCTTAAATCCCACAGAAATCAATACAACTTTAACCACTCCATCAAAACTAATTTGGATGCTTTTCTGAATGCAACTTTAATCACTACTTTGTATCGTCCATATTTCTGAATGTTGCTCTAGTATTCTTGATTGTAAGAGGGCCTAAGACTCCTAAGTAGGTCCTTCATTTAAAAATTTCAAGTTTATTATAGTAAGAACTCAGCAAAGAAGAAATGTGTAAAAATCTCACCTGTCTCTGACTCCTTTGCTTTGTCAATAAGCCTGCATAAAATTCTACGAAGATCTCAAACAAGGATTTTGAGAAATAATCTAAGGCATATGCAGCAGCCAGATAAGGAAGAAGACGCCATTGCTGGAATAAATAGATTTGATCACAAGTTGATATATATATTTTATAGTCATATATATGTAACTACCTTATAATATTGAACCAACCCATTCTTTTTTACTTTGTTCAAATTGGAAAACTGTTTTATGGAGAAGAGAACTTAACAATAGCCATCTATAAACATAATTAAGTGTAACTACTCTATACACAAGTTACAGTTACGTTATTCTAATTCATGTACTTCATGAATTTGTGATAAATGTCCTGTGTTTATACAATGTCTGGCACGCTGGGGCCAGTCATGATTCATGTGTTTCTTCAGCACCAGCATGACAGAGGTTGCAACTGTTTTACTTGCTTGTTTGTTGCTGAATGTACGTTAGTGCTGGTTGCATTCTGTGAAAAAAAAAAACAAAACAAAACCAGGGCTGGGAAGCTTTGCTGCAGAGAAAGAAGGGGATGAGAGATTCTGCAAGCAGAGCCCACAGAACAAGCCAAAACTGAGAAAAATTGAGAGACTTGAAGAACAGTGGGATGCAGACCCTGGTTTATTCAGAAGAGGTGGGAAGAAGGCAGCTTTTGCCAGTTTGTAGAAACCCATGAAATCTTTCAAAGTTTCAAGACTAAATGTAAACCTGGAAAAAAGCACCCACTTTGCAAGGACAAACTGGGCAGGTTTTTTTTCAGCACTTCTTATATTAACCTTTCTCATTCATCAGACCTGCGTCTTCTCTATTCCCCAGTATCCTTACATATTCTTGTTCTATTTTTTAAGAGCAAAAGGTGTTTTTCATCTGCATAATCTGCAGAAAAACATTGGTTATATTCCTCTCAAAATTAGTGCTAGCTTGAGATTTCACCACAATGAATGTCATTGATTTCTATACTTTTAATGCATAAAGGCTAAACCTGAGAAAATTAGCTTAGCAGCAAAAGAGGCACTGACATTTTTAAACAAACACTAGTTTCTACATCTGCAGTACTTTCATGTGTGCATAGAATACAGTCTGTCTTTGAAAAGTTACTATTTTAGAAGACAAATGTTTCTAGGCACTTCAGAGAAACATGAATATTCTGGGTTTTGCTGCTCCAAGAACTTATGTCAAAAGCCTGATCATGCCAGGAGAAGGTCTTGAGTTGGAATTAACCCCCGCAGCTGCATTAGAAAGACACCGTAGATAACATAGTCAACTTTAATTTCACTAACTTTGGTGTGGCTATTTTGATCTGCAGTAGCTCTGAATCTGAGTTTCATTGCATAGAAGTCTGTAGATGTAAATTCCAAAGTATTTACCTGTGTTTGGTATTCAAGAACAGGTATTTCTTCACCATCAGTTGGTCCAAACTGTCGGCGAGCTGCTGAGAAGCGAATGGCTATCGATAAGGCAAGCTTTAAATTCGTTATGGAAATTGCCGTGATGAGAATTCTGCCAGTGGACAAGGATCCCAGAGCTGCCCTAAAACGCTCTTTAACATCCTGAATGAATAAAAGGCACAGACTGAATGGTGAGGCGAACATTTCATTTACATCCCCCGTGAATCCAGTACAACTCTGGTAGCATGATCCAATAAGGCATTCAGGCAAGACTCAAAGTGATTTCTCTGAACTACTTTGGGATCAGTGGGACAGTGCAAAAAGCAAGAACTCAGTAAAATCAGTAAGGTGAGCCGAGACATCTCTGAAAGGCAATTAAAAAGCCAGCATTCTGACTCTCTTATGTAAATCATCAACAGCCTTATTTAAGTCCAGGTATCTAGTATTTCCCAACATGAGAGGCCCATGGTCTCTCTCTTAACCTACTCATAGCTTTGTATATTTAATGAACTGTATTAATGAACCAAAACCTTAATTCATACCTTGACTGAACTTGAGTACTTCCCCTCAGCTGTGACATCTCCAGCTATATTCAGTATGTTTTCTTTAGGTATCCTGACATTGTGGAACATGGCAAATCTGTTTAAACAAATACACAAGCAAAGTAAAATCTACCTCAACATAGTCTGAGGTGTCTACATTAGAGAAAAAAGGTCACAACAAAGACACGATTGCACAATGATCTCAGGCATATCAGCAAAGTGAAAACAGTGCCCCTCAACCCCGGCAGGTAATGTTAGGAGAGTATGCCTGGGAGACAAACGTCTTTCAGACTCAGGGCAGCAGAGGAAATTCAAGATGGGAAACTATTTGTTATAACTCTTCGGTTTGTTTTTTTTTTTTTAAAAAGATGATGCATACAAAACCAAAACAAACACCTCATTGACTCTAGGAGACCATTTCCGCAGCTTTTTAAGTAAAGAAGTAAACAACTAATGGGAGGATGAGCAATGCGTTCTGTTTGAGGGGAGGGACAGGTAAAGATACTTTTTAGAGACCTTATACAGAGGCAGTTTGACAGACAATTTCACCAACAGCCCAGAAACCTGAACTGAATTCTCAGTCTGCCTGAGTACAGGTAAGCTACTGACCTTGCTATCTCAGCTATGGAAAAGCTTGGGAGGATGAACAACTTCCTTCTC
>NW_009260399.1:3288070-3307347 GCF_000687185.1 Egretta garzetta | reverse complement strand
TGCTCAGTCCAGCCTGGAGACTGCTTTGGAATAGAGACATTATATATTTTTATGAGTCTAAAATATAGATCTGTGAGGATCATTCATGTTATTGCAATACAAACGAGGACATAGCTGAAATAGTGCCCTGAGAAGGAACTGAATGGAGAATTTTCTTTTGTTTAAACTCAGACTAGGATTTATGTTCCCTGGAACGTGGCATCTTAAAAAGGAAGAGCAAGATAACTTTTTCTAAACAGTGGTACCCTAGGAGCAATAAAGAAGTAAGTTGTTAGAATAGGCAGAATGTCCTGAGTATTCATATTCTTCAGGAAGAAAGTGAACTGTTTCACCCAAATGGGCAATACAACTTGGCACAATAGCAGTAATATCAGCTCCACTTGAACATATCTCAGTATCTCATAGCACTTGAAAAGCTGTATTTGTAATCAACACAAATTCTTTTTTCCTGCCAATACAGGCTGATCTATTTAATAAGGCTCACGAGAGCCAGGTCTTTTACATTAATAAATTACATAAGGGCTGCATTGCTGCATGTGCTTTAAAATTACGAGCTGTTTCCAAGGAAACATATCTGCATACTGAATTTATTCAGCCTTAGAGATACACAGTATTTTTGGACTTAGCCACAGAGAAAAGCATGCCCTCCTAACCAAGAACCAGCTGCTTACTGGCCTTAACGATGCTAAAAAGTGCTTTATTAAGTTCCAGTTTCAGTGAGACCACGCTACTTTTAACAGAAGCAAATTCAGAATTTCCAAAAATCTGATTTCCTTCTTTGTTAATATTTTTTTTTCATCTCACTGGAAATAAAAAATCTCATTCAAAAAAGATCTTTTGGTTAAATTCACATTCTCTGCTCCCTATATCCCAAATAAAATCCATCGCAACTAAAACCGTATAGCATCTCCAATATTTTTAAGCAATAGCATGCATGTTAGACAAAACTTGAGCTTTTTAATTATTGTTACTCATTACTTTAATTACAGAAGGGTGTGTGTGGCAAGGTTTAGGTCTCTAGTTTAGCATTCTCTTTTCCTAGTTACTGTAGATCCATAGAACTCCAAGGAGGTGCTTCCTCCTCGAAGCTTACAGTCCAAGCATAAGACAAGAAGCTACAAATGTGTTCAAACTAATGGCGAGGCAGACACTAACTACTGGGGAATACTGTCTTGATACGATACCTGCCAGTCACAGCATGTTGGCAGCTAAACACTGCCATTTTTTTATAAGCCATAAGAGCAAAAGAGAATTTTAAGGAGGAATCAGAGTGATGAAAGTAAGGGAGCTTCATGGATGTTTACAAAGGATCCCTCCCAAGTAGGAAAAGATGCATGGAAGAAAGCAATGAAATATTATTTTTAAAAGCTATTGAATTGGTAATAAAAACTGGAATCATAAGCCAAACTCAAGGAAGAGTTGACCTAAAAGACAGATGATACCATCTTTGGGGCACAGATTAGGATGAAACTTCAAAGGGCTCCAGCTCCTGAGCCTTCTCTTTGCAAATACATATTTGGAGCATGTTTAGTCCTGTGTGTGATGGACAGTAAGATTCGTGGTAGTAATGACAATGAACAAGATGACAAACTGTCATTTTGTGTTTTACACTGTAGTGATTAGTTCAATTCATTCAGCAAAGCTCTGCAGTTGTAGAAAATTGTTTGTACTGATATGTGCTTGAAACTCAAGTTCTTAAAAAGCAAATTCAAATCTACTAATATATAAATCTATATACCAAGAACCCACTTTTAGAAAATTCAAGCCTACTAATATTGAACATGTGGCAGATGTGTGTCAAACAAAACAGCTCCCAGAATGACCTAAACAGGTTTATCCATTTCCACTTATTGTGACACAATCCCAAAGAGTTAAATGTAGAGGAAGTCTTTTGTTGGAAAGTTTTTTTTTTTTTATTATAATCTGTCTGACATAAATATAATGTAGCTAATTCTATACCACATAAAAGATTACCCAGAACTATTTTGATTAAAAACCACATGTATACCCTTCTCATAATAACTTTTTTCACAGCTAGTGAACCAGAATACTAAATTTCCAATCATTATATAACAATCTATTTTCTTAATATCAAAATTACAGTTCAAATCAGTTTTTGAAAGTTTAGATTTTTCCCTGGATATTCTCCATTACAGATAGATTATTTCGTTCTTTTTCTGTAAGCTGCTATCAAAATAAATGCATATAAGAAGGCAAAAACTTTACGAAGCTGGAGAGACAGAACATGCAATTAAAAATCACACAGAAAATTCCCATGCGTAAAAAAATAAGACATATTGCCTATAAGCACCAGTGTTGAAAATAAAAGCAGAACCTTACAGGACCTGGGAGTTAAGCAACCTTGTGAGATCATTGCCAACTGCTGTTATGCTCCTTCTCCGAGAACTTTGTTATTTGAAATTGTTAGACGTACTGGCCAATTTGAACTTGATATTGGAACATATTAAAACAAATAGCAAGATTTAATGAAGTCAACGATCACATTTCTAATGGTTATTAGCCTAGAAATCATAGTGAATAGACATGGACCACATCTGTCAAGGCATTTAGGGGAAAAATCTCCTTAAAGAATTCAAGAAATATCTTACAATAGTGGAACTGTATACACAGTCATGGGGATATCATGTACCGACAAGTTTGGAAAATGACTAAATTTCACATGGTGATGACAAGACCATAGATTTGAAAGCTACCCTGCTTAGGGCCTCTCTTGGATAGCAAATAGTGTGACTAAGATTAAAACCTCTCAGCAAGAAAGACAGATAGCTGTCACTTTAAATATATGTCACAGGGCTCTACAGCAATGCACAATTTTGCACCATGTAGTCCATGGGTAAAAAAAAAAACAAACCTGTATCACATAGATTTCTACCTAGGTTAGGTGAGCAGAGCAAAGTGCTATTCCAATAGTAGCATTGTTGTTTGGGTTCTTTGGCCAGTAGTTTAGAGAACATTTCAAGCAAAGTTAATCTTACTGACTTTAAATCATGCAATAGTAATCCATCTGGTGTGCAGTAACGCTGATAAAAAAGGAGCAGCTGGAAAAGCCACGAGCTCCTTTTGCCAGTACTAAATTAATAAGCTGTTACCTATAGTACAAATAGCTCACACATGCTTTGGTGAGTTTCAGACTCACTAAAATGCCTTTCCCACCAGCTTTTGTTATTGACTATGTTAGAGATGGTGCAGTGACAGCTCCTTCAACCCTTCCAGCCAGAAACAGAAAGCAGGTGAATGGTACTGGAAGGCTGTGAGTCAAGTGATCTCACAACTGTTTATGGAATACAGTAAACCTTGGGAAGAATAACACTTCAGAGGTTTGGTGAAAAACTTGCAGAAGGAAAGAAAACAGCCATGTATTCCAGACTGAAACTCACAGAAAGGTTAGAGTTGAGAAGAGTTACGGAGAAGTTGGGGAAAACTGCAAGGCAGTATTTAACTCCAGCTTCTACAACCAAGGCTCTAATCTAAGAATGCAGTTCTGTAACAGTAATGCCCAACAGCAATGGTAAAACAACATAGCATTTTATGGGCCTCCTAATCTGAACTGAATGGACTTCATGGACACCCAAAGACCCACTCACCCTAAAGTTCTTAGTCTAATTGCCTTGCAAGGAGTTCTGGATGTGCAGACTCCTGCCAACTGTTGAGACCCAATAGAGCTCTGTTAAGGACAAAAAAAGGTTGTTTGAAGTTCACTGCAGATGAGAAGCTGTATTTCTGTGGGTGATAAAACAAATGCATGACCAGATCTGAACCTACCTTTCCCTGTTAGCACCACCAAGTGCCTGTCAGTGTGAACTGGCTATGGCTAGACAGTTTAGAGGTACATGTGAATGACAAAAATGAGGGGATAAGGCAGCACTCTTCAGCAATGGGACTACGTCTTAGCAACATGCACAACACTGTATGTACCCGTACAGCATCTAACCTTGACTGCAGAAACTAAGCAGAGAGGGTGAAACGGGGAAATATCAATGATTCCACTGCAAAAATCACTGTTTTGACTTAAATTGCAAATGTGCAAGATGTGTCTTGCAAAATATTTGGTTTAATTGTGGAAGTGGCACTCTTCACAAGGATTGAAGTATTGACGGCACTGTATTCAGATAAAGTAAGTACAGGCATTTTTAACATTCATTTTTCTTTTACAGCTGCTTCATTACTATTGCAATTGTTTGTGACTCTGGTCAGAGGCTGCAAGACAATAACAACGTTAAACAAGCATAAGCAGGATGGATTTCTACACTCACTTTCTTACTCACACCCCTCTAGTGTCCCTTTTCCTGTACTGGAACAGCCACTTCTGTGGCCTTGCAGTGAACCAGACCTGATAAATGATTTGGTTGAAGACAGCCAAATTTGGGGTTTTTTTGTCGGATTAGTTTTCAGGCAGTTCCAGTTCCCTAGCTGAGTCCCCTACACGGCTACATAAATGTTTGTCCCAGCACAAAGAAAAAGGCAGTGTGGGAGTAGAAGCAAACAACAAAGAAGCTGAGTATGGAAATTATCTTCACCGAACTGCTGCTTCAGATTGTAAGATGAAGCTCCAAAGCCTATTTAGGCTTCAACCGCGTATTACAGCTCCTATCTTCCTAGTGAAATAACTGCAACCATTGCAAAATCTAAATAAGAGTTAAGAGGATAAATACTAGGAGACAAAAACCCTCTGAAGGACTAGACTTTCATTTGTTCTACCCTTAAACTAGCAGTAGTACAATCTTAATGTATTATTGGCACTGATACTGAAATAGTAACAAAGAAAAAAATACAAATTAACCATTTAAAAGTCATCTGTAAAGGCTTGGAGGTTGTGTGATGTATGCCATCTTCGCCAATATACAAGGAATTGTAAAGAGGGCTTTCGGAACCTGCACTCCCTTTCCAAGAGCGATTCTTTCACACCATTTATTGCTTTTCTGCCCAATAAAACCCCTTTACCCATTTCCTCTTGGGTGTTTTTTCTGAAAACTGAATCTGGCCTCAGTGATTGCTAGAGAACTTGCTGAATGTCTTAGCATGTTGAATGTGTGGAGAGATTTATTACATTTAGATTGCACATGAAAGGTTGTTAAACAGCTAATAAAAACCCCTCAGTTTTCCAAAGTCCTTCATTATAATTAGATACAGCTAAGAATTCTTCTTGCCCCTGAAAGATCCTTTCTCCCCTAGAAACAATTCAGTTAAAATAAATCGCCTTCTGTCTGGCAGTGGTTTGCTGTATCTTTGATAGCTTCATTTCACTAGTTCTTCCCTTATAGGTTTTGTCTCCTCCACAAACTGCATACATGTTACCAGTGGACACAGCTGCATGAGTTCAGAGTATGTTTTACAAAGACAGGCGTGTTAAGCACCACTTCCAAAACACAATTATAACTGATTTTCCAACTCTTCCCCTTGCAGATTCAGTTGGGCATCATTTCTATTTCTGGAGCGGGGAAAGCAGCAATTTGCTGCTATTTACAACTGGACATGAAATTGGTTCACCGCCAATTCAGCGGCAATCATTTACTGACGTAGATTGCAGCAATGGGTAATTTTGGTAACGGTACGTTAGCCATGACAGACAAAAAAATCGAAGGGAAGAAACAGATACACAAATCAGCACTTACCCCAGCTCTTGTTTTATGTCCCTCCTCTTATGCCTGCCATGTATTTTATTGAAAAGCCCCTGGATCCCACACACCCAGGGTTCTTTCAGTGTTTTTTTCCTCAGTTACTTCCATTTTGGGACCTCAGTGAACAGCACATTTCAAAGACTGCCAGAGCACTAGCAACAGGTGGACATTTTTATATTATAAAAATAAAGACTGAAGCACTTGCATCCCCTGGTGGTAGTCTGATTTATTTTTTGGTTAACAAAATACAAAAGCAGTCTAAACTCTCTGTAAGAAAAAATGGAGTTCTATTTTTAACAATTTATGTATTGTTTACACAAATTGTTGTAAGTGACAGAGAGAAAGAAAAATATTTTAAAATATTTTAAAGTAATTTTGTCTTTTTTGTAAGGGTAGCTGAAGTTACAAAGCCTTGCAAAACCCATGTCATTTTTGGACATTCCAATTATGAAGTTATGAGAATTATTTAGAAAGACAGACTTAGAAGGAGCGAGCTAGTCAATTGGATTTACACTGCAAAAATTCCCACATTACTTCTGAAATTCTTTCTCCTACCGAAAACATTACACTTTGTGTTAGCAGGAAACCAGCCTTCAGCCAAATGACCCCTGAAATTAATTATTTTCCAAAGCCAGGAGGGACAGCTGCAATCACCTACTCTGTTCTCTTACATAGCATAAATCAATGGCATTCTCCAAGGAAGCTCTGGAATTTCTTCCCCACGTCCTACATAAGTGTTCAGGGGTTTAACTCTCTGTGCCCATTAGTAGCATAAACTTCTTGAAGTGCAGGAACAAAATCTGACACCTCTGCCAGAGATGTCAGCCTCTCATCTTCACTCTGACCATTTGAGAGTAACTACATGGAAATACACCTGATCTTCTAAGTGTCTATGGTAGTTGAACCAGACTTCACACATCCATTCAAAAAACTGGCAAAGTATGTAGTAGAGACTAGCACTTGTAGTCACAGCATAATGAAATGTTTTCTCATCACCACATACAACAGGCTTCTATAGTGCACACAAACTGCAGGCTGTGCTTTGCCTGGGATAAGGTAGGACATAAGATTACTACACAGCTTAGGAGAACACCTCGACAAGGCAGCATCTGGTGTCCCAGGATGTAATGTCTCTCTGTGAATCTTGGCATTTTGCAGATCATGCAACCAGTGCTCCATCTTTTAGACTGGGACAGCTGGTCCACTCTGCAAACAGATGCAGAGCTACTACCTCGCCAGTCCCCATGCAGGCCTTCACGTACCTCTGAGAAACAATGTGTACAAGCCCTGACATTTCCAACAGCTCAGTGTGAGCAGGAAGGTTGCAAAGTGAAACCTAGTTCCCTAGTTCTTGTGAAACACTTTGGCATCTAGCCTCAGACCCCTCCAAAGACAACAGCTGAGGCTGATCAGGAACACAGGCTCCTGCAGTCTTCACCTGAGTGAAAGGTATCTATTTGTAACCTTGGGCTCCCTCGTCCCTCTATCTTAACCTGCAGGTGCCATCTTAGACTCAAGCTTTCTAGTGCAGGGAGTGTCTTAATCCATACTTAAGAGATCTAGATCCATGACTGGAGCTCCTCAGGCACTGCTGTTAGCAGAAAATTTTTTTTTTTTAAAGCACCATATGGAAAGTAAACAGAAAGATTAAAATGCCCTATGATTGCTTTAAATGACATGTGATGTCAGAATTAAGATAAGGGATTCCATCTGACGTTAAGATAGTAAGTTACTGCTATCTCTTATTTGCAGTGTATTATGTGGGTTATCATTTCAGATCATTCAGTTATTATTGATATTTTAAGAAAAGCTCTGTTTTTTTCCCAGTAGATCAAAGGATAAATGGATTTTAAAATTATGTGCATTTTGATGTTATGTGACAAGCACACTTATCTCCTTCCTCGTGTTGTGCATAAAACTATGCTGCAAATTAAGAATGAACAGCATAGTTTGACCATTTTACAGAAATATGAAGCTGAATTACATTTAGATTCTGCAGGCCCATGTTGCTGTGCCATCTGGTGGCTATTGTTTATAATGCAGATGCAGGCAAAAATACCCTCCAAACCCCAACCTCCTTCTGTTCCAGGCCTTTTCTCACATTTTTTCTCTACAAAACGTCATTTTCTATGTTTTCTTTTTTCTTTATTTCATCTGTGTCTTCACGAAACAGAGCATCAATGAGAATGATCTACATAAATATAAAAGTCAGTGCTATTTGTGCCACTACAGGCTATTGGGACAATAAACTACAGACCTACGTGTGGTGGTGCACCCCCTCTCCCTGCCTCCATCCCTGCCTTTTTCTCCTGGACTGCTTTACGATCTCAGGAACTCCCATCAGATCTTGGCCTTGGCATAAGGAGTCTGATGATTAGGCAGCACTGTCCGTACCAGGAACTCCTATGGCTGAGGCAGGGAGCAAGAGTGGGGACAGTTATCCCCTGACAGCCTTGGAACACACCTTACCTGGATGGTAACCCGAGTGGCGCAGTACTATCGTTACTGGAATTCCAGTAATTACTGACTCAGATTGTGGCCCGGGTAGAAATTTACTGATGACTAAAGCCAATCATCTCATAACCCTATAAACAGCCATCCTAAGTGAGGCACTTTGAGCTCTCCTGGACCGCCGTGGGCTGTGACCAGCACCTTACCCTGAGTGGAACACCTCTCAGAGCTTGCAAACTCTCAAGTTTGTGAAAATTGGAGGTCCATCGCCAAAGACCGATGGTGGAGCCTGGGCTGAAGCCCTTCACTCCTTGAGGCTCAACCCTCGCCTGTTGAGAAATGCCGAGACATTTGACGTGCGTATTTCACTGAACTCAAGGGGAATTTTTAACAGGTATCCTTTATATATATATATATAAAAAAAATAATCATGTCTGTGTGTATGCATGTATAAATTAAGTAATCTGTAAATGTGTGATTCAATTACAAAGTGAGTCTGTCATGATTATAGTTAACTTACTCTGTGAACGTTTATTTAGTCAATGCTCAAGTGCTGCTAAAAATCTTGAGGTCCACCTTAAACTGTGAATAAACACTAGACTGCTGCTAGACACATATTATCCTTAGACATAAACCATTGACCAAGCCTGACACTCAGACCAGACCTAGCCACGCTCCTCTCTGAGAAGCAGTTTAGAAAGCAAGGAGGTCTACTCTGAACCTCGTGACTCAACGAGAGGGTCCTCCTTATTCTCTGCATCCATGGTCTCTCAGTGAATTGTTAACCTGAGTGTAACTTAATTTTCCTTTGTGTACTTCTTTCATGTGGTAGTAGAGTGAACCTTGCCATTTTCAAATCTTTAACTAAATCGCTGTTTTGATTAAAACAAATTTTGTCAAATCACTTTGTTAATCGGCTGATGATTGAATGCTATTAAAATACCACAATCTAATCCTGTGATTTGCCGTAAAGGCAAAAGAAGAAATAATAAATAATAAACAAATTCGAAACTGCTATGAAATCAAATTGTGTAAAGTCACTCATTTGCAACAAATTGGCATAGTCGGCAGGATCCTAAATCAGCGTTCGCAACACTACTTAATGGATTTTGGTTTTTTTTTCATTATTTTGTTGCAAAGTCTATGAATGCAAGAATGCTTGGAGATGTTAACAGAGTATCAGGGGCACTTCATATTCTAAGCCATGAGAGAAGCAGAAAGATTATGGTTATTCAGATAGTAAATATTGAAGTTCTAGATTTTTCATTCTGGGATTTTTCTAGAAATACCACCAACTTAAAACCACTAGCAAATACCTCAGAAGTAAAGACAGAACTGGCACAGGAGGATATTTGCACCGCTACAGTGTGATATAATCTAGAATGTTTCCTCTTTCAAATAGATTGACTTACCCATTATCCAACCCATTCTGTCCAAGTTTCTTTCCTATGTCACCTACCATCACACCTGGCATTGGTAGGAGAGTTTTTGTATCTCGAATCTGCACAGAAATGGAACGAAACATTACTTCAGTTGTGGAACAACAAAAGTTATTGGTTGAACTTTTCAAACAGTGAAAATATTCCCAAACTTCTATTCTGTTATTAACACTAAAGACAGCTCTCTGTTTTTTTCAAGCACATAATCCTGGATATAATTTGTACTTATGTATCCTCTCATTCAGGACATAGATCCCTTAATGAAAATTACTTTGGCAATATGACACTAATTACATCACTGTGTTAAACATGCCTCAACATTGATGACTGCTATCATCGGACTAGCATTGAAGCCTTCTTCAGGTGTACACAGACACAGTAGAAATGAATGGAACTTTTATGTAACAATCGGCTTTGCGATATTCCCCAATTTTGTAATAAATTCTGTTCAGTCTGCAACTAGTTCATTTCACTACGTACAACTTCTCTACAGCACTGCCATATTTTCTGATGCCTTTAAAATCTTATAAACTGATCTCTGTGGTAGAAGCTTGCAGATTTCATGCAGATCAGCCTGCAGCACTGGCAGGCATAAATCATCTTAAGCCTCATCCAAGACTTTCATATAGCATAGGTTAGTTCTAACTATAAAGGTAGCATGATAATCTGGAGGCTTTTCAGCTCTTCTGTATTTCCCAGAATTTTTTTGCAGAAAACTGACAGTATAAAACTGGTTGTACAACCACCACAAAATCAGTGAACATTTAAATACAGTACACTTGTTACAATTGCAATAGATGTTGAAGGCATTAATTAAATAATCTGCTGGTCAGATATAAATAACAGCATAACAGAAATTGGAACCCGCTTCTCCCAAAAAGAAAAAAAGATTAGCAATATTTCTACCCTACCTGTACAATAAAGGAATGTAACCCTTGGCACTGTCCATCAGGAGTATAGAGCTGGGCGTACACAACTGCATGAGTGGCATGCTTCCCCATATTACCAACCCAGAACTTTGCAGCTTCGAAGTCAGGAGTATTGATGATAAATTCCTGTAGGTAGGAAAGAAAGAAGCAGTTGATACAAATCATAAAAATGAACACATGGCTCTTTTTTTTTTTTTCATGACCATGGTAATGGTTTGAAAACATCCACATTTTTTTTTTTTTCATGACCATGGTAATGCTTTGAAAACATCCATTAATTGTCAGGGTTTCATTCCATACTCCGCTCCCACAGCTGAGATCTCTCTTCTTGTGTTCAGCTTTGGAGAGAATACACATAGCTAGGAAAAATTTAGAGATGAAAAAGTTCATTACTTCATTGTAGAGCCTGAAAGTCAGCCTTTTAATTGCTCATTTAAGCAGTTAAAAAAAGTAGAGGAAAGTAATGGACTCAGGAGCATTTCCTAGATCTTAGGTTAAGCTGAGCTATGAGTCCACGTGAGGGACAGTGAGGGCTGCTCAAGCTGTGAGATCTGAAACCTATGCAGGGACCACTTCCTTCTTACACCGTTTTGTATGGAAAGGAAGCCTGGTTGAGTGTAAAGGAAGCACACTTCCCAGTTTGGACAACTGGGGGACCATGAGTAGTGGGAATTCTGAAGAATACATGTATCTTGAAATTTAGACATAGCTTCAGCATTCAGGTTTTTAGATTCCAAATAGTGTGATTTCTGCGTGCAAAATAAATCTGAAAACAGAGCTTCATGATCTTAACAAAGATTTAGTCATTTCAGTCACTTTTATTGCAGTGCACTCATCTCCAGGCTAAAACTCGATTTATTTAAATGGAACTTTTCATGCTGCTGATCTCATGTTTTGTTGGTTTCACTTTTTTGTTCTGGAAAGGGATCTGATCATCCATGTTGCATAAATGCTCACTGAATTGCTTGTATATGAAAAAATGCAGATCAGAATGTTGTCCTAACAAAGAATATAAAATCTTATGTTTCAAATCTACGATTCTCATTTCTTATTCTTTTGAAGCCACTTCATGATGTGACATTGTTTGCTGACAGTAACAGCACCCAGTTCTATATATTGCAGTGCAATAAAATGCCAGTCTTTGGGGGAGGTGATGCGCCTACCTTCTTGGGACTTTAAATAAAACATTTTAAATTCAACTTGGCACAAATCAAGCATGTAGATGACAAAGAGAGAGAGAAAGTTCTACCAGTCTCCTCTCTTAACCTCTATTTTCTTCTCCCTTAATGTAAAACCATGATGAGTTCTATTAATTTACTGAAAAAATGTTAGGACAATGAATTTATTTCTGCAGTAGTGTTGATTTCAGAAAACAAATTATTAATAGAAAACAGTATCCTAATGGAAAAATCAGTTTATTGTTTTCTTCTTTGGGTCTCTCTGATAGCCTTGTTATGTCTTTTTTGTATTTCTTTTTCTCATCCTCAGGAAATAATCCTAATTTTTATGTATAAAAAACCCTCATATTTAAAGACAAGAACCAATTTAATCTGCACATCCAACTATTCCTTAAGAGATATAATAAAGGAGAAAGATGCTATCCTCATTTTATCTCACAACCAGAAGAGAAAGCAAGAAAACAGAAATTGTTGGGTTTATTGTAAATATTTTTTTCTTTTTCTTTACATTTTGAGTTCAACTTGGTTCTTTCTTGTTAATCCAAGAAATCCCTGAATCATTCTGTCCTGTTAGTAAATAACAGAGCTTAACAGTGTCAGACATTATTCCTGTACATTAAGGACTCACCTGAGTGCTACGATCAAATGTGGCAGTAGTCCGTATGCCTTTGGTATTAGTTCCATGGCTGAGTTCAGTCAGAGCAAAACATCCAAAAATCTAAATAAGGAGATATAAGGCACAGTTCAAGACCATTTTATTACAGCAATTAAAACTGTAAGGTTTTCAAATGATTGCAAATTCAGCTGCAGGAAAGTGACCTGTGACTGCAAGAAACCAATCAAATGTAGCCCTAAGGCTAAGACATCATGCCTGTGGTAGAGTAACAGGTTTTTTTTTTCCTTTGCTGATGGCTGACTCATTCAGGCAGGTACAGATTACTACATCCACTAAAGTTTCAGCTGTCTGGGTTGAAAGAACTGCTGCGTGGTGACAAATCAGCAAGTCTGCTTGCATTACAAGCAGTTCTGGGAACTCCCAAAGTTAGGGGAAAAACAGAATGATGGTGTTTATTTTTAAAATTGCAAATAGCCTACATTATTGAAGGGGATAAATTTGTATCAGATCAATGCATGGATACACTTGGTTCTCAGCAGCATTTGGGAACACTGCCTGCTTGAAGCCACACCGAAATGTGCATGCTGCAACCCCTTACCCTAGACTGGTTTGGCCTGTAGTACATACTCTTCAGTAACAAACCTTTGAAAAGCAAGTGAGAATAACAAACCAAAACAAAAAACTGAAGCCTCAGGGAAAATTATTCTGACAAATACATATCCTAAGGCTTTTGCTTAGACCGAGTCATTAAAAGAATTCATTCTGGTCTTCAGCATGGGGTATCCAATCAGAACTATGAAGCAGTGTATTGTTGTCTGCAAGCAGACAGATAAACACACAATTTCAGAACATTAAATAAGCAAGGAAGGTGAATAGTTGGGGGAAAAGAAAAGAAGTGATAAAGAAAAACAAAAGAAGCACGAAGCTCAGTTTGGGCGTGCTCAGCATATATATCTTGCAAAATCACAGAGAGTCAGGCCAGACCATGAATGCTGCCCATGTCTCCAAATGTCACAGACAGGAGAAACTTTAGGATTGGCTCTACCTATATTAGATAGGCTGCACTTATTCTGCAGGGTACTCAGTCCTGAGTCTCCATTGGACTCCAGGTGGTGTTTCTGTGGCATTAAGACATTATTATTTTCTGTTTTATAGCATCAGAATGGAATTTTTATAGCATCATGGCAAAGGTATGTGTTGCACACTGTATGATGTAGATGTGGGAGTTGGGAGCATCTGAGCATGCAAAACTTGCTAGGATACTCTTAAATGACTGTGGAGACTAAACTGGTGCAGTGTCATCTACATTGCCTTTTGGGAGAAGTCCCCACACTTCGTCTGCATGTTAATTTGGACTTCTAAAACAGATCCAGGAAGTGGCACAATAGCTAGCAGTGAGGATAGTCAGGGCTCAGTGCTTGAAACTGCTCCTTGGTCTTTTCTTTTGCTATTTAGAAGTATCTATGTACATAAAGAGATCAGAAATAACACAAAGCTGCAGGTGGTGTCACAGTACCAATGGTGCCCATTTCTCCCAAGTTACCAAAAAGAAAAATTACCTCCATGCTATAAACTTGTTTCACGAAGTCTGAAAACCTCTTTGAAGCACCCAAAATTGTTCCTGCAAATACCTGTAAAAACAGAGAAATATGAATTAAATCAGTGACCCCGTGATGGAAATCACAAATTGCATGAGTAATAATTTTAATAGTGATGTCCATTAAAGAGACCAGGGACAGTAGGCTGCACAGTAAACTCCTACTTAGACTATAGCTAGAGGAGGTAAGTCAGGATTTGATCTTGTCAAGGCCCCTTTACAGAGTACTGAACTTTTCAGAGCTCTAACCTGTTCAAGCCTTCATTGCAAACTCTTAAAAATGCTTAATAAGCTCACTTCCCATTCGTCTTTACTGATGTCCCCTTGAGTAAAGTTAAACTTTAAGACTATTCTAGTACGTTTTATTGCAAATGGATTGCGAACTGAAGGTAGCTTTTTCGAGATCAGACAAAAGCACTATTTTTAAAGCTACCTTCAGTTTTTCTAGATGGATATTCACATAACAAAACTATAATTCCCAGTCCCTCCCCTGCCATATGGATAGTAGTAATTTATTAATTCAACTAATATTATTTGACCAGCTATGTCAAGTATTCTTCCTGAAAGACTTATCTAGGAATCAACTGATGAACAGAATCCGAGCCACTGATTTCAGTGAGAAACTTTACACTGGTTTCCATTTCTTCTGGATTCTGCCCTGAATCAAGACACTGGGAGTTAAGCAGGGAAGTTTCTGATACCTGTATCTGTAGCAAAGACATAGCCACCAAATAGGGCCCGACAATCAAGTTCTTTGGCTTAGAGGAGTGGGCAAAAGAAGGTGGAACTGTAGCCATCAAAACATCTTTTTGTACCTGTCACTACCACTCCACCTTTACTTTCCAGGTGGGATTCCAGTGGAGACAGGGCTTAATGTCAAAGATATACTAACTTCATCCCACAGCTCTCTGATTAAACCAAATTCCATTTTTGAAAACAAAGGACTGGGAAAAGATATAGCTTTAATAAATAGGCAGAAAACAATGGAATTATGGGATTACAAGACACTTAAATTCAAATATAGACCACTATACCCTTTGAACTGTACTTACACCGCCATGTAAGAAATACTGGAGACATGGAGACCAATCATACATTCCTATACAGATCACCATATTAAGTATCTTTAATGGGTTCTCTATGATCTCTTGCTGAGTAAGAAAATCATACTCAAAGAGCTTTTTACAGCGCAGGAATGTCAGCTCCTGGTATTTCTCACGGCATAACTCTTCTCCAGGATGATGTGCAAAGAGAGGATCACTTTCCAGAGCAGAGAAGATTCTGTTCTTGGGGGGGGGGAAAAACCAATATGGGAACGTTAATCTAAAAACATTAATAAAACAAGTTAATGTTCTTCTAGGATAACACTAGGCATCAAATTACAGTCGTTTGACAGAAGAGGTAAATTTATAAAGCCAAAACTCCAGAGAATTAAAAAAAATCTATTTAAATGGTCTGTCGTTTATACAGTTCATGCAGCTAAATTTTATGAAAGCTCCTTTGTAAATAATATGTATGGGACTGATTCACTCTGAATGTAAGAGAACAGTATGGTAAACCTTACCTGCTTTTCATAGCAGCTTCATTATTTCGCTATATGAAGCTGTGGGCAGGATCTAAAGGGCAATGGCTCTCAATCTGAGGATAAAGGTAATACAACTCCAGGGGTTATATTCAGTTAGAAATGTGCCATAATGGTAAAGCCATTAAGCTACCACAACTGCTCAGTTCCCAGATGAAAGCAGAAATGTACTCCATTTAATGGAACCACCACATGTGGCCATTCAATATGGGGATGTGCATCTTTTAATGTTTTAATTTGAATCTTTTTTTTACTGTTAGCTGATATACTATGGAATTTTTTTAGGTCAGCTCTCTGTGTCTTCAAGATATCTATATCTTCTTAATTGGACTTTCATGTAATTTATAAAAAAAAAAATGTAATGCCTTAGGCAAAATCTTTTAAAAAGGTATTTAAAGTCCTTTCCTCCTCTCTGAAGAGAATGGTGCAATAAGAAGGAAGAAACCCAGATTTCCTGTGCTTTGCTTTGAAAGGGTCATTTCCTCTCTCTGTGTATGAACAATACTATTTCCCCATACAGGTCTGAAAGTCCCTCAGACACAGAGTACCGGTGGTTTTTTCTATGCTCTTAAGCATATCAGTCAGATGCAGAACAAGGCTTTTTTGATTTCTCTGATCCATCTTCTAAGATTTTAATAATTATGATGAGCATTCAAGATTAGTTTAAATCCATGTAAGTTTATACCACCTTCAGAAAAGCCAGTTCTTTCTCCTCCTACCTCTGTAAGTCATGCATTCCCACACTATCTCATTCGCTACAATTAATCTTTTTTTTTGGGAGGGCTAGCTTTCAGTGAGGCAGGCATGCTAATCTGTCCAACTGCAATGCCACATAAGCATTAATGCAAGCACAGAGGATCACAGGAAATTACGTCACGTCAAAGGAAGACAGAAATACTGTGTTTGATAGTGGCATGAACTTAGCTCAGCTTAAGTGCATTGTAAAACCATGGGATATATGATTTAATGCAAACAGGAGAGTAAAGAAATATGGTAGAATATAGCTATTTCTCAGTTTGAAATGAACACTGAAGTTCTGTAATGTAGCCCTTGCTGGTCTCCCCTGTTCAGTAATAAAATGAACCTTATGAGACAGCAAAGTAGGCTGCTTAAAAGTTCAGCCCTGTTTTGAAAATTGGATGTGAAAACCAATTTCTTCATGCTCCATATCTACAGAGTATTATTAAAGTCAATGTCTCCCTTTGAAAATCACATACTTGCTTCCACTGATAAGATATCTCCAAAATTAAAACATGCTTACAATTCTTGCAAAGTTTACCTTAAGCTGGATGGTATCTTCACCATCTAAAAACACTGCCATCTCCTTCCAGTTGAAAGAGGCTTTCTTACGATATTTGCAAAGCGGTCCTCTAGGGAAATCTGGTAGCAAAGTATCCCGTGAGCTTTGGTTGCCAGAGGCTTCTTTAAGATTCAGTGTGGATGCCATTGTTGGCTAAACTGCACCAAACAAGAAAAGATACATCACGAACTGAAGCATCGCAGATGTCTGATTTTTAATAATAAAAAGAAATCAAAAAGGTTGTTAATTAAATCCATAGACTCGTTCAAATGTATGAGTACAGCAGTGCAGAGCCAACTAAAAGCTTGCACTTCCACTTTTCTAATTCAATTGGCTTGGTACAAACTACGACAAAAAAAAGCCTTTGATCAAAGTAAATTAATTATATGGTCTTTGTTATTAAAATACGAGTGAAAACTTTTAAAATAAGCAAAATATGAAACAGGGACACCGTTGGTTAATATTGCATAATGAGGAAAGGGGGGATGAGATAAAAGATCCAGGCAAGAAAATAACATGTCTTAAATAACATAATGTGAATAATTGTTACCTTGCTTCTAAATTAAATGCAAAATAATAAAATATAAAAACACCCAAACATACAAAGCCCTGGTTCCAATGCAGGAGATGCCTGTATTACCTCCACATTACTAGTCAACATTTAAACAACTTTTAACTAAATGGCACGTTGGTTATATGTTAAGGTTTGCTTTTATATAACTGAAGTGATGAGCTGTTGTTCATGTACAAACATGAGACAGAAGACATCAGGGAAATTATAGGAACTCTGCCCTTATCTTCCACTGGTTGAATATATGAAAGAGTAAGTGGGTAATAAAACCTTTATTTCATGTACCCCAGTTGCAGGAAACAAATTTCTGTAAAATTCTGCATATATGTGTCTGATTTAATCTTGCCCAGAACGGGGCTAGCTCCCACAGATCCACTTGGCTACAGGAGCACTACACCACATGAGCATATCTACCCAGGCCATTAGGAGTATGGTGCAGAAATAAATAGGTGAGTTTACAAAGGGGAAACATAAACACCTCCAGCCCCATATACTGTTCCATTGCCTTGATATGGTGAGCATTTAGAATTGTAAAACTAGAATAATATCAACATGTTGTCCATCACTAACACTGACTTGAGTAGAACAGGCACATGGGACAAGCAGGAGGCCGTGTCTGCAATGATGAGTCTGTAAAAGGTACAGATTAAACCTGAATAAATGAAGTAAAATACAACTATCACACTAGTGACTTCTACAAAATACATAAAACTATAGGACATTTCTTTTACATGGAAGACGCAGTTTTGGAAAGCTGTAAGCACATAGGTATGCGCTTCTCTTAACTGTCATACTGTGATGCTCAGGAATAAATATAAAATAATACAAAGTATGAACTTTGCAATCACATTTAAACTTCACTTCTCCTTCTTTCTTCCCTAAAGTTTAAATTTTTATTTGTCATGTGGTGGCTTATAACATTTTTAGTCTGTCTTCCCAGTAAACATTTTTTTCTGTGCCAAATTGACCTCAGACTCTTGCTTATGTGATGAAAAGCAGTACGGCCCCATGAAGTCTGCTGGCATTTTGTGGTGTATATCTATGGGTCATGCAAGCGCATTGCAAAACTTCACAGAACCAGCAGGATTTCATTACCAGTAGGTACAATCGCACTGGTTTTGGAGAGAATGGGAATCTTGCTTTGTGTTAGCTCCTGGCCCAAGGAGTAAAGGCTTATGCCCCTCCTGCTTCCAGAAGCAGATGTCGGAGTGCCCTCTGCTGCTGCCTGCTCCCATCGCACCCAGCAACCGCTGTCACCTCAGGCAGATGGCAGAGATCTGTGTTAGGTTTGTAAGATGCAAAAGTGATGGGGCAGGGGAACAGTAGTTGGCCACGTTATAACAAGGGGACTGGCTGGAGGAAGCAATTCTCGAAGGTACTGGGAGGACATCCAGGCCCAGGGCTGGCCAAGGGCTCAGGACGGACTATGAACATAATAAAGTACAGAAACTACTAGTTTGACATTCTACTTTTCCTGTCACTTCCCTCCCCTCCCCACCCCCCATCATCTTGATGTAGCTCCTTGCTACATTTCCTTTCTTCAACCTAATCCTTTTATGGAGCTCATTTCCCAGTTCTGGACTGAGGACAGCAGGAGAGAAAGAGCATTTCTTCTTAAAGCCAAATAAACAGACATTACTCTTATACCTGGAAAACAGGTAAACCTGGCAGCAGTCCAAGGCTCAGAACAGAGAAAAATTTACATCAAAATATTGCAGTCATTGCATTTAATGTACTGGCTTTTGCTATCAAAAAATGTACCGAGGTTTGTTTCCTTGGGGAGCCGGGCAGCTGGGAGCCGGTCAGGTTGTGTCAGTTTTGACTCCGCTTTCAGACATGCGTTTCTACGCTGAGGTACCGCAGCCGCTGTCACAACGACACAGACCTTCCTCAAACAGACGCCACAAACACGGTAAAAATCCTCCCAGGCTACGTTCGCTTCTGGGAGCAGGCGGTACCCCGCATGTGTCGGCTG
>NW_009260399.1:3278367-3287408 GCF_000687185.1 Egretta garzetta | reverse complement strand
ATGCCCCTTGTGTCCTGCTTGTGGGAGTGCAGGTGGATTCTTGACCTTATCGCGTGCATAGGTTTTGTCTTTTATCTTTTGTTGTTGTTCTTGTGCTAGGAAGTGTCAGCAGTTGAAATGCAAATGGCTGAGGTCGGGCACCTCCTGTAGGGCTCTGGTTTAAGCAACCCGCGCTTCAACCTTAGGGAAGCATAGTAGGGGAAGAGCTAGCGTGTTATGCGTGAGGTGCTGCTGAGGTGGGAAGAGCTCTTGGGGAAGCCAGGCGCCCCGCTCCTCAGGAGGAGGTATAGAAAATGGCTCATCTTTTTGTCTTCCTTGAAAAGAAGAGGCAAGAAGGAGTGTCGTCCTGCAGGCTCCTGTCGTGAGTAACCTGCCCACGCCACAGCGCCGCTTGTAGTGCCAGCCTAATTACAGGCTTGTGAGGAGTGACAGTAGCCTTTGAAAACGCAGAGTTAATGAAAAACACCGGGCAGCTGTGGCATCTGCCTGGCCAAGTTGAACTGTTTGTGTTGACTTTCTTATTGGTTAGTATTGCTTAAAAACAAAGGTTAAATTTATTTATTTATTTATTATTTATTTACATTGTATGATGGTAATAATGCTGCAGTAAATCCTAATAAAAAGAAACTTGTATAGGGTAGAGGTTGACAGCTTTTGGAGATAAATTTTGGAAAAAGTGTGGATGCGGATTAAATTCTAATAGTAATGTTTTGAAAAGAATAAAAATTCCAGAAACAGCTGAATTTACAATTCAAGAAGACCTATAGTCATTTATGGGGGACAGCTGACTTAAGATGCTCCTGTGGCCTATGATTCCTACACTGATGCCTTCAAAAAAAGTATGATGCCTTCAAAAAAAAAAGTATATGTTGCAGCTTTATTTTTTCTTCTGATGTTTAGAGAAGATGTCCCTGAGGTACATCTAGAGGGCCTATCTGTAAGAAAGAGCCTAGCAGAATATTTTTTGTAATTAATATGTTTAAATAAAAAAATGTTAGGGGATCAGCTAAGGGTGGGCCCGGATAGCAAGACTTGGTGTTTGCTCTATTGGTAATTACTCTTTCCTGTCTCACTCAGAAAATTTTGGAATCTATTGAAGTTTGATTACTTAGCCAATATAGCATTTTTAGTTTGAAGATTTGCAGTTGTCAGAATGTTTGTTTTAATGGTAATTGAAAAAACATCTTAAAAAGTGAGAACTTAATAGGTCATTCTGAAGAAATTGCCCTGGATAAAGAATAGCTAGAAAGATTTTTGCAACTGGTTTATAAGGTAATAATGCATACATATCATGTGCCATGAAGAATATAGTAGATGCTTTTAGAATCGCTTTATAGGAAGGATATAGGGGATAAATTAAGACATTAAGATTTAAAAAAAAAAAAGAGTAGCATGTGAGTACTAGGCTTTATCATGCCATTCATTTTTGTTGCAGTCGCCTTTCTTTTTATTTGTAACTTATTTCAGAAGGATGCACTCTCCCTCTCTCTGTTTTTACTTGTGTAGGAGTTAATTATGGTACATGTATTAGAGAATGAAATGTGACAAAGGTGCAGAATATCTTCTTGAAATTTGGTAGAGGCACTCAAATGTGTTGCCAGCTGTTTGTCAGCCCATCTCAACTCTTCCAAAATCTCTAGTGTTTGGAATCTGTCACTGGAAATAAACATTTTATTTCACAGGCGATAGATACCATTAAGATCAGTAGTGTGGTTGCTGAACATAACATAATACATTTACATAATACATGTGCCTTCACCTAAAAATAGGCCTTCTCAGGTAGTTTCCCTTCAGAGTTATGAGATACTGATTTAGGGGTAGATTATGCATTTTTTTCACAGTGCTTAGTTCAGGAACTCTAATTGGGAAAGCTGTATGATAGTGAAATGGAAGTGTAGCTATACTTAATTATAATCACAGAATAGGTCCTGTGTTTGAACACAGCAAAATTGATAGATACTAATAATTTTATTGATTTTTTTTTTTTTTTTTTAATATTGCACTGATTGTTTATCTAATACTGGGGTAAGTCTCTTAATTCAAAATGTGCTTCCCAAGACTCTGGGTTTACTGTGGAATAGGGGAAAGCAGCAGTTTTATGCTAGAAAAATCTAGTTGTCTAGCTTTTACTTTATTAAAATAGTTAGGTTTAAAGAAAATGAATAGCCTTACCAGTCAGCCTTAGATACTTTGGAAACCTCATACAGCAGAATGCTAAATTTTGAGAATTCAAACAGTTTAGTAGTTTCAGATGTCAGGCACACCAAGAAACAAATCTATTCTTAGCATTGTGGTTCTTCCTGTGTTGTCCTAGATCTTGCCTCGATAGTTTGCACTTTAATGTAGTAAGGAGACAAAAGTTTATTTTGGTACTAACCAGGATGGTTTGCACCATGGAATAATATATCACTATTTACATATCTTTTCAGATGTTTACAATGGAACTGTGACCTTTCTGCCTTTGGAGGAAAGCAGTGAAGGAAAATACCAGATTAAAAAGTGCAATATTTATCAAATTCAACTTACACACATAAAAGATGAGGAATGGTAAGCCCTGGGAGTGAGAGAGGAAGCAAACCCTGAGTTACTGCAATGATCGCGCCATGCTTTAGTATTGGTACCTAGGCCATTTGGTTTGCGTAATTTCCAGCTTGAGTAGTAAATGATGGTAGTGGTGTGATCTTACTGCATAGTGTTCAGTTACATATAAAAAGGCTACAATACCCAAATGAACACAAACCAAATCTGCTTCAACTTTGAATGTATACATTGACTGTACATGTGTGTGAACTAGAAAAAGGATATGATGAGGAGCCAGTTCTGATGAGGAACTGGCTATGCCTGTGAGGGGCCAGGTTCTGTGGGCGTTAGTAAGGTTGAGGGTCAAATTGGAATTGCTGTTTGGAACCTACTGAGCTTCAGTCATTGCAGTGTAGACCATTGCAGCTTGGGCCTGAGCATCTGAGGGCATAGCTCTGATGAAACCTAAATAAGGTTAGAGAGGATGAAATGTGCCAAATGATGTATTTTCCTCCTAAATTTTCCTGTTGTTTTCATGAATTTCTTGAATTCACTTTTACTAGTTAGTGTTTGGATATTGCTAGATTGGGTTGCTCATCATATGCCAGTCCTTAGTCATTGTGCTAAATGTAGCATGGACTCTCATACAGTGTTTGAATTGGCAGATAATGAGCTTCTAATAAAATTCAGGGGAGACCGTTCCACTATTCAGTAACTGTTTTATTTTCCTTTTTTTTTTGTGTATTACATATTTTCTTATTCCCCAGTCTACTTTTACAGGTCTGTTTGATTTGCTGATTTTTTTTCCACTTAATAATTCTTTTATTTTATTTTTTTTTAATACACTGTATTTATACAAAGTTTTTATTTTATTTTTAAAGGTCTGTGTCTGTTGTAGCTCCATTTCCGGAAGATTGGTTTTCAGATGGAGTTGCATACCCGAAACTAGCATGGCTTGGAAATGACCTTTTGTCCAAACTGGCTAAATGGTCTGTGGAACAAAAGCCCAGTGACTTTAAAAGTACACTCTCGCTCATTTCTGTAGCAAAATACAGCAAAGTTTACCAAGACCTTAAGGAAAAATACAAAGAGATGGTAAAGGTAAGTTTAGCAATAAATGCAGTAATAATATGCTTTCCTATAATTGTTTTATTATTGTTTGTTTAGTGAAACCGCTGCTTTCACTGACTTTTTTTTTTTTTTTTTTTTTTTTTTTTTTTAAATAAAAGAAGCAATTTAATTGAAATGTGTGGTTTATGGTTTGGTGGTTTGTGGGTTTTTTTTGTTTATGTGAGAAGCAATTGATTTAGTGTTTAGAAGAACTGAACTGCAAAAGCAAGATTTGGAGCCAAATTCACACTAAATATCTGGAGGAGTTAAATACTTTCCAGAATGTTTCCCTTCAAATAAGAATGAAGCAGTGGGTCAGTGGATGTAAATACTAAGTCATCTACAGTAGAAGGCATAAATAAAGCACCACCTTCTACAAAACCTGAAAGAGTCTGGAAACAGCACTGGTTCATAAGCAGGTTAAATTTCCTATTACTCTTTTTAAATTTAGATGCAATATTAATGCATCTTTCTGAGTTGGATGAACAATGTTGTAGTATTGGTTTATCCTGGGAATCCTGAAAAATTACAGTGATCATGTTAAGTGCTGTATGAAGTAATATCTTTATATACCAGACTCAAGCTAAAAGTAAAAAAATTGGTTAATGTTTTTGTAAAACGTATTGTGAAAATGTTGAAAGGTTTTACTGTATATCTGTAATAATAGACAGATATATACAAGCAGAAAATTGGACTTGTGGGTAAGGTAAATTGTTCAGTCTTTAGCTCCGCAGTTGACTTAGTGTAGTGTTGAGCGTGTTAATCTTTGTTTTAATTCCTCATTTACAAAGCAAGGATAATACTTCCACTTTCTTACTTCCTACTTCAGATGTTGATTCTTTGGGTCCTGGTTGTGCCAGGATAATTCTACACCTGTTACACTGTGAAAATAAATTTACAAGCGCTCATGTTATCGGTGTTGCACATAGCAACAATAATATAAGTATTTTTCTTCTGAGACAGTTGAGCAAAAGGATGCATGCTCTATTACAGAACAGATGCAGCAGTTTACCGGTTGTGAACTGCACGTATGGAGCCATAATGTTCTTGGAAACTTTGTTGATTGGATGGAGGCAGACATTCTTTACGCCATTATTATTTTGTGTGACTCACTAAATCAGACAGTCTTTATTTACATTCTTTGTTTATATTTTTAATGAGGTTAAAATGCAAAATTTGTGAAGTGCAGAAACCTACTGAAGTGGATGAGTATCCAGATCACTCGTAACTGACAGCTTTTTGAAGTAATTTCAGATGGTGCAGAAAACACTTTCTCTTACTTTTTTTTTTTTTCTGAAGGTTTGGCCTGAAGTGACAGATCCTGAGAAATTTGTTTATGAAGATGTTGCCATTGCCACTTACTTGCTGGTAGGGAACTGCTTTGACTAATAATATTCTTCAAGGTTCTATTTCCTAATAATATAACCTCTCTAAAGAAAATTCTTTTAAATAGAGTGACCTGAAGTTATTACAGGCATGCAAGGCAAAAAGAAAGGGGTAGGAGAAAGGGGTTTTTGCATTATGTTTGTTTGTTTGTTTGTTTGCTTTTGCTGTTATTTAAGCAGAGACACAAAGTTCTTATTACGATGTTTTCAAGTGTAGCTTAAACTGAAAGTGGATTTAATGTCTGTAGCTCTATTCAAGTTGTGTTTGTATTCTGATCTCCTCTGGTAGTACTCTCAACAGCATTTCAGGCATTTACATATAATAAGTGATTATAGAAGGTAAGCATTTTGTAACAGAATTGGGAAAAAATGTATTGTGACGAAGCAAGGGAAAAATCAGTTGATGTGGTTTTTTACTCTGCCCACTGGCACAAAAATCAGCACAATAACAATGAAATTTGAGTTCAGAGAGATACTAAAACTTCTTTGTGAAAATATGATAAGGATTTGCAGTTCTCTGTCATGGGAAGTTTGACCTATGCAGACAAGATGTTGTTTTGTTGGGGGTTTTTTTAAGTGACAAAGCAAAATTACTGACGTAGCAGAAAAATAGTGATTAGATGGACTGATTTGGAGAACAGAAGCTATTGTTTTATACATATTGCTATGACTTGTTAATTTTATGCTAAAGGCTTTTCACTGTTTTGCCTTTCCCCGATAAAAGTTCAGCTCAAATCCCATCTTGAAATGCAATAAGGTCTGTCTGTAGATGCTAGGAATGCAGATAAATGCTTTGTGCAATTCTCGAAGGCACCTACCTATTTCAGAACCTATGACCATTCTGCCACCTGCAGTCACTAGAAACCTCCAGTTCTTAAACAGCATCAAAATTTGTCACTATGTAGGCACATCAATATTTTTTGACTGCTATCCAGGGTGCAGTTAAGAGCATGTCTACTTTCAAGTATAATGTAAATATGTCTTGCATTTTCTCTGAAACAGTGTTTTTAAATAAGTTAGCTCATTTACAGAATTTGTTGAGGAGTAATTTATTTTAATAATCGACTGTTTAAGTTTAGAACCCCAGTTTCTTTTCCCATGAAGATTTTTAAAATTGTCTGAGGAAGCCTGACTGACCTAGGCTACTCTAAAAATCTTGGTTGTCATACGTTGTTGTGACAGAACTTTCTACATCAGAGAAATGATCATGGTGAAGTGGGCAGATAGTTGGATTGTTTTAGGTCCCTTCCAGCTGAACTATTCTATTCTATTATACTGGCTTGTGGAAAGACCTATGTAACAGACCTATCTTTTACCACCATGATAATATTATATGTTGAAAACTATTTCCTGTATGTTAGGAATTATAACAGTTGGAGCCACAGAACAGTTCTGTAATAACTGGCTTATATAAATGAAAGCTTAAAGTATGATATTAATCTAACCTTGCAAAATTTTTAGTTACCTATATGATGGTATATAATAACTCATTATTTAGAAGTACATTAAACAGGTGGTTAAGAGAAGGTAGATCTAGTGTTAAATTGTTATGGATTTTCAGCATCTAGATTGGTATGATGGGAGGAGGGAGCATCTGACCTCATGTTACTCTGCAGTCATATTGAGGTCACCTACTGTCTAGGCACATGCCCAAAGAAATAATTATTCAGTTTGCATCATGAGAAACTCAGCAGGGGATGGAGGATAGGTGTGATCTGTCTAGGAGGTGATTAGGGATTTCTGGGGTACAGCCTGGAGTACAAAAGTGCAATGATTGGTACATTTAAAAGTGTAAACACAGCCTGATAATCTCATGGATTATATCTGCAGCTTCCTTCCCTCCAGCAAAACAGACAAATTAACAAGCAGCAATGTTACAAATACTGATTTTCGTGATTAAATACTCTTGATGATTTTTGTTAGTCATAGTAAAAAGTAAGCATGCAGAGTTGATGAATGTGTGCTCTGTAGCTTCTCATTGAAGGAAAAAGAGTTTGATGGTGATAGAAAGAGACTAATCCATGCCCTGCAGACAAACATCCAATTATTAACTAATTGTGAATTATGTAACTATGTAAATTGCGTAACTACTTACGTACAGAGCAGGGACTAGAATTTGGCTAAAAGCTTTGGGGTCCCTTTAGCTGATGTAGAATTTGAGGCAGTTGACTGTTGCTAGGCAAGTTACACTTTATTCAATAGAAAGTGATGTTACATGTACTAATGTATAGCCAAGGGATTACAAAGAACGTTTTGGGTTTTATTTTCAGCTCTGCCACCAATTCTTTCTTTAATACAGTGGATATAAATGCTTCCGTGGTGTTACTTGCAGAGACACCGTTGAAGTTTACTTGCTACTTCCCTTGCTTCCTCTGTTCATCTCTTGCACCCTTTGTTTTAGCAGCTTATTTTACATTTATGCTGACTCTAGCCCAGGTTTGTATAGCCTTGATTAATTTCAGCTTCCAGTGACTCAGAAGGGGGTAGAGGATGTGCTTAGCACTTTAGAAAATGATTGACATTTTGCAGCATAATTCCTGTCCCTCTCCATAAACAGTTTTAGTGTTGTCTGTTGTTTTTTTTTTTTTTTCTCCTCTAAAGTTATTTCCTCTGTGAGTACAGGGGATGTCTTCTGTCATATCTGCATTCTCTCCCAGCTTTCTCCTTTCCTTTCCAATAACCTTTGCTGCTTTCTTACAGGAAAACTTGAGAGCAGAAGTCTAAAATGTTTTCTTTTCTTGTCTTAGATTCTTTGGGAAGAAGAGAGGAAGGAAAAAGGGTTGACCGAGAAACAGTCATTTGTAGATCTTGGATGTGGAAATGGTCTACTGGTTCATATTCTAAACAATGAAGGGGTAAATAGAGTGCTTTTAAAAATAATAATTAAAAACCGGAGATAGTCAGTATTCTTGTTATGCTTTCCTTTTATCTGGCATGCAAATAGCCCAATTTCAATTAATTCATGTGGCTAAAATAGAATATTGTCAATCTAGTTACCAGGAAAAAAATCCTAGCAGAGCTTTAGAAACCTTTCACTTATTTATCTATTTTTATTAGTGCAATTCATTTCAATTCAAGGCTATTTTTCTGAGATAAGAAACTTAAGAGGGAAAAGAAAAAATAATGTTGTAATTTAGTTATACTGTAGACAAAGCAAAAAGGAATTGGGAATCTTATTGTAGAGATTCTCTTTCGCAAGAGCCTTTAAATGAGATTTTTTTCCTGAACTTAACTTTATTGAAGTTGAATTCTACTTGTCATGTCCTGAAAATGTTTTTCTATATCTTTAAAAAAACAATCCTGGGATTTGTTAATTGTGAAAATGCCTAACAACATACTGCGCTTTTGGGAGTGAAAATATAGCAACAGGAAAATTCAGTTTCTTGAGGCATAGTTTCTGAAACAGCAATAACTAAAGGTCAGTGAACAGAACCCAGTGAATTTGGGTCTGTCTGTTTCAGAAAATTGTATTTTCCACTTTTGGGAGAACATGGTAAAATTTGTAGCGGAAATTAGTATCCCCTATTAGATCAGTAGATGTCATTGTGGGGTGGGGGGGAAGTCCCAAGTTCTCCTTGCACAAGCTCTCTAGCCTTGTGTGGCCAGAAAAATTTGATCTAATACAAGATGCTATTTTCCCTGTAGATGTTCCTTTTCATACATCATTAGGTCATCGCTGCTGTAGCACTGACAAACATTGTCGACTGTCAGAAAATCACATGTGTGAGAGTTTTATGAGACTTTTTTAGTTGTTGATTTTGGTTAGTTCTGCACAGGATTCTTGAAGTTCAAATACTATTACTTATGCATTCTTTATTTCTTGCTTTGGTTTCCAGTCCTATTTCGTCTTCCCATCAGTTCAAACAGGGAAAAGTGTGTGTGGTCTCACAGCAGCCTAATTGACTTCAGTAGTTGGAAGGTGGTTCTCCCGGCAAGGACTGTGTAGAATAGCACTCTTCTCTGAGCCCTGTGGGTGCTACAGTAACACTCGCCTTATGAAAGGTTTTGCTATTTTAAAAACAAACA
>NW_009260399.1:3227435-3278357 GCF_000687185.1 Egretta garzetta | reverse complement strand
ATAATTTCAAACCAGATATATTCTTAATGGTTCCTAGTCTTTCCCTTCATATTTTGAAGGGAAATGAGGGATTAAAAGTATTCAGCTTCTGCCTGAAATGGTGAAACTATGTTTCATTATGTGTCTAAATTTTAGTGTGAGTGAAATAATCAGTGTTAATCTATACATTTAGTGAGCCTGTTTGACAACTTCTGGTGAAAGTGGTACTTAAAAATTATACTTTTGTTGTTCAAATATTTCAGCATTCAGGTAGAGGAATTGATGTGAGGAGAAGAAAAATATGGGACATGTATGGACCAGAAACTCATTTAGAGGTATTATGCAAATGTATGTCAATCTTACTGATTTGTAACTTTATTAATTTGTTCATTGCTTCAAGTTGTGTTGATGCAAATGTAATCCAACAGAGCAGGTTACAGACAGCTGTCTAAAGTAATCTATGGGTTTGGTATGATGCCACCCATACGTCTTGGGAGATGTAAAGTAAGTTGTAAAGGGGATTATTAGAGCAATGCTGTGTCATACCCTTGCATATTTGCAACTTATTTTTCAGCTGACAATAGTATCATTTCCCACTGCATGCACAGACATGCACACCATGAAACAATCTCTGTTTAATACTGATCTTCCAGTAAAATTGGCTTGGTTTGTGTCACTGTACCTCATAAAAGATATTAGTATCCAAAGTTGTGAGTAGTTTATTCTTGACAGTGATTCTGACCTCCTAGTGCTATGTGGTGTTTTGGGGACCAAAGTGTTGTTGAACCTCAAAGGAGCCAATCCTCTGCTGTACTGACTTTGTGGTAAGTTATTGCAATAATAGCCTTCAAAAAAAATGAACAGGAAAATGAGTCTGAAAGAGGGATTATATTTCAATTTCTACATTAGCATTTTTATGAGAACAGGAACATTCACTTTAACTCTCTCAAAAATTGTCAGTTTCCAGTATATTACAGGAATTTTCCACCTGTAGCTGTTCTGTAGTATTTTTGTTTAAATGTTAATTTAACATATCTTTGAATGCTAACAACTTACATTAAATCAACAAAAGAGCAGCAGTTTTCACAGATGGGAGGTGGAGCTTTCACAGTCTTGTGCAGCCTTCTCTTTGCCACCCTGCCATTTTGGGTACAGATTGCCAAAACTGCCAGGTTCTTTTACTGCAGTCTGCAACCAGATCTTAGCTGAAAAGCTTCAAGAAACAATCCAAATCGTCAAGCTGTGGTGCTCCTTCATCCCTGTTGTACTATATTAAGGCACTTATGATCATACCAAACAGCATCATCTCTTTTCCTTCATGCTATATATTCCTTTTTCTGCCCATTTCTGTATTATGGAAATCTTTGAATTTTGTACATTCCTGTCATATTAAGGTTTGGCTGTTTACAGCTTCCCAGGTTTCTTGACTCATAGGGAAACTTCTGAGCATCAGCTGTCCCTCTCTGCAGCATGAGGGAACAAAATAGAGAAGGATTGGTTTTAGTCATCTTTTTTAAAAGAAAAAAAAGAATTCCCAGAGAACACTTGAAACAACCAGACAGAAACAATAAAAATATCCAAAATACACATATAAGGAGAGAACTAATTTATGTGGGAAGGAGCTGTACAACTAACAGAAAGGGTGAAATGATTTTGCAAGGCTTCTGTAGCCACAGGAGCCACAGAAGGAGAAAGCACCGGCTCACAGCCTTTTGTTACGCTCAAAGCTAATTTTGTTTTGATCTTTACTTAAAGCATGAGTTGCAGGATGAATATCACCATCTGTGACATTCAGCGCCAATACTAACAATATAAATGAATTTAACAGGTGGCAGTCTGCATCGCCAAACTCCTGTCAGACATGGTGAATACAAATTTAATTATGGGTGACTGTCAAAATGTGGAGTATGGCACTGATAATTCATGCTATGCCTAAACTGAATGATTGAAACTGATATGTAATGTAGGAGTAATTTGTTTAATCAACCATAAGAAAACACTTATCAAACACTTGGTTTAACATCTACTAACCTGCCAAAAAGAAATTTGTTACATATAGTTCTAGGTAATACATGTATGTATATACATAACTAAAAAATGTCAGAGATAGTGTTTAAAGTGAACAATAATACACCGTACTGATAATTAAAACACCTAACAGTGCTTTCAGAAGAGGGGAATTGGGATGCAGTAGAGGTAGTCTGAGATTGCTGAAATTCCCTATTAAGTGTTGTTTTTTTAAATTCCTATACAGATACTATTTTGCATATACAAGTGAATTTTGGCTTCATAAAACATGCATTTTGTATATAAAATGAGAGTATGGGTATCATTTTCAGGGCTTTTCCTAAAGGTCTGTGGAGATTCAAATTTGAAACCTTTTTTTCAAGTCTGCCCAATAATTATTTTGAGATTCATACACATTTTTAGAGAAGAGTATGTTATATGTAATTCCGTAGCATCAACATCTTTAAGTACTTTCTTTGCTGAACTTAGTTCTAGGTAAGAAAACGTGTGTGAGAAAGGCAAACATTAAAGGCACTTTAAAAATTCTTCTGTATGAAGAATTCATCCCCTTTGGTGGTTGGTTTTAGTTTTTTTGGTTGGTTTTTGGTTGCTTGGGATTTTTGTTTGGTTTTGGGTTTTTTTAAGAATATCAGAATAGGGTATTCTTGAGACTAATAACTATTCTGTGAGTCAATATTGTGGTGGGAAGGCTTCTGTGCTGATGTCTCCTCAGTCCATATATATTGAATTTCCATGAGGCAAAATGCTATTCTAAAGGCCAACAAAGAAGCCTTCTTTCTCTGACCTAGTTTCCTATTTTTGCTCCTGATCTTGCACGTTTCATAAGGTGGTCTTGACACAACTTGGAAGGGCATGGAATGACAACATGGACAAAAGGGAAAGTTTTAGGCTGGATTAGGTTTATTATAGGTGAATGATAAAGTGTGAAAAGTGGTGTTCTGTGTATTAGAATTTGATTTGGGAAGGGTCTGTGAAAGAAGAGAAGGTAGTAGTGAAGCTGTGTTCTGATTAATTGCTGTGTGAGTCCTAGGTCTGTAAGACATAGCAAATTAAGTGTTTTTATGAAAAATTGAGTCCAGACATACATGTGTCAGAAGGAGAATGGCAAGAAATCGTAAGCCAATGTGTGATACTTGTTTACAAATATTTAGTGTGCCAGCTATCTTAATCAGAATTGTTATTCCACTCTTTGACCGATATTTTGTGGGTAGCTGTTGCTAAATTACTTCTTTGTAGCTATAAAAAATTACTGCCTGGCAAAAGTGCAGATTGAGGAAAATAGTGGTTGATGTCTGTGGTTCTCATCCACCTTGTATTTGTCAGCTTGTATGATTTTTGTATTGTTGCTTAGTCCTTCAAATGCATTTTACCTGTGAATAAAGAAACCTGTAATAAAATGTACTTAATGTATTATTTGTTTTTTTAGGAATCTACAATCATGCCAGGTGACAGTCATCTCTTTCCAGATACTGACTGGCTCATAGGAAACCATTCCGATGAATTGACACCATGGATACCTGTAATTGCAGCTAGGTATTGTGGAGGGGAGGGAAGGAATTAAAAGAACAAAACAAAACACACATAGGTAACTATGTGTGCTTGGTGAAAACTGTCACTTTTGCAGCTACAACTGCTGTCCTTGCAGGACTTGCTGCTTTTGATGCCAATTGATTGTTTTTATGAAATGTGTCTCTTCCTGTGGAGAAGCACAGATGTAGCACTTACTTTCTCATAGAACTCAGTACAGGATTTTGCTTTTGAAGTTCAAAAAACAGAACTGATTTTTATTCTTTAGATGTGAATCTGTTGTTTGGGGTTTTTTTAAAATTAAATTGCTGTTGGTTCTGCCTTTCCTTGAACCGTTGTGCTCTTCACAAGCAGCTGCAATAGTTTAATAGGTAGAGATTTAGTCCTGCAAACCAAGTTGGCACAGTAATTTGCTATAGCAAATACATTGTGAAACAATTGTTTTTGATGATACTAATAGATGTACTGAAAGAGGAGGATATAAATACTATTTCATGAAGCTCTGTCACTTAATAAACATTTCCATTATTGCTTTTATCTAATGGGTTATTTGTTAAATTTGTGTGTTCTCTGAAATAACTTTCCATTCAGCAGTTTGTTATCCTTTTTGTAGGTCTTCCTATTCGTGTTGCTACTTTGTGCTGCCATGTTGCTTCTTTGATTTCCATGGAAAATACAGCCGAAGACAAAGCAAGAAAACTCAGTACAGAGAATATCTTGATTTTGTTGCACAAGTGGGATTTGTATGCGGCTTCCATGTGGAAGAAGATTGCCTTAGAATTCCATCAACAAAAAGGGTAATTTTGGACTGTGTAGGGCTTTTGTCTTTCTTTTTTTTTTCTTTAGAAGCTGCGAGCTGTCTGAAGCATATGGATGTTTGTTCATTATTATTGTTGTAAGCTAAGGCTATAGTCGGTTGCATTACTTGAGACAATGTGCTCTGAAGAGAGACTAAAAATACTCATTTTTTTCTTGGGTAATCTGCTTTTAATGTCATAGGTGCAATCCGAAAAACAAGAAAGAATGGAAGGGTTTGTGGTTATTTCTTGTGCCACCCTATAGGATGGAAAACTTATAAAACTCATTTTTTGCCTTAATTTTTCCAGCTGCCTATGTTGCTTATTTGTATGTAACTCTGCTGGTTTTCATGTCCCGTGAAATTAAAAGTGAAATGTTCTCAGAGTAGGAAGAGGTGTCCAGCTTCAATTTTGTAAATGATCTGAGGGTCAGAAAAAATCTTTTTGTTCTGTGCTTGTCTGGCATGATGGATTTTGGTTTGATTACTGGATTTCTTCTGTGGCACCAAGAAAACTAAAATTTGGATACCTTTGGATGTTAATGAGCATTGAGTTTGAATGGATATCTTCTGTAGGTAGATTTAGAAGCCTGCATAAGACATGTTCAGGTTGGGGAGGTGCGTGTAAGCATGGGACTCTATAAATAGTGATTTACCTGTTTCTACTAAAATAGGTGTGCCTTATTGGAAAAAATAGGACCTATCCACCTACAGAATGTGCTGTGATTGACAAGCAGATAACACAGTATATTAACAATCGTCAGACCTGTGCTGTGGTCACGTGTGACAGAAGAGTTGGATTTAATCATAAGGATCATTCTGGTGTGTGCAAAGAAGGAGGCTCAGAACTTCCTGAAGATGAGACTGATACTGCTGGTAAAATTTGGATGCCTGGATTTCAACCCAGAGAAAAAGTAGAACAAATCAGAAATTGTGCTTCACTCCCTCGGGATTTTGTAGATGACGTGGTTCTCGATGTGGCAAACTTGCTGTTAAATGCGACCCCCCAAAAATCATGTTCTAATATGCACAGTGGAAATACAAATATGTGGAATCAAGGAGGTGAGACTGTCTTTCCTTTGTATTATCTTTTGCTGGTAGAGGATCTTTTCTAATGAATTTATGTTTGTAAATTCAGTAAGTGAAATAGATTTTAGGAAATAGCAAGAACAGTGCAGTAGCAATCAAAGGCTTTTTTTGCTCTCCCACTATGTTTTATTGCACACTGGGATGCAAATAAGGCATTTAAGAATATTTTGAAATCGGTGTGTGTTTTTTCCCACTACACTTAAATACTAGGGCAGAATCAATTTTTATTTAAAAAAACAAACCAGAACTCCTTCCCATTTCCAAACCAAAACATTCTATATCTGTATGGGGAGAATATTAAGTTTCTTTTTAGATAGTTACATAATAATTGGCTATAATGCTATAAAAATTCTGTAAGTTTTTTTCTGTAAGAGGTGCTTTGAAGTGCCATTTGGTTACAACTTGATTAGGAATTTTTAGTTTAGTCACAGGAAGAAAAAGAATAGCATTAGCTGTTAATTTTAAAAGCATTTAGTTAATTCTCACTACTACTATCTTTCCATTTTCCTCTGTCCATTTTTATTATTTACTCACTGTAGTTTGTAATATGTTACCATTACAGGAGATCTTTAGAGTCTTTCTCTATTCTCTCTAACTACATGCGTGTAAACAGTGCTGATTGAAATAAGGGCTATATGCTACTGTAAAAAAAGCAGGGAAAATAAAAAATGTGCCTATTTATGAAATGTGAAAATTCTGACTTGAGTCCTATAGAATGAAAGTGCTGTTTTACAGACAATATACGTATAAAATATCTTATGCATGATATTGGGAATACAAAGTTGCTGCAGTACTGGTAAATAATTCATAGATTCTGCTCATAATCATTAATCTATATAAAACTTAGATTTTATTAGTATTTTTTATAATATACATTTATATATACCATTATTTATTGCAGAAAGCCTTTCCTTGAAAGAAGTAGCAGAACACTTAAATAAAGAGACTTTAAAAAGGCTAAAGAATGAATATGGAGGCCTGCAGACACTACTCAAGAACAATCATCAAGTTTTTGAAGGTAAAGAAGGGGTTTTGGTGTTTTGTTTTTCTTTAATCACCTATTTTATCTTCTCTATATGCAGTTAACTGAAAAATTACTACAGGGGTTGTTTTTTTTAACTGCTTTCTATTCCTTTGTGGAAAACTGAATGCTTTCTGTGCCCATTGCTCCAAGATACTGTTAGTAAAACTCTTGAATGAGATTGGTAAGGCATCTATCAGCAAAGACTTGTTCTAGACCAACTGTATCTGAAAAGACAACCCTTTAGTTGAAGTGGATAATTTAATGCTGTTATTTGACTTAGAGAATTTTTATTTTTCTATAAAGTATTGATGATTTTGGGGCCATCAAATGCAGGGAGTATTTACTAAAGCATTTAGCTGAGACTTAGTCTGGTCTTACCAAGCCCCACAGTGTAAATGCCAACACAAAATAAATCTGGTCTCCATAAGAACCTGTAACTGTGAGGCTTGATGAGTTGATATAGCCTGTGGTAGCATGGCAGAAAGGACTCAGTAGCAATTTTCTGTGGTTGGCTGTGTTTGTTGATAGCTGGCTTTGGGAGGGGGTTCCCTTCTTGTAATGTGGTGATGGCGTGTTTTGGTTTGTTGGTTTTGCTTGGGTTTTTTTTTTGTCAGTGTGGAGTTTTGCAAAAGTAATGTCTAGCTTTGCAGTAATACCAGATCTTCAAGATAAAACCTTGGTTTTATGAGTATCTAAGGCTTCTTAAAGATTTGGAAGTGTGTCAACTTCTTATGTCCCAACCACTTGCATCAGCTGTAAAATGTTGATGAACTAATCCGTGGCAAATCATGCTGAGTGTGCAGCCTAGTTGCTGCCAGTGGTGAACCTAGCCAAGTTTAGCGTCCATGGAGGATTTCTGTACACTTGGCAATTATAAAATGTGAAGCCATACTGAAATCCTTTTGAATTATCATCCATTGAAAAGAGTTGGTCACGTTGCATTCATTATGTGTCTGAATTTGATTCCCTGTCATTAGGGATAGGTGGAATAGATCTACAACCTGTTACATGGAATGAACATTTTAATTTGGCATGGATGCTGTCTGTACATTTGGACATTACCTCTGAAGAAAGACTGGGATTAAGGCCAAATCTTTCTCAGTAATTTGCATCACATGGAAAGTCCCTGGAGCTTCAGTAGAGGCCATTTGATTCTTCCCTTCAGCAGCATGTCACCATGACAAGGGACTTCTACCAGTGGGTGGTCTGGAAGGACATTCATCTTTACTCAAGTGTTTCTCTTTAAAAGATAAGGAAAATGGATGGATGCACACACACACAAAAGGGGCTTAGAGTAACTGATCTGCGGCAGTTTCTTTTGGTCAGGCATCTTGTCCAATACTGGACTGATATTCTAGGGAAAAAAAAAAAAAACTTGATCGCTGAACCCACTTCTGGATTGGCTTTGTATGAGTTTAGATCTATTTGTGTATCACAAGGAAACCAGGAGGGATGAATTCATCCAGGCCTGAATGTGTGATATTATGCTTTCACTGGAACAGTTAGCCTTTGAATAGTGGTTGTCAGAATGCAGAATGGTATCAGTTAACTATGCCAAGCTACAAGTGTGTGATACAGAAGGTATGATTGACGCAGAATATGAAAATTGAGCATGGCAATTTCGAAGTGGCAGATTCTTCCATCCTCATTTTCACTGTTGTTTTTCATCTACGTTTTTGCTTTCTCTCTTACTTCCTTCCTTTTACTTCCTTCCTTTTACTCTGTTTTGTTTACACATTTAAGGAGGTGACAGAGGTTCACAAACATGTGCGTGCAGTTTATGGTCCAAACACAGCAAATAAATTTAAAAGAAGTCAAATCTTTATTAACCAGTGGTGGTTCACTGTTGATTCATATGAAGGATTAGACTTGTCATCTCTTTGGTGCACTGTATTTCTGGGTCAGTGAACCATTGTCTTTGCAAGAGCATTTCTGTGTAGTGAAAGTAGTACAAGAATTGTATTAGATTTTTGCTGGTAATCATATTTTAAGTATGGACTAATAAAGTTTTGAACATGGGAAGGATTACAGTTCTTGAAGTTGAAACTTCTTTGTCGGGACTTGCAATCTAAATTCAGAGGATTTTACTCTAAATGATCCTAACGGTTATATTTAAAACAAACAAACCAACCTCTACAAAGATGCCTCAAACTATTCAGCATCACAGTAAAACATGTCACAGGGAAATCAATCAATTCTTCTTTAGACCGTGTCTATATTTTCTAGCTTTGTTGTGCACTTCTTTCTATTTCTGTACAAATGACACATTTGGTTTTGCCTGAATGATCCATTTGTATAATATATATTTTATTCCCAGAATGTCACTATGCATTTTTTCCAGTACAATTCCCATGGCTGTCTATTAACAGCTGCATTTTTGTTTGCTTTTAAATCTTAGTTCTAAATGGGAGAGTTCATATTCGTGACTGGAGAAAAGAGAAACCATCAAGGAAAACTAAGCCTGAAGTGAAACGACGCCTTTCAGCTGAAGCATTTAAAACACGTCTCTGTTGGTTTTTCATTCATCATCCCGATGGTTGTTCTTTGCCTTCTGAATCTTGCCCCTATGCTCATGGGACTGAGGAACTAAGGCAGTCTCAGATTATTAAAAAGAAAAAACATATACAGTAATAAAATGCTGCCACTTATTTTTAAGCTTGTGTACATAACTGAATCTGTGATTGACTTTGGGACTGCCTAGTGCATGAAGATCTGTACAATATGGAGGGGTTTTCCGCATTCCTGTGCATCTTATTTTCTAGTTGGTTTAAAAATGCTCCTGTATTTTTAATTCTTTAATTTTTTTATTAAATGGAAAAGGTATAGTAAAGTATACTCTTCGATTTTATCATGGCTTGTCTAACATGCATTTGTATAAGTAGTAAAGTTACTACTACGACACTCTTCATGATCCTCAGTCAGATCAAATGTACGTCATGCAGCATTTTCAAAACCTGAAAATCAGCTGTCTTGTTCCAAATTTTCCAGGAGGATTTATGGTTTCTTATGACTCTCAGTGGCTCTTGGGAATCAGAAATTGTGAGAGATTTCACTCCTGCCTGACCTGACAGCTTTCTCTCCATGTTGCTATGGAGTAATATAATACTGCATTCTACTCTTGCTTTCTTGGTCAGACCCTAGTCCTTTCCTTCTTTTTTGTACTGATTCAGAATGAGTGTTGGTTTGAAGAATAACTTTCTGGAAAAATATTGTGGAAGTCTTTGCATGTAGGTGTAGGTTTTTAGGGCTCTATAGGCCGTACTATCCTTTCCCTCTTTTTTTAAAGTAAGGAGTAACAATAGAAAATGTATGTAATAATATTGGAATGGTAGGGTCTCTGCTTATCAGGTAACAAAAGAATGTCTTAGTGCCTTGAGGTGGTTAAGATTTTCTTTGGTAGACTACTATTTTCTTTAAAAGGTTTAACTTTTAAAGTTAAACACTCATCCAAAGAAGGGCAACGAAGCTGGTGAAGGGTCTGGAGCACAAGTCTTACGAGGTGCGGCTGAGGGAACTGGGGTTGTTTTAGCCTGGAGAAAATGAGACTGAGGGGAGACCTTATCGCCCTTTACAACTACCTGAAAGGAGGTCGTAGTGAGGTGGGGGTCAGTCTCTTCTCCCAAATAACAAGTGATAGGAAGCAGCCTCAGGTTTAGATTGGTTATTAGGAAAAATTTCTTCGCTGAAAGGGTTGTCAAGCACTGGAACAGGCTGCCCAGGAAAGTGGTAAAGTCCCCATCCCTTGAGGTATTTAAAAGACATGTAGACATGGTGCTTAGGAACATGGTTTAGTGGTGGACTTGGCAGTGTTGGGTTAACAGTTGGACTTGATGATCTTAAAGGTCTTTTCCAACCTAAATGATTCTATGACTCTATGAACTTGGCAGAAATCCTAATTATTACTCGCTGGCAGTCATTGAACTAGTGTCTTAATTCATATCTGTGAACTGCTGAGTAGTTTTAAAGTCTGATATCTGTTGTACAAGCTCTGAGACAAGAAATTGTGTTGGTTCTGGCCTAGCTTGTATACTGATAATGTGGAAACTGCTCTGATCTATCAAGACTTTGATCCCAAATCCTACTGAAGAAAGGGCAAGATTTAAAACAAACAAACAAAAAAGTTACTAAAGAAGAAATGTGGAGGTGAGAGCAATGACATAGAAACTGATTCCAGGAGAATGAGGTCTAGGGCTAAGAGTGAATAAGCCATGTGAGAACTCTTAAGAGCTCAAGGAATCTGAAGAACAAAGGAAATAATTGAAGACAAAGCAGAGTGAAAATGAAAGATAACAGTGGAAACACTTTTCAAAACAGTTCCAAAGCCACTTTTCTCACACCCTAACTTTAAGCCAACAGGTTGCAGTGTATTGCATGCAGAAGAGGGGTCTAAGTCTGCTGACAGGGTGACAGCAAAGAACTGACTGAAGTGTTGTATGTGTCCCCCTTCTCACTTCACATTTCTGATCCTGGAAGAAGCAGTTATTGATGGATAACAGTATCCTGATAATTGCAGCAGCACCTTAATCAGAGGGATCACATACCGCATTGTCCAGTATCCCACACAGTACAGCTACCTGGCCTACCTCTAACAGGGGCTGTGGTGGGCTCGGAGCCTTCCCCCATGGCTCTGGTCTGCAGTGGTGTATACCACGTCCTGAATTTAGCACTAATCAGTGCTGTGTTACAGACATTACACATCTTAGAAAGAAGAGCGTTTTTTTTGAATCGCATTCTAAGGGGCAAGTTGGATGTAGTTCAGTTAAGGTTATTGGATATTGGACTAAGGGAAAGAACAGTATAAGCCAGGGAAACTGCAGCCCCTGTGAAGGAGGGCAGCACAGCAAGGGAATGCAGTTGATAGTGCAGTTGCTGTTGTAAGAATCTCAGAAAAATACTTCACTTGTTGAGGAGGCAAGAGTTGGGAAAAGCCATGGAATTGTATAAACTTGCATGTAATCAAGTGATGATGTTGCCTTAGTTAGCCTGTGGTTTGGCTGTGTGCAGAGTAAGAAGAGTTCCCCAAGATGCTAATTTACTGTGGTAAACAAACTGATATGTTTGATGAGGAGGAGGCCCCTGTAAAACTTAAGTTCATGCTATCTCCAGATGGAGATGGTTTCCAGATGGTGCAAAGAGCAAAAACAGACTTTCAATTCTTTTCCAGTCATTGGTGTCTTCCCTAATGATTCACCTGGGGGTAGTATGTGTTTGACTTGAAAATGCTGATTTCCTGAGTTAGAGTTCACCTGTGGAGCCCCTCAGCTGGGCTTCCAGGAAGTCAGGGTTGAGAACCTGGAAGAAGATGCATTGGATTTGGGGTTTTGTGGGGTTTTTTTCCTTCTTTCCAATAAATGGGGAATGAAATACCTGCTTGACGCAATGACAGATACACGCATGATAAGACTAGTGAATTAGTCTTAAAACTACCTTTTTATTCTTTCTGCCGTGCTATGATAACTGGCACAGCATACTGTATTGCTGTGGCACGCTGCCTCCTTTGTGCAGGCTTTGTTTCTGAACTCGCCAGCATGCAGGTCCATCACAGGCTCAGGATGGCTGGCCCCCTTCCTGTTCGGCATCGCTGCAGGTGGCACGCCAGCCAGCAAATCTCCTGTAATTACAGAAACTTCCCTGTTGTTTGGAGAAGTGGTAAGAGAACATTTTTGCATCCAAATGACAGCCTTATATAATTCTGCATTTAAATGTGAGGGTAACCGCTGAAGGCGTAAAATAGCTCTACTTTACCTAAATTCTGTATCTTGTTCTTTCCTCTATGATCCACAGTCTTAAAATGACATTAATGCAATATTCAACTTTGGCAATGTATGAGGTACTATACAGAGGGAGAATCAGTTTTGCTCTTGATAAAAAAGCTCTTGCTCCACAAGGGATCTAAGCATAAAGTCTCAATTGTTCGGTTGACGCTATCATTTTACTCCTTAGTTTCTTAGCATCACAACCCATTAGTTAGAAGTCAGATTGCAATCAGAAACACTGGGATCTGCAGATTTCGTATTTCCATCTGTAGATGAGCTACAGTTTCATTAAGTCTATAGAAATATTCTGAATTAAATAAGAGCAAAAAAATTGTGTTTATGTTCTCCCTTAAACCTCAGTAAAGAATTGAATTTCACTTTTTTATCAGATCCCTAAAACTGAAAAAAAAAAACCGTGAGACAATATTTTTACTTATGGAATATCTCTATATAGCTTCAGAACAGTCTATTTTCTGGCACATTTAAACCAGGAAAAATTTCTGTGTATTTATCATTTGGATTGTCTGTTTATGATATTCCTGTCGCTACTTCGTGTTTTAAATTATTAGCCCTGATTTAGAGCAATTCCTAAAGGAAGTCTTACAGCTTGTCTCACAGCAAATACAGGCCTCTAGGTATGCTTTGTAGTAAAATTAGGCTGCTGCTTACAGGTTTGGGGGCTTGTTTGTTCAGATTCAAAGTTTTAAATGATAATTGACTCTTTATCTTTGGAGATCTTAGCATGTTCTTATGAGCTGGAATCTAGTTTTAGCTGTATAAAGTAGGCAAGAGTGAGCAATCAATAGCTTCGCTTAGGGCATCGTAATGGCAAATATTTTAGAATGAACAGAGATGAAGTATAAAATCTGTAACAGTCCCACCAAGTGACAGCTAAAACAAATATTGAGACAGGTGTCCAATAAAGTCTAAACATTTGGCATCAGCTGAAGTCAGACATTATGTTTTGTTATTGCTGGGAACTTCTGTTTATATAACAGAAAGAGTATTTTCATACAAAAATTGCAATTAATTGGGAATTCACCCAGAGTGTAATGCCGACATGTTACCACGAGGAATACCTTTCACAGTCACACCTTTTGCTGCTGTTGTATCGTGCTGGACCTGTGAGTAGCATCTTAAGATTCTCCTCCGGGGTGCTGGCGCATTTCCTCTTGCGGAAGCCCGTTGCAGCAGCACCATAATACGTGGCAATGGTTTCATGACCGGTCTTCGCTTGTTGTGAGTAGTTTTTAGTGAACACTGTTGCTTGGACCTGCTGAGTCCATGTGGTTGGTTTGTACCATAATTTAATGTTTGTATTTCTCAGGTAGAAATACATAACGGCTTTAGTGCTCATCTACCATCTTCTTATAAGCACTGCCTTAAGCCACTTCTAACTGGGTGCTACTGCAGTACTGCCAGATGAAATCTGCTCAGCAATTGCAACCCAGGTCCTCCCTTCCCTCTGCAGTTTTATTAGAACAGGTTTCAACGGCTCTAAATGGGTGAGTGTGGCTTCGGATTCCTTTGTGGCAGGAGCATCATGGCAAATCTGTGTTCAGAGATCCGTGGTTCCATCTGCATTAGTTTCTTGGTGACCCCCCCCATGCTTCGCACAAAGCTGTGTATCCAGCCCTTCCCAGGTACATGGTGCTGTGCATCCTCCAGGGGCAGGCGTTGGCCGCTGAAGCCGAGCGCACCCACCACAGTTTGAAAACACCGTCGCTCAAGCTGCCAGTCAGTCTTCTTGCCTGACAGCTAGCCAGACACTGTATACAAAATCAAAACATTCCTCTCCCGGAAAGCCTGCCCTGAATTTTGAATACTTTGGTGATTGCTTCGCTACGGTAGCAATAAGGAAACTGTCCTCCCTGCTAATTGATAATATGAGTGGGGTGTACACAGAGATACAACAGCTGTGAAATGAGAGTCTTTTTGCTGTGGATTGTCGGCTTCATGTTAGTAGTTTTAAATCCAGTGAATAAACATGGAACTGAGAGAGGAAGGGAAATAGTGTTTGCCCTTTTCTCAAGTGCAAAATATTGAGAGAGCAGAGAGTTTTCAAGTTGCCTGTCTTTTGCCAGTGCATCATGCTTTTTTTTTTGTTTTCTTTGAATGTGTAGCCTTCCCAGGGGCAATGCTTTTCCTCTGCAGCACCACGGTATCTTCACTGGCCTTTGGTGCATCATGAAGAAGTCCATCCAGTACAGGCATTGCTATCCTTATCTCTGTTATACTATGGAATGGTATAGACATAATAATTTGGTGGTTTGGGGGGTTTTTGTCTTCTATTTTATTTAATGTTTGTTTTGTCAGATTGTTCCAGAGACTTTAAATCCCACAGTAAACACAACACTTGTTAGCAATGATTTGATAATGCTGTGAACGTCAATATTGACCTTTTCCATTGAGTTTAGCCCAACAGTCACATTCTTTCTTGTATTTGGAATCTAAACACATAGAGAATGCTTTCAGGTGAGAGAAGACCTGTTTTTCTTTAATGATTAGGCATTTTTGCTCCTTCTTTCACTGTTGTTTTACTGGGATGTCTCATCATATATGCTAATCTCACCTTTAACAGCAAAATAAATGCAGAGAAATTTCAATAATGGCCTGTGGAAGTACGTCGGTGTGAGGGCAGAATCACTTGAGTCGGATATTTTCATTTTATGGAATATATTGGTGCTGTGCTGCTTTCCAGCATGGCCAGCAGGTGGGGAAAGTGAAAAAGCTGCAGAGGCCACTCCAGTGGTAGCTGCATATTCCTGGGTTCAGTGAGTCCTGGGGCTGCTTCTCCAGCCCTGGGGAAAGTGGGCTGGTGGCCGCGTTGCATTTTGTTAGACATTGTAGGCAACTGGTTCTTGCATCATTCTTCCAGGTTATTCCTGTGTTTTTCCCTTGAAAAGATAACCTACATTTACATCGCTCTAGGATGTAATATAAATGTATAAATATAGCTGCCTAAGTGAAGTAACTGAAGTGTATTACAACTAAGTGGTGTTATTTTGATAATTGCCCTGGTTAGATGAAAGAAATGAGATTATTTCAAGTCATTTCTTGGCAATCTGAAATGCAAATTATTATTAAGAAGTTGGGTATTTAAGTGATCTTACACCTTTGGTGTTTTTTTTCCCTCCAGAACATTGCTTTCTTTTCTAAAAATGCCTGTGGTCATCTAGGTCTTGGAGTAGATGGGAAAAGAAGGGCAGTTTTTGCCAACTCTCTTCTTCTGGTAAGTTAGAAGGTCTTCAATTGTCCAGATACTTCCTGATAAATAGAGAGAGTTGTCACAATCTTTCCTTTTCACAGGCTTCTCTCTACCTGTAGTGGCCAAAGCGACAAACCAGGAAAATGCTGCACGGTGGTATAAATTAGTGTCTCCTAGGAGCCCTCATGTGAAGATGTGCATTTATGGTATAGTTAAGTGCCTTTGCAAATTCTTTCGGTTTTTTTATTGCTCAGTCAAATTTTTGAGGCAAAACGACCATTGCAATGGGAAAGGGGGTTTAAAATATCTATGAACTTCATGTCCTCAAAAGAGTAGTATAAAACTAAATGAGTAGCTCCAAGTGTCTCAGTAAAAATAATAGACGTGCTGGTTTGCTCACAGATGTTCATCAAGAAGGGTGATCAGCAAGATGCTGGCTGAGCACAGGCAAAGTTAACTTGTTCAAGTGTGTCTCAGGCATGTAATTACTGGTAGCTCAACTTACTGCATGAAAGAGCTTGTCATCTTTCTTGCTCTTTGCCACCAGATATTTAATATCAATTTGCATCTGAGACAGAGCTTGCAAAGCTGATTTGCGTGGTGTCTCAGTCACTGAAACACTCCCTCTGTTTAAACATTGATGCTTTCCTCCGAAAATATTTATTCTTTTGATTTATTTGGAGTTCCTTCAGTTTGTACTACCATGGGTTCTTTCTTTCTTTGATGATACTGTGTCATGTTGTATTGCTGCTAAGGCTTTGGAAAGAGTCATAAAGAGATCGGGAAGCAGTAATGTGATGATGAGGGTGAAAGCTAATGGGTGACGTTGATGTTGGCTACCATAAGAACAACCAACCAAGCAGTAGCAGTCCCTCTCCCAGGCAATCAGGGAAGAAAATTCCACAGACCACAATTTAACAAAACCCCAGAGAAAGACTGACTTCTGAGTAGAGAGATTCTAATTTTAATACTAATAAAAAATACTTTTGAGCGGTATAAATGGCACTTGATGGTGATTAAAGAAAGTTCCAGCGCTGATCTATCACATCACTGCCAACCTGGAGGCAGGTCCATGGAGCCATACTTCAGTGGATCATGGTTGGAATCTGCTCCTTGGTCATCACTTTGACCACAGGGCAGAGGTACCACCACAGCTGGATGGGAAGCCCCACTGCTCCCATGCCTCACTTATTTACAGTCAGCTTCTGGTATTATGGAAAAAGGGCAAATCACCTCTTTTCTCCTCTGGGTTGAGAAGAGGACCCTTTATTAATGCTCTGCAAAGGCAATGAGCTATTTTCTGTTAACTTCTTTGAGACACAGGGTCACGCCTTGATGCAGGTTCAGGTTCCTTTGAACACCTTTGCTGCCGTTGCTCATCTATCACAGCACTCCACCTCTACCCTTCAGTAGATTATGGGCTTAATTTTGTAAAATCCAGACATATTCTGTAATTTTGTCAACAGGCAATCAGCGTTGGCTGGAAATACTATTCTTAAATGTGTGCACTTAATGGGAAATGGCTTTTTATGTGTGTTTTCTCCACAAATGATGATTGTCAGTGTTTAATCAGCGATGGAACAGAATCTGGCTGCTTTGCACCATTTTGATGAATAGGGGACTGATGAAAGAAACAGGTTATGCCCCAGCTAGTTCTTTGAAGTACTTTCCTCTGTGGATCGTTGTTAGACCTTCTGTAGGGTCAGGATGAGTTTGCTGCTCTTTGCATATGAACTAATTTCTGCCAAGCAGTGTGACATTTTACAGATAGCAACGGCTACATCTGTGGAGAGTAAAACAGGGAATCAGCTGTATGTTATTGGCAGTGAAACCTACAGGTTGCGTTTCCTCCTCCAAGTGGGTGATGAAGAGAACGGGAGATAAGATACATCCCTGTAGGAGAGCACAATCAAAGGTTATTAAAGAGGATGAAAAGCAGGATTGCACTTGTATTCCTTGGATCTTTCTGAAAGAAACGATTACTGCCTGCACTGCACAGTATACGTCCGCAGGAGTAGTTCTGGTTGCTGGCTGGCTGACATTGAAAATAGGTTGCACTTTTTGTTGCTGAATGTGTCAACCGTTTCAGAATTTTCCCCTAACAAGTGGAAGGTGTGCAGGCAGAGATGAGATCTGGGTGTGCACAGTTCTTTTAAAGACTTTTTTTAGCATAAGTCAAGCAGCTTTGAACAATTCTCCTTTGACTCATTAACTGTTAAAAGCAAATGTAGATAGGAGGCATGAAACTGTTTCTTTCAGAAGAGTATAGCTGCAATATAGTCTTCCTCCATATGGAAGCATCCTTCACATGAATCCAGACGTATACATAAGCAAGCACTGACACATTGCACAACCTATTTACAAGGCAGGGAAATAGATAAAGAACAATTCAGGTGCCTAAACACGAAGTGCCACTTGAGATACTGTTGTCTCATCTCATCTCTTGGCATCTCACCAGGTCTCCAGCTGCTGGCCCAGAGGAATATAGGGCCTCCATTAGGTCCTTTATTATCATATCAGCCTTCTGTGAATATATCACCTGTCCTAGGCTATCTCAAGTGGCACAATGAACTAATGAATCAGACTAATGAATTAAGCCCATGTAGGTGAAAATAGCATGAAGTTTGTTCCTAGCTGGTTGAAATACAACCTCTAGAGACACATTAAATCACATTAAAGGATGCATTAAGAGTCCTTATGCACAAGTTGCTAGTCTTAGGAATCCTGATCTGTAATTTTTTATAAAATTTGGGTGATGGAATAAAGGTTATGCTCATTACATTTTCAGGCTATGCCACATGGAAGATACTGTGAGCTCTTCAGTGTGGATGGTGGCAAATGAGTGCTTAAAATGGAGAAGGTAAGAGTTTTTAATGTGAATTTTGACAACTGTATTAATAACAAGAATGAATAATTAAAGTTAGGGATGAGCAAAATTGGGTGAGTGACTTCAATTAAATGTGGAGTTTTCTCCCGAGATGGTTAGAATCACTGTGTATGTGAATACTTCAGGTCAGAAGCAGGATTAGTACATGTTCAGCACTAAAACATGCTATGCAGGTAAGTTTTAAATGCACTGTGCAGTGGTATGTATATTATGAAAGAGGAAACTACATCTTACAGTCTTTGATTTTCAGCTTTGGTACGGTGAGTCCCAAGGTGGGTGTGTAGCCAGCAGTATGCCAATGTTGTGCTACTTGTTATGTTCCTTGAATAAAATTATTCTGATGCAGAACTGAGTTTTAGCTGAAAAGGACAGTCCCTGGCTGGCAGGAGGCAGATTCTGGAGGAAGAATGAAAGGGAGAGACACAATTATAATTCAAAATTATCTTGATTAATTGCATAAGTGATTTGAAATCAGTGAGATGAAATCCAGTAAGTTCAAGTGCTAAAAACATGGGGAGAAATGTGTGTTTGTAGGCGGGGAGGGGGGGCATTATAAACACGACATGGGGAGTTACTGACTGGGTGATGATATAATGGATCATAAACTGAACAGAGATCAATGGTGTTTGCTGCAAAAGAGGGATAAATGTAATTCTTAGATTTATGAACGGGAAGATGATGCATAGGAAGCAGGAGGTGAGACCACAGGTGAAATACAAGGTCCGGTTCTGTATACCATGGCTTAGGAAAGATGTACATACATTAGGAGAAGGCTGCAGGAGATCAGTCAAAAAATACTAGATATTTAAAAATCAAAGGGCATGATCTTCAGGTGATATAAATCACTTCAGGCTCAATAACTCCCAAAGAACTAAGCTGATTCACACCAGCTGAGGAGCTGATTAAAAGAGTTATTTTTTTAAATTTTCTTTCTAATCTAACCTTAACAGTGGCAATTTACATTAACTTCTCAGTGCCATCAAGTTTTCCCCAAGGCTTACAGGAAAGAATTATTTGAGTGTCATAATTTTAACTCTCTCTCTCTTTCTTTCATTTTTGTTTTAAACTGAGCTGTAGATTTTTTTTTCCAGTTTCTATTTTAGCATTATTTAAAAATGAGCACAGTTAAAATGGAAAAAAGGAAGTACTTTTTAAATACAAGGCACAATTAACCTCTGAACCCTACTGTCTCTTGATATCATTGCTGCCAGAAGCTTAATAGGATCAAAAAAGGGTAATAGATAATGAGAAAATCTCCTGACATATTAGAGGAGATTAAAATAAAAAAGGCTTTAGGAAAAAAAAAGGACATAAAGCTACCCACTTCAGGACATAAGATAGCCTTTACATATCTGAATGGAGGAAGCTGGTTTCTCAAAGAGCATGTTGTCCTATAGTTGCCCTTAATGGGCTTGTCTTACTTCGAAACATCTCCTATTCTGTCCCTTGTCAGACAGAGGATACTGAAGCAGATGGACACAGGTCTTGAGTCTGGCAATCATACTTTTTCCTACTTTGAATTCTGTGCAAAATTCTGTGCTCCTGCAGTGAACCTCTTAGTCATGTGCAAAGGTGACTTGAAAGGGCTATTTAAAAAAACAGCAAAGGCAAGCTTCTTTTTCTTGTCTGTGTATTCATGCATATTCATATCATATTCATCCTCACCACCATGTTGTTTCAACATCCTTTATGTACCTATGGGTTTAATTTTTATCAGAGGCTGGATTAGTGGGATGAAGAAAGGTTTCTCTAAGGGTTGATTCAGGAGGTGGACAGCAGTAAAGAAAAGCAAGAACGGCAGAATGTAAAAGCATTGCTTGGGTACTTAGGGACAAAACTATAAATGACAAAGCCCAGCTGCAGCTAAAACTGGCAGGGAACATTAAAGATGGTAAGAAAGGATTCAAAAAACATGCTAACTACCAAAGGAAGTTTAGGAAAAAACATGTCGGTGAACAAGAGCCTAGTGATAGGCAATGGGGAGAAACCTGAAATTTTCAAGACCTTTTTTTTCCTCACTGTTCATAGGCAAGCTTGCTCCCTGACTTCTGCATGTACTGCTGCAGTTTGGGAAGGAGATGGCAACCAACGGGGGGAGCAGCAGGTTAGAGACTGTTCAGAAAGGCTGGATTGCTTAAAATCTGTGGGGGTGGTTGGATTTCACCTGAGGGTGCTGGTGCTGTGACTATGAGGCTGCTGTCTGTCATTTATCAAAACTCATGGCAGTCAAGGGAGCAAGATTGGGTGCCCCCACCCTGCGTTTGTAATGGATGGCTTTCTCAGAAAAGGTTTGCACTAGTCTGCTTGCGTGGATCCTGAACTGAACTGATTTAATACCATGATTAAATTCTTTTCTTCCACCAAGCCTACGTACTGCTCTTTGGGTTTGTCAGTGACTCATTCCTAATAGCCTAACACTGTTGGAGCTATATTTTAGTGACAAGATATGTGAGCTTTTGTTGATTTCTAACATCAGGTAGGTCTAGGAAATGTCATCTTTTGAAGGGAGAGACTGGATTTTCACCCTTACTGGCTTTTATGGTGATCATCCTTAGATCCTTCCTTAGAATTAACAGATTACTCTAACAGTTGAATAGCCCAAAATGGGATGCTGAGATTTTACTCCTGCACCTTTTAACATGCAAGTTAAACATCAGGTGTGGGGTGTTTCTGATGTAATCTGGGCCGTATGGAAACAAGAAGCGGTTAACCAAGTTAGACTATTTGGTTGAATTAATAGAACCTGCACACATTTAAAACCTTTTCATAGCTCCTTTCATACTTACTTATCTGGAAAGTATTTTCCAAGCCACTTGAACAGCATCACAAAATCTTTTTGTAGCATCTTGCAACTATTTGAGGAATACGTTTGTGCTTCTTCTAGGTTGTGTGAAAATCATGTCTGACATGACTTTGATTTTGGGAATTGGATCTTTTCCTGTGAGACTGAGCCAAAACAATGTGCCTACAATGATTTATGTTAATAGAGGATCTGGCCTAATATGTATACTTCTAGCATACGCAGAGAGGCTGTGTGTCCTTTATGCTGTGGTCTGACTGTGATCTTTGCTCAATGCTCTTTGCAAATAAATGCCCCAAACCAGAGAAAAGAATGGGCTGAGCTGAAGAAAGTGAACCTTCTGTTTCAATTTCAAATGTTACTTTAAAGATTTAAAAACTTTGTAAATGTGACACATTTTCTTTTGGTGGTCCTTAGTGCAATGGGAAAAGTCTTCAGATGGCAATGAGCTTCAAGCTGGATCTGTATTACCTTTGCTTGCTTTTTCATTAAGCTATAATAGATAGATAGAACTAAGGGCTCTAAGAGGTCTGTGACTTTCTTCCAAAGATATACTCTGTCTTGATTTGAAGGTCTTGGTGGTTAATCACTCTTGCATTTGAAACTTAGTCTTGTTTCCAATTTGAATTTGTTCAACTTGACCTGTCTACCACTGCTTTTTGGTTTGCCTCTGCTTGATTACAAATCCTGCTCTGAGTCAGCATCCTTGTAGGTCTCTTCTTGAGAATGTAGGCAATATAAGCTTTTCATTCTTTCATGTTTGTGTCTCTTCAGTTTTGTGCCATGATTTTCCAAATGTGGACATGAGAATTGGAAGCAGTATTTCCGTTATCAGTGCTATCGATAAATGCACTGAAGTTAAATCTTACTTTTCCCGGGTTCATATACTGAAGGAACATATTAGCGTTTCTTGTGTCTTCATAGCACTCAGAGACTAATGGTAAAATAATTCTGTTTATGATTTGTTTGTCCATTTTAACTCTACATTCATTTTAAGTCACTGCTTTGCCAATGCACCCTCCATTCTGTAGGTATGAGTTGCACTTTTCTTTCTAGGTGTATAATATGAATGTAATTTTATTAAAATATTTTGTGGGCTTAATTGTTTCATACACTGAATTACGTCAGATCATTCTATATAACTGTTCCATCTTTACTCTTTATCATTCCACCTGTTTGTCATCTGTGATTGTTTTAAGATTGCATTCGCCTTATTTCAAAATTTATGAGGATGTTATATATTCCAAAGTCCGGTGCTGATCCTGAGGAATCATATTAAAATTACTTGGGTTCCATGATATTTTCCCTTTTGTGCCTATTCCTAGAGATTCGGGGGCCATTTTTTAATTCACTTAAAGTGGGCTTTATTAATAATGTATAGTGTTAATTTTTAGATCAGGTTATCATATGCTTATGCATAAGTCAAATGCCTTATAAAAGCCTGGATATATGCTCACAGTTATCTTTTTTTAAAGAAAATTGTGACCTCATCAAATAATTAAATAATATTTGGTCAGTAAGATCTGCTTTCTCTAAAATCATCATCACTGGCTCTAATTATATTCCAGCACTTATTTTTTAATTGATAAACTGATACAGGATTTGACTGAGAACTTGCCCATGTTAGATTAATTGGCTTGTAGTCATGCTGACTGTCCTACCTGCCTTTCTTGAAGGTATGTGCACCAATTAACCATCTTCTGAATTTGTTAAAAATACACAGCAGAGGCAGATATCTCCTCAGGTAGCTGTAGTGCATCACTGACATGTAAGAAGACTTTTGAACATGTCATCAAAATATTTTATCATTGAAAAAGGCTAATCTGTAGAAATTATTTTTGTCATATGAGACCTTCTTTATTTTAATACTGTTTTCAATGGAGGAAAAAAAAATTAATCCAAATACTATTAGTAGTTAACATGTTGCTTAATATGAGTTTAAGCAAAGTGTCTCCTCCTGTAAATGAAATCCTTTGTCTTGTATAAATAAAGAATATTAAATATAGTTTACAGCAAATCACTAGTAAAAGCACGATGACAAAAGATGGAGCAGGAGGATGATAATAATTATTATTTTTGTCTGTATTTTCATGCCCCTTGGAAGTCAAATCAACCTGCATGTAATTGAAATTCAGAGCATGTGTCCTTGATTCAAGGATAGATTGAGCATCTGTTAAGAGCGGCAACCTCAGTCTTTGTATTGGCAGAAAATAAAACTGAGTCTACTTTAACCAGAAAGGGGCAGTGAAAATCAACAGCTTATGACTGAGAACTAAAGAGACAGCAGGAAGAAATTCAAATCTGAGCCCTTCTGAGGCATTGTTAGAAGCAGGTTGAGAGGCAGCCTGGAACTGAAGGGGAATGGGCAGTCCCCAGGGACAACTGGATTTGAGCTGCAGCTGTCACGCAGGTGGAGGAGGAATTATTTAAGACAAGATATTTGGTGACTTATCAAGCAAAAAAGAGCACCGAAGGGAAATCCTTAAAATAAACAAAATACTAGAAAAGGCAAAGGAACAGTGTGGCAGAAGCATGTGTTGGCAAGATGAACCCAGAGCCCTTGCAGATCTGGGAAGGGAAAATGAAACTATGGGTAGAGTATGAAACCACAGGCTTCATTTGACGTTAACACAAAACTGATCTGGCTAAAACTCTTGATGGTGGCTTCCCAGCAGGAAGAGGGCCAACCACAAGCAGGTGACCTGTGTCCACCAGAGCAAGAAGAAAGCTCTGATGGTGGTGGGCTGTGTACTTTCAATGCCAGGATACGGGCATGCGTATGAAGCTGTCATGCTGGCATGAGGAAATGGTGTTGTGTCCAAGGCAAACAACCCGTAGCAGCCCAAACCTAAGAAGAACTGGTCAAAGTCAGTGCTATGCAATAGCACTGTACATTTTACTTTATCTTCTGTGTTGCTATATGATCTCCAGAAACAGGCAGACATATTTCCGTATGCCGATAATTGATGTTTGTTTTCTCATTAGTGATGCAGGACCAAAGTTTTTGAAGCATGTTGACAATTCTCTTGTAAATTGAGGGGCTTATGAAGGGATTTGGCTGTCTAGATACCTTTAAAACTCTGTTCTTTCAGTTAAAATTTATTGAAACGGACAAGCCTGTTTCTGTTTACTTCAGTGAACTTTGAATTGGGCCTAAGTTCATCTGGTTGATTATTTTAGCAATTTTAGCATGAAGGACTTTTTTTTTTTTTAAGTCAAATTGCAAAAACAGTATTTTATTCTATTCAGTGCTCAAGGTAATTTGATGACAGATAACACCACTGTTTCAGAACTGACATGTACCTACTCCTCCTTCAAAGAGAAGAATCTATGTCAACTCCGCAAAGTTGCTAGGACAACACGAGGGAACTTATGAATTCTTCTCCTCGAGGAGCAGCACTTGTCTTGCTGCTGCATTAATTACATTACTCTATATTTATCGTAGTTCAGGAGAAAAGTGACAATTAAGCTCTGACACTTCTCTGGAGAACTGCCATTTTATTTAGAAACAGCATGAAGTTGGGGGTGCATAATCAAAATGAAATTGAGACCCTTGCCACACTGTGCTATCAATTATAATTTAGATTAAGAGATTTTTCCATCAGTGCCCAATTTAGGAATTAATGTAGCTTTTGCTTTAGAAGTGATAGGAGAAGCTTTGGCAACACAAAGTTTGGTTTTAAACAGAGCACAAGAATCAGAAGTAAGGACTTACCGAAACTGTATGCTCGTGCAAGGAGATGTGGGATAAGGTCCGACTACCAGGGATACTTGAAAATGTTCTTTGAACTTCTTGTTCTCCCATCATAAAGTGTCAGTTCATCAAAACTGTGGGAAATTCTTCAAGAACAACCTTTTCCAACTTGAAAAGGTGTACATATTTTTCATGATTTATCAAACTATCCTGTTTCACTTACTTGATTTCTGAAATCAGTTCCTTGATTTATTTTACTTTTTTTGCAAAAGAATGATTTGTTTCACCTCAGACATCTTTATGATAATGTTTTGGAGAGACTGACATGAAATATTCTGAATGTCTCAAAAGTGGTTTCAGGTGGTTAGTTGGAGGAAATGTGTAGATTCTCAACTTTCTGCCCAACGTGCAAAGGAGGAAAAAATCCGAAGGTGTGGGTAAACTCACTTCTCTGACAGCCTTGCCCCTCTATAGGCAGTCCTGTCTGAGCTAAGGAATCACGCTGTCTGATTGCTGAACAACATCCCTGAGGTATGCACAGGTGGTGCTCTATAATACACTTAATTGAAGGTTATATATGCACCTGCTTACCCTCCTTCTGGAGCAGCGTGGCAAGGAAGCAATCTTCAGAACTGTTGTGACAGGAGGGGGGTACCTTAATTTATTGCTGGGCCAGGCTGGCAGGTAACTCCCTCTTCACAGGGAGCAAGGAGAAAGCAGGGAAGGATGTGCATTTAGATTATTCCAGAGCTAATCTTCTAAAACTTGAAGCAATTAAACTCACTTCTATCCTGTTTGATCATAATTTAAATAGCTGTGAAAATAATTTAAAATATCTTCTTTTTCAACCGGAAGCACTCATAATCCGGTACTTTACAAAAAGCAAGGGCATCAAGTAGAGACCATGAGCAGTGGTATCAGAGTCAGAACAAGCTATTTTTTCTCAGAATCTTGCTTTATTTTCTCTACACTGCTTATTAGATAGCACTAAATATGTTGTAAGAGCCATCATGGTATCCATGTGCGCTATTACTTTTTGAATGTTTGATCTTATTTAATTGCTGTCATATGATACCATATTGAGAATTGCTTCAGTGCTAATTGTGTAGAGAGAGATGATAGGGTGTCGCAAATATCTAGAAAGGTTAAATACACCCACAATCCATGTAGATCAGTACAGCCTTGTGAACAGATTCTAGCTTACATTTTTGGTCTATTTCATTGCAAAATGAGCCCAGTTACTATATTACATTTACCCAGTTAACAACAGGAGAAAAAAATCAGTGCTATGCAAATATACTTCTGCAACTAGAGTAGTCCTAGGGAAACAGAATTAAAATAATCTCTGTCTCTAATTTACTTTGAGACAAAATCAATTTTGTTTTCTTATGTCTTCAACTTGCAATGTGAAGTCAAATGACAGCACAAATTATACATGAATAATAAACTTAATGAATCAGAAATCTAAAATAATATTTTGGGGTCATATGTAAAGTTTCATGCAGACATTTGAAACTAGTTTTGTTTTGTGCTCTTAGTTTTGCTCTACCAATTTGTGACACAAGACAGAGGCCTTTCAAAGTCCACTTCAAAAGAAGTAAGATTTGTGCTGCTTAGTTTGGTGTCTGAGAATCATAGGCTTTGAAAGAAGACTCAACTACGGTAAATGACATTGGATTCACTAGGTAAATTAGGTTTATTTAGAATCATAGAATGTTTTGGGTTGGAAGGGACCCCTAGAGGTCATCTAGTCCAACCCCCCTACAGTGAGCAGGGACACCGCTAACTAGATCAGGTTGCTCAGAGCCCCGTCCAACCTGGCCTTGAATGTTTCCAGGGATGGGGCCTCCACTACCTCTCTGGGCAACCTGTTCCAGTGTTTCACCACCCTCATTGTAAAGAATTTCTTCCTTATATCCAGTCTAAACCTACCCTGGTTTAGTTTAAAACCATTACCCCTTGTCCTGTCACAAAAAAACCCAACAAACCACTTAGAAAGTTTCTGGCCTTACATTCTTTGCATGTATGTGCTGATAACATTAATGTATTACTTCTTAGAAGCTCTGGATGTTCTTATGTCATGAAATCATTTCAACAGATGGTTACTGTATGACCCCCGAATTTCAGTGGATGTCAGCAAAGATGTGCTAGATTAGGTTTATCCTTGGCTTAAACCCACTGAATCAGATCTTACCAGGTAAGAAATGGGCCTGTGTAATCTACCCAGTTGTGGTGTTCCTATCAACAATTTGTGTACATCCAGTATTCCTATGCAGTACCACAGATAGTTTTGGTCAGTAATATATTGCAAATCGCTTTCAGTGGAAAAGTTGCATCTGTTACTTTATGCGTCCCCTCTTCAAAGACATGTACTTCTACCCTGCATTTTTTACAAATGAAAAGGAAACCTGCAATATTAATGATATTTGCAGATAACATGAAATTTGAAAGAGTTTTGAAAGAGACACAGAAATAAGTCAAACAGGAAAATGAGAGCAATTCACATACCTGCAGAAGATAGCCAAGAGTTGATTCCACAGGGTTGAATGCGAATGGAAAAAGAAATAGTCGAAATAATGCAAAACTCAGTGGTAGGGAGAAATTTTACACGAAAAACTGAATGGCAGAGTAACAAGTTTAGTTACTTTATGATTAGATTTCTGTAATGATTTTCATACCAGTTCTGATGCAACTCCAAAGCAGTAGAGAACTTATCTTCATAAGACATTGCGTTATAACACCATGGCATTATTTCATAGATTTTACAGCTGAGAAGTTGGCACACATGTAGATGTATTCTTCAGAGCAGAGAATTCTCAAGAGAAGCAATTTTCTGGCTTAGACCAGACACGCTGTTCCAAGAGGCATTCATCAAGTGAAGCCATGGTACTTCTTCCAAACCAAAGCACACAGAGGTTCTCTCCAGCAGATCAGGAAAAGAAGTCGTGTTACTTTAGTCCTGATACGAATTTTAACCATAAAACTATTCAGCCTTTCTAAAAAAAATGGAGTAGACAATGAATTATAGGAAGAAGGATCTTTGTGTGTGTCTTCAGTAGTGAGACATGAGGATATTTAACCTTGGATTGAGAAGATATGCCTCCTTTTTCTGTGACTTTTGGGACTTGAGGAATTCTGTTTTCAATTCTGGACATCACGATACCAAAAATAGGCAGACCATTTTGCAGTAATTAAAGGAAAAAAACCCTCAGGAATTAGCAGAAGAGATGAAAAATAATTATGCTAAGAAGATTTTGTGCTACTTAACACCTAAATACAGTTTTTGACTGTTAATGCCTAAGTACAGTTTTTGAAATTGTTAAACACCCAAAATCTATTCATAAGCCTAATGTAATAGTGGTTTGTATATGTCTAATAACACTATATTGTTATTGTTATTCAGTTTCAGTAAAAGGATTGCCACAGACTTCAAGGTAGCCAAGATTTCAGCTGCGTAGTTGGCAGGAAATGGCATTTACCCAAGGAAGAGAGACAAGTTCTCTGGCTAGATAACTTTTTAGGCACATGGGTGACCTGACCTGGTACGTCCAGTTTAGAGCAGACACTTGAACTGAAATCTGCTTTGTTCTGGGAACAGGGTGACTGAGCCGTCTTTCTACAGGTATTCTTTCTCTCAGTCTTTCTTCGTGCTGTTTCTCTACTTCGTATTAAAAATGTACAGTTACTTTTCAATGTGTTTTACCTCTGAGGAATTAGAAAGGAAATAATCTGCTGTTCTTTTTTCCCCCACAAAACCTAAATTTGATTTGCTCTATTTTAGACCTACTTATAAGAAGGCTCACAAAAGAGTGTTTAAAACACACACACAAAAAAAGGTGCCTCACTGCTGGTTAATTTTCATTCCCACTTTCATCTTCTTGCTGGTACCATTTTGTCACTGCAGAGGACAGGATCTACTACTATACCCTCGACATGAAGTGCCCTCCCTTGCTCCCTCCCCCTTGCCCTGCAGCATTGATTTAGAGAGGAACAAGGGCATTGAGCTAAACTTCAGTGGTTTAAGACTAAACCATCAGAAGGCATGCCTTACAGCGATACGCAGAACAACTTGTAAAACAAGGGCCATTTTGTGCCCTCAGGCACCGCTCAGGAACATGAGTTGCTCTGCCCTAGACACAGCCCAGAGCTGCCCCATAGTGTATCTCCCTTCCCCAGAAGCCGGCCCCTCACCTTTGGAAACCTCCCTCAGCAGGGAGAGTCCTGGGCAAAGCTTCTGCAAGCATTGCTTGCATTTTGCAAGGAGGGTGATTATTGTCTGTTTGCTTTTTCAGTCGGCATTTCAAAATCTTTTGTTGCTTTAAAGAAAGGCAAAGGAACAGGATAAAAATCTTCCGCAGATGGCAACCTCATAGACGAGAAGGTGCTGCCTTTTCTCACTTTGATTTGTTGAAAGCTTCCTACTCTTTTGCTGCTTTAATTTCATCTTCTTGGCAAGTTCCCAGTGAACCTGTTTTCCCATCTGTGAATATTCTTTTTTCTAAACCAAGGTAACACCGTTGGCAAACATCCCTGGATGTAAAGGGCTCATTTCTTTTTCTGTCATGATCAATAGTACTTGTTTTATCTATCAGACATATTTTCATGTGCGGCCCCTCAAAAGGCCAACATAAAAGCATCGTGTTATTTGACCACTTTGTTCTTATGCGTAAATAGTTGCTCATCAAGGATCTTTCCTTGCATCTAGGGCAAATGGTAAGTGTAGTTCACATCTCTTGTCTTTCCAAGATAATAGATGTATTCCCAGATTCCTGAGATGAATTTTTCACCCGTTTCTGTGCATAACTGGGCTATTGCCAGATGATGCGTACGCATCACAGCGTACAGTCTGCTTATTTATACAAATGAAGGGAAAAAGAATTAAAGTTTATCCCACCGTACCTAGAGGGAAGGAGGACACAGAGAAAGTAAAGACTTTTGCCACAGATATTTATCTTTTTCGGGACTGAACTTCTAGATCACCTGTTGCCTAGTAAAGAGAGTCTGGCACGGTGTAAAATACCCAAGAAAAGGCAGGCTGGCTATGCCTATTCTAGTAAACAAGTGTGCCAATGGCAAATGACATGGCACTGTTTGCATCCGGCTTATTCCCCTCCCCAGAGTGGCCTCAACCTGGACATTGTCGGGAAGATGAGTAGTTAGCATAAGATGAAGCTGTACTAGAGAAGCCAACAATTTAGCAATACGGGCAATCATGACAACCTTGGTCTGTCTTTAAATTATGATTTTTTATTGTAGGTGTAGCCTCAAAACCAGCTGGATTAATTTAGACCAGATGGAGTGCTCTTTAAAAGTATTTAAGACACCTGGACAGAAACCAATAGATTCATTCACATTTTAGTTTGGCCAAAGTCCTGCTTAAGTTCTCCTGATTAAGTCTTGGTTTTCCTTCCATAAGGAGAAAAGGAGAGGCCTCTTAGAATACTTATTAACCCTCCACTTGGAGAACTTCCCAGAACTATAGTAAGCCTGGGGTCCAGCTTCTTCCCAGACTGACTGATTTGAAAGAAAGATTTGAGCCCACATTTGCTTCCTCTTTGGAGGAAGGACATGAAGAGTTCTTTGTCTGAAGGTCATGTTTTGGAGCTATTCTACTTTGTATTAAACAATTATCCACTGAGCTGGAGAAGGTGAGAGAATAAGAGAACAGTTGGATACGTTCATTTATTCAGAAACACAGTGGTGAGCCTACTTAGTTGGATCCACAGCTGAGACACACTGACTGATCCTGTGCATGTTTGTAGGCATTTGCAATACATAGAAAATCAATAATAATGCTGATTTATGCTCCTTCTTCTGCTGAAGCACCTTCCTAAAAGATGTGGATTTGACAGCTTACAATTAGGTGGTTGCGTAACTGATTGTCAACACAAATATTTGTCTCTTCTTCAGTAGAAATGGATGTGGGATATGAAATCGTTACTAAAGCTGTGTCCTCATTGATACTGATGGCTTGTGATTTGGAGTTTATTTTTCTGGGTCACTGCGCATGTTTGTCTAAATTCTCATCCAGAGAAATATATATGTACGTTATTATATATAAATAATCATGGAATAGATTTTCTGACTTCACTTCAGGCACGTTAACCAACACTTCTAAGAAGACACTGTATTTGATTTCATTTAAACAACTTTTGTAGAAGTTTAGCATACAGAAAATAAAGAGGTCGAGAGATGTATTTTCTTTTTCTGTCATTAATTCTGTTAGAAACAAAAAGTCTGTCGAGTAATTAACGTATTGATTTAGAGTAGATATAAATTAACCTCATAAGGTCTTAGGTGAAAGCTTGGGGAATAAAAGCTTGATAATAGTGCTAGAAAAATGTTCTGATTTTCCATGGATATAAATTTTATGGTCAAGGAATGGGAGTGAGAAGGAGTGTTATACATCAAACACTGACATTCTCTTTCATCTAACAGGTTTCATCTTTCTAGCTTTCAACATCAAGAGCTAAGACAGACCCTAATGACTGCGATTAAGATATGCCCTCTTACATCAGGGCTGAAAGTTTTGCCTGGATATTTGAAGGGAAATAATAAAAACCACATAACTGTATTTTACTTGGCTAGAGCTCTCCTTACATTAACCACCATACTGCAGAAAAGTTATGGGATAATGAAATTTTATATGAGGGCTTTTAAACATAAAGTGAGTGTATATTACTGAAAATTTATGTGTCATTTATTCAACTACTATAGTGTTATTCCAGCCAGATCAAACATTTGGCTAGAGCACTAGGACTTAAATTTAGGTTTTTTTAGAGGACAAAAGAAATCAGTAAGAAATAGTGTTGTTGTCAGGGCTATAGTCAGCATGACCTCTGTCTATTGTAGATTCTTCTGTTCAGCTATAAAAGAATCATGGGGCTAGGTGGTTCTAAGCATACAGAAAATCTATTTGCTTCAGTGGAATAAAGAAGGAGCAGCAATTATTTTTACCAGTATATTCAAGCGCTGCTTGTTAATTAAAATGAGACTTAAAGGGGCCTATGCCTGGAAAATTGGGCCATAAATCTGGTCTCTAAATACTTAAATATTTTAAACGTCTCACTCACAGCTGCAATTAGGATGGGATTCAATTGGGGAAAAAGTGCTCAGTTTTGCTTAGTGGTGATTTCCAGGATCTAAGCATATCTCTCCAAGGTGTAAGTCTGAGAGCATAACAGTGTTAATTAGTAGATCTTTTGATCCAAATTTAAGAGGGACAAACTGAGTATCAGCCTAAAGAACTGTCTAGCTCAGACTGGGGTCCCAATGGGTGCTTGGGGAAGGAGAGCAATAAACAAGGCGGGTATTTCCCTGGTCTGTCTTGCATTTTGCACACATCCTAATCTGTCCCAGAGCCGTGCATTTCTAACAGTTAGTAGATCTATCCACCAGCTGCAGTGGAGACAGAGCTTATGGAGATTGCAGGCCCATTTATGTGGATTTGAAGCAGAAAACACCACAGTCTTCGTTTCCATTTCTCTTCCTCAAAGGAAAGATACTGTATTTTCTCTTCTCGCTTCACTCCCTCAGCACCTGCCACCTTCCTCATTAGGTATGCAGGTGAAGTGATGGGAATGGCTTTGGCTTAGATGTTCCTGCTTCCTTCTGCCAGGAAGAAGTTCACTGTTCACTGAATCATGTCCCAGATCAGGTTGAATTTGAATATCACCCATAACAGACAGATCTGTGAAGCTTTATTACAATACGTGCTCCTGTCTGTAGTGGTGATGAGATGGTGGGAATGCGACAGTGATTCTTCTGGGACTGCATGATCCAGGTGCAGAGCATCCATGTATCCTAAGTGCTGAGATGTGATGGAAAGAAAGCTCGAGTGCTAATTTGTATTGCAGGTTGTGTAAATTGGCAATTCTGAGGCCACAAAAAATAAAATTATCTGTGATATGGCACTTGGAGTCTTAAACTCTAGGGTACGGCTTGTGCCTGTCCACTCTGAAACTGTTGTGTACTTCAGAGGGTCAACAAAATGAACGTGCTCGGGTGTGTGCCGCCACATAAATCTCTGCTCTCAGAGACAAAACTGTGGTCCTGCAGTCCAAGCTGAAGCCATATATCTAAAATAAGGGAAGGTACACTTCCTGTCCTAGTTCTTTGCCTGATACATTTCAGTGAAGTTAAATGCAGCTCCATAGCCAAATAAAATAAATTTTTGGCGAGCATGAATAAGGATGTATGGAGAGAAAAATATTTTGATTTGTCTACTCAAGTCACATATGAACTCTTCTGAAAATTGAATTTGTTTAAATGTCAAAGCCAATTCACATGGGATCAGGAGCTCTACATTTTGAAGGAAGTTCATGTCAGGACAAACCTACTTTCCAAATATTGTAACAAACCTAGTACAAAGGCTCAAGTTGATTCCCCTTCTGGACTCATGCCTGCTTGACGGGATGGGACCTGGTGACTGCTCTCTAAGTACTCCCAGGCAGTCTTTCCTAGCAAGGGAGCACTTTGGAAATATCACAGACAGTCATAATATTTGAAATTGCTGGCACTATTAAACATGTGGAGCTTATTAGGGAATATTAAAGAACACCAATAAATGGCTTCTGTGCAGTTCGAGACCTGGCTGTACCAGAGACAAAATATTGAGCGCAACATCAAGAGGTTTTAATGGCTGAATGTAGAAGTAAACATGCTTTTACATAAATAATTTGTTGGTCAGGTGTGAACTGGGGCTAACCTTACCTCTGTTCCCTGTTAGGGATTAGTGCCTTTCCACTCTGCTTCACCTTTCCTCCCCCCTCAGGCGCTAATCCAAACCATTTTCACAAGGTCTGCCAGAGTAGCCCTGGTCTGTGTGCTTGCAAAAGGCCTTTTGTGCATCTTTTCTGCCAGTTTCACTCCCAGACGCTAATCCAATGAAAATATTGTTAATGCCATGTTGTGTAACTGGCTCTCAAAGCCCGCCCTGTGGCGTGCGTGGTGGAGCTCAGTGGCAAGCTGGCTGCCCAGGTGGTGCTGGCTCCTTCTCCATCCTGCTCACCACCGAGGTGCTGAAATGCAGCTTGATGCTATGCTGCTAAGAGTAGTTTTCTATTGCTTCACAAGGGCCTCATGAAGATAAGTAACCAGGTTCATTAAACTGGACAGCAGTGCTATGGATTCACCATGCTTAATTGTTGTTGATAATGATTAACATATGAGCTAGCTCCCCCAAATTCCTTTTGTAATGAATGGGGAGCAGTAAAAATTTTAAAGTGGGGTTGCTGCAATCTGATTTAGCTATCTGCTATGGGATGAGAGGAAACATACGCCAGAAGTACCTGATTTTCTCCATGAACTCTACATGAAGTGTATGGTGCCTGGCTCAGGTGTAGCTGTCCCTATCACAGCGGGTACCAGCCCCTGTCTCTACAGCTTCCTTGCAGAAACAACTAATACATATTTCTTCCCTGTAGGTACTCTTCAGGCATAGGAAAAGAAGCTAAAAATCACTTAGGACAAAAATGAGTGAAGTTCTCATGCAATGAAGAAGCTTGCAAAGCCTTGCTGTAGAATGTCCTCTACAAGCTCACTCATATCCAGACTACATCTATTCAGGTTGTGTAAACAAACAAAAAAAATGAGTCTAACAAAAAAATTAATCATAGCATTGTTTTGTTTCTTGGTGTGAATGGTATAAAAGTTACAGCAACTTTAGAATCCAGACACTGCTTTAATTAAAATACAATTTCAAACCCCCTGGTGCATCATTTATTCCTACACAGAGTAAGCATTTCATCATGAGACATTGTAGGAAAAGGATCGCTAGTTTTTGCAAGTTAAAGCAAGCTACCTGTGAATGTGATCTGCGACTAGACCAAAATTCATTCTGGGTTAGGAGGTAACACTGGGATCCATCTTCAGGAGATCTCTTCTTTTTCCATGCAGCAGGAAACGTGGCTTTTTGAATGTCTGATTTCCTTAAAGCAACACACAGTGCCTTCAGGAACTATCAAGCTTGCAAGAAGTGCTTCATTTTTTCTTTTCACTGGCATAAATATTTGCAGAAAGTTTTTTTCCCTGTTTATTGTAAATACTGATCAAGAAATCAGTGTTTATAAGTCTGAAAATCCTACAAAGAAAGGTCTCAAAAGGAATAGAATACAGGCACTATGCACTTACTGATTATTATTTCTCTCTGATTTTTTTCCTGTTAAAATCTGAAAGCAGTTTAGTTTGTTACACAGACTGTGTCTAATGCATCATTTTCTTGGTATTTCACATATATGTGTGTGAGTATATATATGTAGGTCTAGGTAGTTTACTTAGAAATGCATTGTAAATGTGTTATCTTAACTTCTCTGTAGCTACCTGGCTGACTTTCAAGCAATCACAGAACAATCCGTCATAAAAATTCTTGATTTATATTCTGATTATAGGAGCATCTATGCCATTTAAATACATTTGCTGTGTGCATTATGTATACAGATGTATGTGCATTCAGTATACAGAGATATACATCAAACAAATGTGCTCCATTTAAATACATTCATCTGTTTTTTCTGCTTGTGACATTTTTGCATACTGCTCCAGGTTTCTATAAGCAGGTTTTCAAGGGGAAATTTTGAGCAGCCAAATGAAATTGATGACATGAACCTGATCTCAGCTTTTTATTTGTGCTAAGCAGAGGCCTGGGCAGTTGCTGTGTTGCCTGGTCAGGTGTCTTTTTAAGCAGGCTGTGTTAGACGATAATAGCTGTCTAGGAACAAAGTCGAGCTATTAACAGAAGCCCATTAGCTGCTGCACCAGAGGTAAAGCTATTTGGAAAGCGATTGCATTTCGGCCGCGGGGCCGTTCTGCCGCAGGCGGAGGGAGGTTTGTGAGCAGGCTGCTCTCACAGAACAGGGAGCCCCTCGCCCTCTTGGGGTTTTGCTGAGGCACGAGAGGCACCAGTGTCATTATTGAAATGAAAGAGTAGTCCTCTCTTCCCTTCCACCCACCCTGGCAAGAAAACAACGTGAAACAGAGAGAGTTTGAACATCTTGTGCTCTGCCCCTCTTACAGTCAGTTTACACAAGCACAAAGTTGCTGTAAAATTCTTTCTTCTGCAGCCCAAGGGTTAGGCATGTCTTGGCTCAGTTTCGCTGCCATGTGATGTCGAGCCATGAACCATCAGGGTCAAAAATGTACTTGGGCAGCATCAACCACCTACTGCCTCACATAGTAGAAAGCACTGCACACAGGCAGAAACTAGGAATGCTTTTTTTTGCCGTTAAAGCCGTCTGAACAGAAGAAAACCAGCAGAAAATACAATCTTTTATCAGCTGCAGGCTGTTGTCATGAGTGACAGAAGCAAATATGCCTAGCTGCCTCGTCTGGCTGGTGGCGAACACCGCTGCTGCCCGACGGAAGCGTTAAGGATTGCCGCTTCCCTCCGCATGGGTGGGACGTGGCTGCTATCGATGTGAACTGGCAGCCGTAGCCTGAACTGAAGAGCCCGCGGAGTTCCTGCAGGTTGCACGCAGCGCTGGCAGGACCTCGGAGCAGGGATCTATTACAGCTGCGGAGAAAATTAAAGTTTTGCTCATACAAGGCGAAAACCTGTTCAGCTGCCTTCAAAAATGCACTGAGGAGGTGAGATTGAACTCTAGTTATCTGCCGGTGCTGATGGAGGGAGCCCTGGCTTGCCATTTAATTTTCATCTTTTCAGTCCTATAGCACTGAGAAATGTAAGCTGACAGCGCAATACAGAGAGTTCTCGGAAGCTTAATGTGTTAGTGTCAAATGAAACAAAACCTGAGATTAGCTTTCTAAAGGATTTTGTCTGCTACAGATAAGAACTGAAAGGCTTTTATAGATCAGCTCTGTTGAATACGACTTTGGGGGAGGGAAGGGGGAGATGAGCATCGAGGAGGGATAGTGATGGAGCAGTCAAATGGATTAATGGATGGTAACTGTAAAATGGTGTGTTTGCCTGCATAATTAGTACCTGCTCGGGTTACAGAAACTCAGGGTAATTTACTGAGGCTGCAGATCATGCCTTAACCTGAGAAAGATAAAATAGATTTCTAAGGCCTATAAAAACTTGGAATTGTGATAGTAATTACTAAATTCTAGGTTTTCTGGTCCTTAGTTTACACTTTTTGAGCAGCTTCACTTAGTATTATATAACTAAATATTCATTTAGCCAGAGAAAATGTGTTGTCACATAGGAAAAGCCTTTCGAGTGGAGGAGAGGGACCAAGGGTTGACTGACTATGTCTATAAAGCGAAACAGTTCCTGTAAGAAAGCTTGGGAAGGGGGTCACCCAGAGCTGCCAGGTGGCCAGGGTTGCATCCTTGAACACAGGAGGTGGCAGCTCTGCTTCGGGCTGGGTTGGAGGTCTTGGGTTTTGCCAGTAACCCCTGGCTGCGTGCTGCTGGTCCCTGAGGTCTCTTGCCCAAGGTATTTTGGAGTTGTTTCCTTTTAAATTTAATGAGAAGGAAGGACATTGCTTGAATAGCAGTTTGTTTTGAGTGACTCTGTCACACAATTGCCTCAGCTGGCGGAGGTGAGCAAGCAGGGCAGCACCGAGCATGCTAGGGCAGGAACCTCCATCCAGTACTGCTGGAGCCAGGAGAAAACCCATATCTACCACCTGCCAGTGAGGACCATGCTGCAAACCAAGGCAGAACCTCAGAAGAGCAGGGGGAAAGTTTGTTCAGATCTGAGATGGGTCTTCATGTCACAGGACTGTTCATGAACCATGCTAGAGGGAAGGGAATGTCTCTTGGTAATGCCATTCTGTTTAAATTGGCATTTTGGTTTCAGTAGGTAGCTTGGCTTTTGACAAGCAGACTTCTTCCAAGCCAAAACTGTTTTGTTAGAAAACCCCCAGGCGGCAGTAATGACAGCATGCACCAAATCGCTGACTATGGGTATCTTCTGTACCATGCCATAGCAATCTTCTGAGGAACAGCTGGTGGTTTCACCAAGGCGCGTGTGCCCTGGCACGGGCTTAACAAGTCATGCCGTGGGAAAATTGCAATTCCATGGAGGTTTCTGCATCCCGATGTCTGATTATACATAGTGCAAGTCTGTGCTGAGCAGATGGCTTTCCAGACATCTTGAATTGAAGAACTGAGTCTGTGTTTCTGGAGGGTGGACTCTTCAATAGTATTTATATGGTTTGAGAAGCCACCAGGGAAAGTGTTTTCAATTATAATATTGCTTCTAAAGTACCTATGTGCTTCCAAAGATGCCAGCTGCACCGGAGATGCTCACCTAAGTCTGTTTCTCTGGCTGCAGGCAGATAAGGGTGGGATGCTTTCACCTAAGTGTGGCAGAAAAATTTCATTTCATTTCATTTCAGGATCGCTTAATTTTTCACAGTTCTCTTGGTAAAACTGGGATATTTTGTAGAGGGTGCTATCTAGCTTAAGTAGCTAATAGATGATGCTATTTAAAAAATTCATAAAAGCTTAACCTGCATTTGCAGAGCAGTTCTAACCAGAGGTAATTGCCTGTGTGGCACACCCTACAAATTAAACACTGAATAAGAGGGGTAAATTATCTTCCCTTTTCTGGGTGGCAGGAGAATGCAATGACACAGCTGCAAAGTTGTTAAACTCTAAATTCGCAGCCTCTCCCCCCCCCTTCTACCTCGCCTGTGTGTCGATAGCCTTCGCTAATTTAGACTGACTTTCTTTACTGTTCCCAAATAGATGAGCTTTCAATCTTCTCACTCTCATTGTCTGCTCATTTTTTTGTTTTCCTCGTAGGAAAATGTAATTTTAAATACCTTGTGTTGGTTATTTCCCCTAACAAGCAACTGTCAATCAGATACGAGTTGAAAGGGACAGGCCGTCCCAGGGAAGCACAGCTCCCCTTCAATGCCTGCGCTCATACCCCTGGGAGCCAGGGACTGCCTGGGAGAGAAGCAGTCCCAAAACAGAGCAGGGGAGCTGGCGCCAAGCTCTACTGACAACACTTAAACTACCGGCTCCGTTTTTAGCATAGCAGAAGCCCCATCTGCTTCCAAAATTAAAGTATATGCGTGTTTCCTTGCTGCCCTCATATAAAATGCTGCTCTAGCAAATTTGATGAAAGGGTGGTGTAGCCATGAAAATTCAGTTTGCAAATACACATTCCTTTAGCAAAACTTACAAAAATTATATTTTGAAATCTAAGCGCTCTGCAAGTCCTTATTTTAGTACTGGAGCTTAATGTTGCTGTATGTCATGGTCACTTTTTATTTGATTCCCCATATGTCTCGTGGTAGCTGTGAAATGAGGAGGCATCTGATTCTTTCAAGGTTTTTCAGTTGATGCAGGAAAACCTTTCAAGCTTCTTTAGTAAATAGATTTTTGAAAGGTCGTCTGCGTAAGTTATGTCTTTTATTACCAAACATCAAAGTATTTTAACTCCATGATGGCGTGCAAGGGGTAACCGCAGCTGGCTTGTGATGTCACTGCAAAGTGAGATCAATGGCAATGCCTTCTGCTAAACCTAGAGAAGAATTCATCCCCTCCATGGTTCCTCCTCTCCCATGCAGGATGAATCAGTGCTGCCTTAGTTAAAGATAATGGAGTTCCAGCAGCAGAAAATAATTTTAAGGTGGTGGTAGTGGGAGGGGATCAATGCCAAAAAGTAGGTTTCATGCTTCGTTTGAGTGACGCAATGGAGAAGGAAGATAATCCATCCAGTTCGCCTGTCCATCCATAACTGAAGACTTTTTCCATGAACCAGCTAATTTTGGTGTTTCCTTAAATAGTCTTCTGATGTTTCAAGCTTCCCATCTTTTACTCTAGAACAGGAGGACTGTGTATAGTTCGAGCTTCCCAGGTATATCTGGGGAAACAAACACAAGTGTTTTTCATTCAAAGATTCTTACATTATAAAGTACCTGACTTGTACAGAACATGGTTACCCAGTGGCAAATGGTAAAAAGTACACAAAATACTGGGAAGCTGACAGAGAAAAAAATGACAACAGCAACAATAGAAGTAGAATGACCCAGCATAAGCCAAGCCGTCAAAGGAACAAGAGGAAAAAACAGAACTGAGGCCAAAACATCCTCCAGAACAAAGCTGGAGAGACAGATAGGACATTAGCAAAGTTGTAAATGGCTCCAAAATCAGGATGAATTTTAGGAGAGTGTTTGTAAATAAGATTTAGCGGTCTGTTCTTGTCTTTCCTTTCTTTCTTTAGTAACACTTTCACTAGATTCACTGAACAATGCCTTGTCCTTGCCTGTTAGTATGTTCATCTAGCATGATAAGTAGGCATCCTATGCAAAAGTTAAGCCCAGAGTTTTGCAGCTGCTCAGGTCCTTCCATGGTCACTTACTGGGACTGCAGATGCAATGAGCCAGTAAGCGCCAGAGCTACCTTCCCCTCACTTTTATTCTCTTCACTAGACCTGCTTGTTGTGTGGTTGGACTCAAACATCTTCATTTCACCTATGTCGTTTTGAGAAGTCTGGGCTGGTTTGGAGGTGGTGAAGCTCCAGCCAGGGAGAGGAGCAAGCTCCGAGGTTGCATTCATCCTGGAAGAAGATAAAGGCGAGCAAGCAGCTCTGGGATAATCTGTTCTTCCTGGTTAGATATGGAGGCCACTGTGCTTTGGATCAGCTCTAGAAATCGGTCCCAGGAAGGGAGTAATTTTTCTACTCCATGATACTAAATTTCAGGTTTAATCTCTGGTAATAAATGTTTCCTTTTCTCTCTCTTCCCCCTTTCTTTTTTTCTTGGCAATCTCATGAGAGGTCTCCATCTTGTGCATCTGAGTCTCACAATACAAGAAACACCAAGGACTTTGTGGGGTATTGGAGCATAATGAAAAGGATTATTATGGGCTGTGGCTGTTGTTCCTCTGTTAATAAAGAATTAGGTATTTGAAGCAAAGGACATTGTATGGAGTTTCACTACGCAACGAAGTTATCAAGGAGAAATAATGTAGCAGACAATGATTATTTCATAACTCATACAGAAGGCTATGATTAAATCTCATGATATGATTTATTGAATTCTGAGAGAAAAAAAAAACCTAAGACAAGGTACTAGAATAAGAAATACTGAATGAGTGATGATTTACAGACAATAAGAAACTGCATCTGCGCTTCTACCTCAGGTGTCAGACTCGGTCATCTTACGGATATGTGCTCTTTGGTATCATTAAAGAGAAAATTAAAAGTCATTTCCAGTTTCTCCAGTATAGTGGCTTTGCATTTGAAGAAGCTTATGACTCACGTTGTGTTTACTTCATCAGGGAGCCTGACATTTAGAATGATGTATTTAGTGAGAGTGGTTGTATAGAGGAAGAAAATTCATTTCTCTTAACTACACTTATCTTATATGTTAAGCACCAGCAATATGTTTAGATCCATGCTAGAGAGGAGGCCTAATTTTCTTCTCAGTCACACCTGTGTTAATTAGAAGTAATTCTAGCGCAGCAGCAAAGTGACTTGGTAAAGTGACAGGGAGTACAAGCTTTTCCTTCATATGTTGGTGCTGCTATGTGCAACAGCAAAGTTTTGATACATTTATTTACATTAAACAGGATTTTAATGCTTTAGTTGTACCAATAAAATATTTTATTTTGCATTGGAGAACTATAGCTTTGGCCCTAATTTTTCATTTATTATACAACTAAAGTAAATGTCTGTGGAGGCACTAGCTGCAAACCACAATTTCAGTCATTTTTGTGGCTTGGCAATAAGCATCATTAGTCTTGACTTTTTCAGTCACACATCAGGCTGACATTTTACTACAACAAAGGGGACATTTCCTTCTGCTTTTAAAGATTTAGCTGGTGTGTTTCTCAAGAATTGAGGGGGGTTTTTTAATTATTACTACAACAGCAACGAGGACTGCAGGACCAATTTGGTTTAGAAGCTTAAAAATTCCCTCTTTGTTCACCAGAGGTGCGTACTTTCAGCAGCAGAGAAGAGAGACCACGGCCAAAACTGGGGTGGACAAGGACTACTTTTCCAAGTGTATTGTGTTTTCTTGTTTGTCACTGCTTGCAAGAGGTGGCAAACATTTTTCCCTTGGCTTAGCTATGTGATTTATTACACTTTCAGCTCTTGTAGCAGTTTTCTAGCTGCTCTTTTTAGTGATTCTGAGATAGTCTTTACTGATTCAGGGGAAGGAAATCTCTGGGATGCTTTCTCCTCCTAGAAGCAAAACCAGTCTATAGGAAGAGCTGTATTTGTGGGATCTCTAAATGCAGGTTTTGATGCTACAGTAAGACTCAGGGCTGAGCAGTCTTCGTAACAGAGCCACATATAACATTCGTTGTAAATGTTTGTTTTCCTTTCTTTTTCTGCTAAAATTTTCTACTTTCTGAAGAAAATTTGATTTCTTTTTTCTCTGCATGAAGGAAAAGAAGCCATATACTTTAACCAGCTTGAGTTTGATTTGCTGGTAGATCAAAGAAAATCTTTCTAGCACACTTGGGAGAAATACAAGTGCTGTTGGATAGATGATGCCAAATAACAGCCACATAAAAAGAAAGAGTATATCCTTTTGCAGCCCTAGTTTCTTTCATTTCATGCAGCTACAGCTTCTAGAAACCCAGCACTGTAAGGATTTGTTGGTGGTACCTACGCACACAACCTTCGGAAACCTGCCCGCCTCTTCCAAGCTCACGTATCTTCAGGCCTCAGAAAATACCTTCAGCAAAACTACAGAGTCCTGCCCAAATTGTTGGCTCCTAATGGATACATTGGCTCAGGAGAAAGGAGGCATCCGACTCATTCACAAGAACTATTTCAAGTGACCTAATTAAACAAAAGAAACCATGCTCTGAGCCGCTGCTCCTGTACTGGAGCCCTTGATGGCCATCTCACTTTACCCCACATTTTCACTCTGTTCTGTACAAAGTGTTATTAAATCATATAAGAACAAATCTCTTCAGTTGTTATAAATTTCCACATGAGTCACTTTGATTTTGGACTTCCTAATGATGTTCCTTTAAATTACGAGATCATAGTTTCTACAGTTTCCCTGTTGTTTGAAATTTCATAGAATCATAGAATCACTTTGGTTGGAAAAGACCTTTAAGATCATCAAGCCCAACCATTAACTTAACCCTGCCATCCCACCACTAAACCATGGCCCTAAGCAACTCGTCTGCCCGGCTTTTACATACCTCCAGGGATGGGGACTTGACTACTTGACCACTTCCCTGGGTAGCCCGTTCCAATGCGTGACAACCCTTTTAGGAAAGAAATTTTTCCTAATGTCTAACCTAAACCTGCCCTGGCACAACTTGAGGCCATATCCCCTCTTCCTATTGCCTGTTACCAGGGAGAAAAGACACCTCACTGCCCCCTCCTGTCAGGCAGTTGTAGAGTGCGATAAGGTCTCCCCTCAGCCTCCTCCAGGATAAAAAAAAAAAAACCCAGTTCCCTCAGCTGCTCCTCATTTCTTAATATGCATAGAGGTAGTGTGATCCCTTTCATTTGGACAGATTAAAAAAATAAAAGGATGTTTCAGATGGTCTCTACTGTACCGAGATGGCTGCTTTAGGAGTGACCTGAAGCTGGGGGCAGCCTGCAGTGCAGCCCCATGTAGCTGCATTGCCTTTGTAAGCCTGAACCTGGTTGCTCTGAAACCTGCCTGCTTTCGTAGCAGGCAGTGCCACTTTTCCACCGGGAGGGACCTCAGGCTGCACTAAGAGAAGATGCTTGTGGACTATCCCACGAGGTAAACAGTAACTGTTAGGTCTGCACACCAGCTCTTGTTTTCACTTTCAGCGTCCACACATGTTAAATTTATCTTCAGTCATTCATCTAACATGCATTATGTCTGCACTACAAGTGATTTTTTTTTCCCCCGAGCTCGTAGTGATTATGTACCTCGTTAATGTTGCTGTACTATTCCTGCCAACAAGTGTCTCTGCTGAGAAGCAGGAAAAAATCTGTATAGCTTTTCCATTTTTTTATCTTACTTCACCGTTTCTAACAGTGAATGACGATGACTTTGTGAACATGCATCCCCTCTTCTTTATCCTCCGTATGTATATCACATAGTTTTCATCATGTGCTCTCTCAGATGAATGGAAACATGCATCCAATAGAGAGCTGGGAGGTTCTCTGCATGGGCAGGCCATTCCTGGTAGTCCTCAGGGGGTGGATAAGTGGGTCTAAGGACTGGTCTTCCAGGGACAGATTTTGACGTGGGAAGTCTTTCCTTTTTAGGTTCTGCCTGGAACAGTTTGGCGAGAATAAAACCGTTGTTACCTGAGGTATAACAAAGAAACTGAAAAGTAATAGTCGAAGACTGGAAAACTTCATGGAGCGGAGTAGGGAGCTTAACACAGCTGGGAGAGGCAGGTGGGAGAGCGGGTGAATTAGTTTGTTGGTAAACATTTAACGCTGGAGTTAAGGGTGGAGAAGGTTGGAGTTTTAGGCTAGCTGGAAACTGCCAAGGTACCTCAAGTTGTATTTTAGAAACTGAGAGCAGGCTGAGGCTTGTGTGTTTGTGACAGCTTGCGAATCCGGCCGCAAGCCTGCTTTTCCGACACGGTGTAGATGAAGCCATGATGCCTGTGACGGGGGTTGTTCCAGGAGAACTAGTCAGAGAATCAGCTCCTCTAGTGAAATACCTCCACATATTTATTCTGTGCGGATCAAACTATGGAAATATTTCTTGATTTAACTGTATTTTTCAGGATGATTTTTTTTCAGTGCTATGCGTTCTGCCTGCTCAGTGCCAGCAGCCTGGCTTGTTTTTTGCTCTATCATATCACGGTTTCAGCAGAAGAAAAAAGCACTACAAAAGTTAGCAGTAACAAATAGCTCAGGAATGGAATGGCAAGTATGGGAGCAATTCCCTTTTGGCTGTCAAGCACAGAATATGGATCACACAGCTAAGCATTTGCTATTTTTTATAGCTATTTTGCAGTGTGGCACAGAGAATCACATTTGACTGTTAAAATTCATGCTTTAATTAGAAAAGCGTATCCCTTCGGTATTTTGTTTTAAATTGCAAGGAAACCTGGAGTAAGGATTTAAGTCTGACTCCTCTTTTCTGGGGCAAGCAGAATTAAGTACAAATAAGTACAGCCTAGCCTGGAGATATTATTGCAGAGCTACTGTCAGGAATGGAGGTGCTAAAGTGGATCTGTAAGGTACAGAGAAAGTAACCCAGACTGAACAGGATTTGTTGGGTAGTGGTGGGAGGGGAGCTGCTAGACATTGCCTTAGTTGTGTTGGCTTTCTTTATGGGGATGCAATATCAGATCAGTCTGCAAACACGCAAAATACAAATTAAAAATATGTCTCACTGAATATTGATAGGGACCGCAAAACCACGGAAAAGTACAAAGTCGTAACTCTTCTTAAATAGCTTTCACTTCTAAAAATTTAGGGATATCTTATTTTGTCCTTGAACTGCAGGGAGGCAATTCATTCCTTTCCCCAGATCCCTTTTCCCTGGAACTGCACAACAACTGCAGTCCTTTCCTACTTTACTGCCTCAACATAGCAGTTACCTTATAGACAGAAATAGCTGTTGCAGTTCTGACCTGGCTATCTTATAAATAGCCACTGCATCTTCAGTGTTACACTTAAAATCCCTTTTTATGGGTGAAGACAAAAAACCTTACATGGAAAGAATTTATTTTTAGGGTACTTCCAAACTGAACAGTCTAATCAAAGAGCTGTTACTAGCCCAGATCTAATTGCTATAGATCAAGTGAGAAAATACAGATGGACAGTATTACAGGAAAAGCCTAATTAAGAATACAGATGAAACTGTTATCCTCACATTTCCAAGTCTCTACCCCATCTCTGCTGTTACGCTTGCCCCTGTGCTCCCTCTGGGTCTGAGGTTGGTGTCTTCAGCCCAAGCAGGTGGTGGCGCTGTGCCAAGTTGTCACCTCCCAGATCCTTTCTGGGGACAGTGTGACACTGGTGGGTGGGAGGGATTTCTTCCTTCTCTTTGCCAGCAGGAACATGACATTGCTGATGTTTTCTGCCTCACTCCAGACCTGAGACGGAACTATCTTTAAGAACATCTTTATCTTTATACACCTCCTACCATGCTTAACCCCTTTTTCTGTCTTCACTGGCTCTGCAATTTCATGTTGCTTCTCAATATCCCTTGTTTACTATCATGCAGTGTTGGTTAATCGCCATCTGTTCGCTTTGTTATAGCTGAAACCCATTTTGCACAGTTCCCAATCCTCCTCGTCCTTAACCAACCATCGTGGGCAGCTCAGAGCCTGCAAGCTCCAGCGCCAGCCCGTGCCCATGCTGTTGTCATCTCCTGCCTGTACTGCTCTGCGCCCCTTCCTGGCTCCCACTCCGATCCCATCGTGCCGCATTCCTCTACACAATATCATTGTATTGGGGGCATGAACATTTCACTCTACACCAGATAGATTACTACTCCTAGTCATAAAAATTATGGTTATACTCAATGAACGTACAAAGAGATTATTCCAACAGTTAGGAATTAGCCATCTGGTCTTTAGAAAAAAAGGGTGTTACAGCTAAACAAGCTAAAACCAAGCTCCAGGCAGGCCAAGCCAAGCTCAGGCAAAGCCAGACAAGCCTTGCTCCCGTGACCTTGCAAAGTCAGTGTCACGTCTGCGGCCTGTTGCTAGCAATGGCAATAGGGTGACTGCGGGGCAACCAGGCTCCATCAGGTCTGTCAGTCAGTATTATTAGCTCTTACAGTTTTCTGTTTTCTTTTTCCCAGCAAAATGTCATATTGACAGGTTCATCCAAGGGTCCATAAATAACTTAAGAATGAAGGTGACTGTTCTGTTAAAAATTTATGTATGCAAATTCACCTTAAAAGCAGCTGCTTGCTCTGAAGGCTGAGTTCTGTAATCATTAAAATCCAGTTACAATTGTGTTGGATGAACACAAGAGAAGGGTAAGGTTGCTTCTGTGGAGGCAACTAAAACTTTTCCAATTTCTTCTTGAGGGGCCTGTGTTTGGGCAATTGGGATATGGAAAAGCCTGTCACCCTGACACCAAGCCGCAGCAAGGCTCACTCAGGGCAGTCTGGGTTAGAAGATGTACAGCAACTCTGCTGAAGCAGTGGCAGGTCCAGGTCAAGTGGCTCCAGCTGCCACCCACCCTCACCTACGAGGGCGCTTGGTTCCAACTCTTGGCCAGAAGTCATCCTCCTCCCCTTATTTGTAGTTTAGGCCAGTTTCTTTCTTTAGCTGTACTGCATACCCAACACTCTGAAATGATGTAACATGCTCTGAAATGATGTAACATGCTCTAGGAGAACCTGCTTTAGCAGGGGGGTTGGACTAGATGATCTTCCAAGGTCCCTTCCAACCCTTGCGATCCTGTGATTCTGTGTGATTGGTGTTAAAAAAAAACCCAACAGTTAAAAGCTGCAGATGTGAGGAGGTGCTGAACTCTGGTAGGAAGGTAGAGCAAGAGCAGAGACGGAGAGGGGAAGGGGCTGGAGTTGACAACTCCCTGGCGCGGATCAGCAGCGGGTGGGCACTTTGCTTAAGCGAGTATTAACATGTGTTAGCTGAACCTGATGGGTTTGACTGAATCAGGTTAGGGAGCTGTCAGCTGAGCGGGTTATGGCAGGAGATTTGAAAGGGTGCCAGTTTTTCCCAGGGAGGTGGAGGAGAGAGGCTGCCACTGAACTGGGGGACGTAACCTTCTGACCCAGCTGAGCTCCTGCCGGGGCAGGGTGTAAACAGACCCTTCAGCTAAAATTAAAAAATCATAGATTAGAAGCTGGGAAGAAGGGAGGAGGAGAAAAATACAGATTTAATAGGAAATGCTCAAATTTCCATCTGGCAAAATTGGAAAATCTGTGTGAATTTTAATAGGACAAAGATTTTTGCACCAGTATGCCCCTGGGAATAATGGGAAAAATTATCTCCTTTTGTTCAACATCTCAAAACAAACCCTAGGCAGGCTTTCAGCCAGAATCCTCTTCTCTCTCCTCTTCATTTAGCTCATGGATGCTCCTGCCCTGCTCAGTGCTGCTTGTCAGCCACCAGAGCTGGAAGCTTCCCTGTTCCTCCTCCTCCCTGGTTATTTCACTGCTTCATCAGGAAGAGGCTATTGCATGTCAAGTGCTAAACTGCAGTCTCTGTGATCCGCTGGACTGAGAGCAATAGGCATCACAAATATTTAAAAGTCAGAAAGCAATCTGAAGAGCGAGAAGTGTGTTCATATAGTCTCTTCTCTGCTTCTAAGACAGTCTCCTGTTTTTTCTAGGGCTGATTTATTGCTTTTGAACCTACTGAACCATGCTGAAACCTAAATTCAGCCTGAATTTATGAGGATGGAAGGATACTTGCTTCACTTTTCAAGTTTTTAAACCTTGGTACCTCAGTCTTTTATAATATACTATATAACATACTATTATATCTATTTATAATGTAACTATATATCATAGTTTAAACTTATTCTACTTTTCAATTTAATGCTTTAAAATTGTTTTTAATTCCATAAATGTGTAAACTGAGATAATTGCTTCCAATTATTAATATTAGACTTGAAGAGGTGAATTTTTATTTCCCCTTTCATGATAACTCCATTAAAGTGTCAACATGAACTACTGTGAATTAGTAATTTTAGATCATTATTTTAAGTAATAATTAGTTCCTCATTATTTAGGAGAAACTATCCCAACAAGAGGTGATATATGTTACCTCAATGTGTGGCGAAAAGTGAGAAGTAAATTTCAGATGTATTTGTTAGGTAATAAGAAAAAAGAAAAACATTTTGATTTCCAATTTTGGTTGCAAACATTCTTGATATTACCTGGAAAAGCCGCATAACAAAAATGGCCCTAAAAGGAAGATGCTGTCCCATTAATGTTTGTAAAACGTTTCATGGTACTCTTGAACAACTTTGATAGTTGTATTGAAAATGTAAAAAACACATTTAAATGCATTTCCATTAAAAATTAGTAGTCATAATTTTAGTCATCTGCAGTTTGCTACTTCTAATTAACAAAACCAGAAAACTTTCTGTGCTTCTCGAGAAACCTTTGCTACAGTGGAGTCTCATGTTGTCTGTACGAGAGAGGCGACGGCCTATGACTGCCAGTATAACGTACAACGAACCCATCTTTTCCAACTCTTGGTGAAGGGCGTGTTTGATGGGTATATGAGAAGTCAGGCCAACCAGCTCTGCCTGGCACTGCAAGTGGCGCGGGTTAGCTTTACCAACGGCAGAGCTGAGCCGGGGCTCAATTAGCGCTTCTGCTCTGAGATTTCTGATGGATTGTTAAAAGCATTTCATTTACGCATATATACTCACATGCATGCTTTAGACAACTGTACTGACAGGTTGGGTTTTAATAGTGATGAATTGAGGGGTGAGAGATAACCAGGGAGTCCATATTCACAGCTTCTGGGGTGCACCACTAGCATGCTCCTTTTTTCCAGTATTACACTCTGGTTGTCATTGTGGCAGATTTTTTTTTTTAATTATAAGTTATCTAAAGCGTAGGGTATTTTAAGACCACAAAATAATACAAGCTGCACCCCCAGCAAGCTGAACTTCTGATACATTATCTTGCTTTTTTTTCCCCTGAACCCAAATCTGCAGTGTTATCTCAGCGGTCCAATACGTGAATCAGGCTCCTTTTTTCTTTTTTTTAAGTGGTGCCTTTCCGATATTGTGACAAGCAGTCTGTGAAAAATGTAGAACTGATAAAAGAAAAAGAAATTGTTTACAGATAAGGCTGCTTCATCCTTTGCTGTTGTACCAGAACAAACAAAATTGCTTTGTGAGCTTGGGAAAGAATGTACATTTTTTAGTTCCTGAAAAGTAGATTTAGAACAAAGTGGGAATCACTGCATTAAGCACACATTGCTACCAGAGAAATGGGACCTGTGCTAGGTTATTATAAAACTCAGCTCTTCATTAGCAGTAACTGTTAATTAGCCACTCGGAGTCAGGGAGGCTGACCAAGATCTTTCTGGGTTTGTGTGTTGCTAATCAGGGTGGCATAACACATGTCTGCATTGCACGGCACGGCTCCAGATCGCCTGTGCTGGTCTCTTGCTCCGGTAGCTTCCCAAATCTTCCTTTTCCAAACCACATTTAGGAAAAAATAGTAAACAAGAAGTATTCACATAATTTAGATTTTCAGATGTTCCCAATCCATCTGCTAATCCTGGATGAGGAGAGGGGCCCTCTTACAGAACTAATGTGAACAGATTAAGGAAAACTGTCCTTAGCTGCTAGTGTCAGGAGATAACTATCTCAAGGCTGAGCCACGTGGATAGGTCATGTTTTTTCCTCCCCTACCTCTGTGCAAAGACAGCCCAGCTAAAATAGCCCTGAAATGGTTTGGATTAGCTCAGCTGCCTGTGCACTGCGGGAGATAAAGAGCAATTAAATGATCCATTAATAGATTTGGGTAGTAATTAAAAACTTACTTGACTATGACTATGTGGCTGTGTCTTAAAAACTAACGAGCACAGCTTAGCTTAAGTAGCTGAGCCCTAAGATGCTTTGGTGGTGATGTGGCATTCTGAATCTGGAAGAGACATCAGTGTTGCTGTTGGGCATAGGAAAAGCTGTTATTTCTTGTTTAGTTGGGTCCCATACCTCATCCACCACTGCCTGCTGGGTTCTCGCCTTTCAAGGACATCTTGGACAAAAAACCCCAACTCGTTGCACCGTCTTCTTGGGGCAGTGGAAGGTACAATCTGTTTCTTAGGACTTGTGTCCATAGAGCATGACAGGCTTATACAGAGCTGGAAGAAATGCCACCGCTAATGATATGCTGATGTGTAGCGCTTCTCCCGCTCCGTAACATAACCCGTGACTTCCTACCACATGTCATCCTGTGATCACGAGGCAGCAGCAGCTCCCAGGATTTCAAAGTCCATTGACTTCTTGGTTTCATTTTATCTGCTGCTTTGTACTTCTGAAGCTCTCCAGGGGCTGATGTCAGTTCTTCACAGCAAAGGCCGCCTTGTTTTCAATTTTCTGTTGCACGAAATGTCAGTATGGAAGAACCTGTGCCTCCCTGGTGCTGTTGTGCAATTTAGCTGGGGTCTACAGCAAGGAGCCTGCTGCAAGCCGGAGCGGCTGGCCCACAGCAGGACCTGGCAAAGGAACGTCCCCAGACATGGCTACTTTTAGGATGACACATATTGTTTCACCCAAGACACTGTGGAACAATTATTTCTATGGCCTTTTTTTTTTTTTTTCCCCCTTTAGCTGATTTTTTTTAGAAATTGCACC
>NW_009260399.1:3216411-3227380 GCF_000687185.1 Egretta garzetta | reverse complement strand
AAGAAACTGTGGAACAATTATTTCTATGGCCTTTTTTTTTTTTTTCCGCCTTTAGCTGATTTATTCTAGAAATTGCATCCATTCAAAAGAAAACAAAAAACAAACCAAAAAGTATTCCTTTGAAGCTAACCAATGGTATTCTAGTTTTAAGGGAAAATGAGTGCTTGGTGGACTGTTGACAGCAAATAATTTATTCATTGAATTTAGCTCTTTTATGTTTCCCAGTTGCCAGTAAACAGATGATGACAATAAAATTCAGAAACGTATAAGTTGCTCATATGCTAATCAGTAAAGGAGTATTTTATGTGGATAAACAACCCAGAGATTGATCTGGCCATGAACTGTATAGTGCAGGACTCTTTGCATGGTCAATATTCTCAATTATCGTGATTTTTACTAGAGACACAAGTACCTTGTATTCTTTTCATGAAGGAATGTGTTAGTTTTAGGAGCAGGGCCTGATGCAGCTAGATGTAGGTGGAGGATCAAACTTCATTCCAGAGAGATATGCTGAAATACCAGCAATTGCTAAATTAACATTCATATGCCAAGATTGCTTTTTGAAGTAAGTCTAAAATAACGTGCCTCATTTAAGTTTTAAGTGATTTTTAAAGTATTAAATGCTTAGCTTCTGTCAACATGACTACAGCACCTATTGTAAATGCAAGGTTTAATGCTGCTGTTAATAATGAGAGAAGTGTTATTACTGCTGTTATAGTTGACGGGACTTCTACTACTGAGATTTTTAAGAACTGGCTGGCTGGAAGCCTGTGGGGAGTGCTTTAGGTATGGATGATCTCGCCTTAGCACGGGGGGATGGACTCGGGAGGTCTCTGTTTTCTGGGATTCTTTCTGCAGAGAGGAGGTTTGTATACAACAGGCCAAATAATGGAAAGCCTGGATGTGATGGTCCAAGCAATCCATGTTGAAATTATTAGTAGTAAAATCAGCCTGGAGGGTCCAGTTTGGCTCAGGACCTGCAGGATGACTGCAGACTGTATTCAGCCAGAACAAAAGCTGGGCCCTGCTCCAGGGAATTCAGTCTTATTCTCAGGTCCTTTGCAAAGCTCTTGCTTGATGAACTTTTCATCCCTTTGTCAAAAAAAGAAATCAACTTGGCCAATGAAATAGAATGACTTTTTGAAGGCCAGATCGTTATCAAATAAATGACTACTGCTGTTTTGATACTGTATTTCTCATGCTGCTGTTATATACATTTAATACTGATCTATCATGCTAAGAAATATGCATACAGCACTGAATATGTTGACCAGGATTTCTCAAAAGAACAATTTTCTACAGAGTACTTAAAAAATGCAGTCTGAAATCATTTTGCTGTTCCTGGCTTGCAGGAAGGGACAGACTTTTTATTTCATAGAAGATTAATGTGTAGTCAGAAGGAAGAGAGTGCTTATATTTGGATCATTCTTCACAGGCAAAAGGCTGACTTTGTTTCACAGTGATTGCCTTTGTTTGATAAATAGTTCCTGGTTGAAATGGAATACGTAAATATTTAGGGACATAAATAACTCAGTGGTGGTAATGACTTACAGACAGTGATATATCAATGCTATTATGGAAATTTGTGTTCAGCATCATAAACAAAAGCTAAACCGTATACCATGGGAGGGTATTTCTGGGTAAGTATTCCAGGGAGCAAAAGTTTGTATTTGTGTATGCTGCAGATTAGCCCAAATTTCCAAAAGTGAGGTGTTATGAAAGAAACTGGTTGTACAAATATGTGTACTCAATCTGTCCAGACGTGCCCTGAGGCTGCTCTGAGTATGGCTGCGAGAGGACAGAATAGGGATAAGTCTCTCATATATAAGTAATATCAGATTGGCACGGAACTGCCCCAAGGGGAGATGGCAATAGCTGGTATCAGCTCAGGGAGAAAGAAGTCCCTTGAGCTTCTGATGCTTAGAGCTGACCTGGGCTGGCTTTGTGCAGCTGAAGCAAAACTATGGGCAAAGTGAGCACAGAGGTGGACTCCAGTATCCACTCCTTCGCGGCGGATGCGATGGCATGGGCTGGCGGTGAGACTTCCGCAGTAGTCATCCACTGCAAACAAGAAGACGACACAGACGTATTTTTGGCTGAAGTTGATTGAGAGCTGCTGTTGTGCTGTCGCTGTGAAAAAGCTAGGGTTGGCTCAGCGAAATCAAATCTTTCCATTAAGGATCAAGATCAGAGGTATTGTAGGTCCTTGTGAAACCTGCATACAAATTTAATCACTCATGCATCAGGAACTCAGAGAAGACGGGCAAAGAGTGTTTAAAACTAATTTTAGTTTCCTAATTTATGGATATTCTGTGAACTGGCTGCACCGTGACCCCGCATTCTCACATTTCTTAACTTCTGGTGCTTGATTTTGTGAATGTCAGAACATTTTTAGCACAGGTTTTGTTTATTTGTTTATGTTTTGGGTGGAAATGTATGCAATGTCTTTAAATGCATGTTACCATCTGGAAACAGGGATGAGAGCCAAAAAAACACAGCCGGCCCTCTTAAAAACTCCAGCCAGGGCTTTTCAAATCACATCAAGACTTACTGATTTATAGGATACGCAATTGTTGAATATTGTGAAGCACATGGAGCCTGAGGAATGATGAACTTTAGATGAGATTTTATAGGTACTCCAGGGATACTGAAATTAAAGTGGCCCCTCTACCCTGTTCAGCAAACTGTGTGCAGGGGGTTCAGACAAGCATTACCAACTGAATGTGACCTCCAAAGATTTCTGGTTATGCTTGGGATGTACTTTCACATTTCCAAGAACCACTGAGGGCTTTCTTTCTTGTCAATAAACCTTCTCTCTCCAATTCTCAATGAAAATTAACTGGGAACCCTACTGATATAAACCCATCCCTGAAGAAAGCAGACTTTTTTACCCCTTCTTCTTCTGAGAAAGCTATCGTCAGAATTTATGAAGTGCCTTAAAAAAATCACAACTATTTTACTGAGTAGAACAGCTAAAAGACAATAGGAAGGAAGCAGCATTTATTTCAGCTTACATTAAAATGTATCTGCATTGTTTGCCGGAAACTGTATACATTGTGTGGGAGATCCAGTAGCCAAGGAAAATGTAAAGAATATACCTTCCAGTAGTGCACTGCTGGAATAACATTCCTTGAAATGGGTGGCTGGGATTCCTTTTGACTTACCAGAGCTCAAGCAGTTTAGATAGAGGATTAGATCTCTTGGTTCCTAGGTCTATCTTTATGTGGAGCAAAGGAATATATCTTTCTTTTTCTATAAAAGCAATTTTTAACTGTGGCTGGCTGCTAACTTATTCATGTGTCATTTTGCCTTTCCTTTCCAATAAAAGCATCATGTGCTTACCTTCAAAATACAGCCACATGCTGTAGGAGACTGTGGAAGTTATACAGCATTTTTTGGGAATTTCTGGGCTTTTTCTTCGTGTGCTTTTTTTTTTCTTCTCCTCCGAAGGGAATGAGCAGGTTTAAGTTCAAATAGCCAATTTCATTTGCTCTTTCTGCCTACACTGTTTGCACAAAGCTTCCTTTCTTTTCTTTCCCCTACAGTTGTGATAACCTTAATAAGGAATCCCTGCATGAGCACAGGGAACTGTGACAAAACTGCTACAAACAAAAATTAATTAAAAACGCGGCTAAAAAAGTCTGATTAATGTTTGTTTATTGGGAACTTCTGACTAATGTTTATTTATTGGAAACTTTCTCCCCGTAAAGGAGCAGAATGATGGTGTTGGCCAGAGAAAACGCATCATGGGGATGAGGACTGGGGTGGGAGATCCAGCGTCACCCCAGGCACTGCAGCTCTCAGCCCCAGGTGGTAGAAACCAGATAGCTGAGGATATGTGTGCAGAGTGCCCAGCTATACATGAACCAGCACACATTTTTTCCCTCTCCTCCCCTCCTTCTCACATGATGGGGAAAGTGCATCCAGCCCAACATGATACCTTGGGCACCAAAAAGCCTCCCTGCCCTTGTGACCTACAGTTACAGTCCAGATTAATACAATGAGATGTGTCTTACTGGAAATTTATCTTACCCAATAATTTACCATCCTTTCCTTCCCTGTTGAATGGCAGCCTCTGCTTTCCTCCAGAATTCCTGCAAAAGCCCGTGCAGCAGCATAACCCAGGCTGTACCGTGTAAGAACATGAACGGGGACAGTCATGCGACAGACAGGAGGGCGAAGCCACAGCACTCCTACCGTGGCCGGAGTCCCATGCCCCAGGGTGTAGAGACAACTGGTTCTTGGCCAACTATAAAATCAAATATAAAGCTCTGAATTTTCAATGTCTGCAGCTCAGTGAGGCCTGACAGCATTTTAATGGAATTTTACCATTATTAATAAATATTATTATCAATCATACTTATATTACCATAGTAATCAAGAGTATAAAAATATTCAATGTGCCAATCCTTACAAGACCTCCAAAACATAAAAGGGCAATTTATTTCTATTATACAGACGGACAGTCAAAGCCAAGGAGTGGCTTGTCCTAGGTGGCAGAGGATGCCTGTGTGGTCTTTCACAGCCATCAAGGAGCAAGCTTGTTGAGCTGTCTGTATGCAAGGCAGCTCAGATCAGAAGCGCGTAGATATCCAGGAGTATTTAGCCTCCCAGCAAGAGGGAACCTCTCCAGCACAGCACCAAGCTGATATCTTCATCAGAGTTAGACCATGAGCTGTATTTGCATGCAGGATCCCTATGTTGCCATGGGTAAACTTCTCTGCACCCAAACTCTGAAAATCTGTGTAATCCCAGGCTCTTCCAGACCCCAGTTGTGGAAGTGACCTGAATCGTACAGAGTAGCTGTGGCTGCATCCTCATAACCCACTGTCTGTGCCTCCTGTGGTCTAAAATGGAGGTAGTGCAGAGCCGGGGCAGTCTTACCCTGTGTGCTGAGAACACAAAGAGATCCAGGTCTCACCAGAAGACTCTTGGAGATGCAGTGCTGTATAAACAAGACACCAATGTTGGATGTCTTGGCACAAAATACATCTCTGAGAAGGGGAAAAAAAAATCTAAATTTTGCAGATATTTATTTTTTTTAGGAGAAAGAGAGATTACTCATGCTAGGCAAGGAAAGCCACCATTTTCTAGGAAAACTCTCTTTTGGTTTCAAAGGAGACTGAGACCTATCAATCAGTGGTATAGCAAAGCCTTGGGAAGAAAAGGAAGAACAGCAGAAGATCAAGAGAAAAGTTGGTGAGGAGAAAACAAAGCGAAGCAAACCAAACATCAGCTAAAATACGTAGATGTAAGCTCCAACATGCTACCAAGATATGAAATGCAGCGAATCACTGCACAGAAGAACTCTATCAAAGGAAACGATACAGCTCAGCAGCTGAAAAGAGACATGTGGGGTGAGGGCTGAGCAGAAGTGAAAGAAGTTCCCTCTGTATTTGCTGCCCAAGATGGAGGTTATTGCTGCATGTAACCATATGCGGGCAACCAAGCAACCAGGGCCACATCTTTACAGAGGTAATTCAAGACTGTGTAAGTGACATGAAGTAATTTCTAAAAACCATCTTTCTCGTTCAGCAGCAGTCTCTGCCAATGGAAGCTCTCTGACAGGATGAAGAATAGACCCTCACCTCATTGTGCAGGGGAGTTGCAGAGAGCCCAGCAGGGAGTTAACATCATGGTCCATTGCTTTGGGAGCAGCCTGGTCTGGTAGGAATTACAGTCCCATCCATTAGCACTAAGCCTGTTCCGTAGCCATGCACAGGAAGGCCCAATACAAATACTCTACATGGATGTTCCCCTTTATCCCCTTAAGTATACATTTTCCCATTTTCTGGGGTTATATTGCTACCATGATGGATGGTGAGATTTCAACACGTGCAAATGCTGCAGCTAGTGCTAATTTAGGCGGTGAGGGTATTGACAGCGCTGCAACCACAGGAGCGTGGCTGTCACCATTGGCTCTTCTGAGCCCGACAGAGGAGGTGATTTCAAAGAAGCCTATGGTGTTTAGGTTTCCTTTCAGCTGGCATCTGGCTGCCCTCGGTATATCTAGGGATGCCAGGTTGTTCCATACTCTTTCTATATGTTTCCCTTTGAAGCTTTGCATTCTCAATCCTAAAACAATCAGCTGTCATCTAGTGGATCTCAGCCTAAAAGTAATCTGAGCACCAGAAGCAAAGACACGAGTTGTGTGAGGAAGGGAGGATGAAAAGCAGTGCTGGAAAGAGTCTGAGATTTTCTCCTGGAGGATAATTCCAGGTCTTAAAGAATCCTTGTTCCCCAGAATTAAAACTCTGTATAAAAATATGTTTGCATTGGTGTGTTTTCTAAAAATATAATGGAATTGAATTATATCCCAGTTGCTCTAATCACTTACATTGTGGAAACAACCGTTGTGTCTCACCTATCAAGACAAGGTGCTTAATATTGCTTTCTTTAGCCAGCAGGGATGTTTTTTTCCATTGCCTTTGCTGCAGAGAGCTGACCATATTTCTGATGGATTTAAACCGGCAGGTTTGTGTTTTGGTTGTTCAATTCACACTCTGGTATTTATAGTTTCTTTTAGACTAATAATGAATCTTTGAAGAAGCCCATCTGTTAAGCTGCACAGCCACAACTTTGAAGACTTTAATTTCTCTTGAATTGCAGCGTTCTCAGCTGCACAATGAAAGACATCTTTTGATCAGTCCACAGCATTATAACTTCTCTGCCAGGCTTATTGTACTTACAAATGTTCTGATTCGTATGCTCGTGGTGCTTGGGATCTGCATTACAGAGTAACCAGTGTGGAAGCATCACAGATTTGCATGAGACCAGCTGAGTTAAAAACAGGTGAAAGAGGGTGGGTGAAAGTCCCTTCTGATGGCTAAGCTGTTCTTGCCTCAGCCAGCTGCCACAAGTGTCACTTGATAAATTTTTGCTAAGGTTGAGGAAAATGTGACATGAAAATATCTTATGAGGACATGAAAACGTGTCAAGGACAACAAAATTACAGAATGGCTGATGCTGGAATGGGGAGGATGCATTGCTGGCTCATGGTCAACTTGGTGCCCACCAGCCCCTCCCCAGGTCCTTTTCTGCAAAGCTGCTTTCCAGCTGGCTGGCCTCCAGCCCGTACTTGTGCAAGGAGTTATTCCTCCCCAGGTAGAGGATTTTACATTTCTCTTTATTAAATTTCATGAGATCCCTGTTGGCTTATTTCTCCAACCCACTGAGGTCCTTTTGAATGGCAGTACAAACCAAATCTGCTGGACGCATCTTCTCTCCAGGACTGTACATCATGAGGGTCTTCCAAGTAGGTCCCTGAAGAGGCCAAAATGAGCTGCTAACCTTCCTTTCAGATGTACAAAGTCTGTGCCATGTAAAAGGTTTAGATTCAACTCTAGTTAGAAGTCCCCAAAATGCTAAATAGCAGCTCCAGGGAATATCAGTCACAAACTCTTCTGGCAGAGGGCTCAAGAAGGGAATTTTGTTCCTGTTGTCATTGGGTCTGCTTCTAAAGTCCTGACTGGTTTTTACTGTCTTTATTTAAGCAACTGCCAAACAATTCAATTTCTGAAGAACTTCTGACTCATGCGATGAAGTCTGACATGGGGCCAGGGTAAGAAACTGGGAAAGTCTTACGTGGGAGTCTGTGGGTTGCTTCCTTTCCTGGGGGAAAATTCGGATTATTTGCACTGTGTTGTGAAAGTGGAATCAAAACACAGGAAAATGGGCTTAGTGAAAATTGACATTGCTTTGACTAGTCAGAGGTAGGTTACAGGAAAAAATTACACTGAACACTATGAATAAGACCATAGATTTCCAAATGACATTTGTTTCTACATTTCCCTAAAGTAAATTAAAAGAAGAAAAAGCCCCAAATAAATTAGATGGAAACATTTTGGTTTAGTCTCCATTAGGTGTTTTAGATGACTGGCAAAGAATTTATATTTGTTTTGCTGAAAAAAGATTCTCTCATTTTAACTTTATTTTTGTTTAATTAGCGATCCAAAAAAATCAATTATTCCTAAACTTCTCATTTTTCTTCAAAAACTGGGGATGGCTGAAAAAGGGAATCAGATATTTATGAAAATTTTTTTTTTTTATTTGGAAATATTAAAAAGCTCATGTGATATAGATCAGATTCACTTTAGGAGGGCTTAAATTTAATGTGGTAAGCACTACAGAGGTACAAGACTTGGGAAGATGAAAGATAATACAGGTTTCACAGATTAAAGAAAAAACCATGGTTCTGGCACAAATGGTGTGGACATGCAAGATGTGAGCTAGCTGTCGAATGTGATCAGTTTGCTAAAGAAAACCGGCAAGTGAAGCATGAGAACTACAGCATCAGAGCTGGAAAAGAGATGCTCTCTTTCAGTTTAATACCATTTATTGTACTGTATGGTCTATTGTTACTGAATATTCTTTTGCTTCCTTTGGGAGACTGACAGACTGACTAATCCCCGTGTCCCCACGAGTTTTTTCTTAAAAGTCATCTCTGCATTTCCTTTCTTCTGTTTCTTATCGTTGTATCATCAGTGATTCATCTCCTTCATTTAAACAGTGTAAGTCTACCCAGCTAAATTTGCAGAGCCATTTATTTAGGGAGTTATGCTTTATATGATCATTTGCAATAGCGTGAATTAGAGAAATCCCTCAAATCCCTCCGTTTTCATCTCTGCCAAGTTAAATTCTAACATTTTTCTTTCTTAATATTTTGAAATTCCTTTTCAAACAACCCATTTGAAAAATAATTTGAAATGTAGGATTTCTCTATGTGCTTATGAAAGATAAAATCTGTCCAGACAATACGCACATGAAAAGTTACACAAGGCTCTTTTCCTGTAATTGTATTTCATCTAAGAGTTTATCCAAGTTACCCCAGAAACAGAAAGTGACTTTACATATTTTTTGCCATATTTTTTACTCCTTCTGAGCACTTTCCAAAAGATCTTTCTACAAGTCTTACCTAACTAATCATGTTATCCAGCAGATGTATATTCTGCCATTTTCAGCTCTATGTCAATGCATGTATTTTGTCTTTCTAACCCTTTTGGACATTGTCGTTTCTCTCCCTTATGTTCTCAATCATCTTTTGACACATAAACTGACTTCAGCAGACATTTGGATGCACACACACTGCTGACAACCTACCTGTCCATCACCTTTTCTTATTGCTGATAGCAAAAATCTCAGTGTTATGTTGTCATTTTCTCCTTTCCTTATTTTCCATCCTTTCTGTTGCAGTCATTTTCCCTTATCTACTAAGTATGAGATATTTTTCTTTGGCTTTTATTGATTTTTATTACCTGTTGTACTCTGTATCCTGGTGGGAGGGCAGGGAATAGATAGTTGATAGCTGGGATTCCCTGAGTTTTGCTCTATGAAAGTGGAGACAGAGGAACCAATACAGAACCAAGTCACCAGAGCCCTAAATGAGATCTTGAGACAGATGTGTTCAAATTCTTGTTAAAGCAGACTTTGTGTCCGGCCAGGCACTTAACCCACCAGGGCCTTAATTCCCAGGCTGATAAACAAAGCCTTTGGGAGTCTCAGTACCTCTTATTGCAGAGCATTTGGCCCTGCAGTAACAGGTAACTTCATGAAGAGTGATGGAAAGCACAGGGATTTCCAAGCACTGTCCCTAGCACTTTTGGGGAATATGAGCTATAAGGGCTGAAGGTCCAAATCTTGCAGGAAAGAGAGAGATCATCAGGGGCATATATACACTCCAGTCTTTGGTCTGAAAAAGTCCTGCAAGGAAAGCAAGGAGTCTTTGTCCCATTATTTATTGCTCTCAGAGATGCAATGGTTCTTCTAGAAATATTTTAAATATATTTAGTACATAGTTTACCTGGCTCCATTTCTGTTTTGACAACAGCAAAAGAAGAAAATTATAGAATCTTTGTTGAGAACAATCTGTCTCTTACTGCCACATCAGAAATCCAGTGATGTGCTTTAGCAGAGCTTCTGCTCAAGTTTCACCTCAAAGGGAGATACCTGAAGACAAACCCTATAGCTTCTCAGGATCATGGAAAATACAAGGAAAAAATAGACAGGCTATCTTTTAGAGAGGGTCTGCTTCTTTGGGCTATTTTTAGTCATAGTTCTCACTTCCAGAGAACTGGATTCTTTGTGAAATGGGCTGGCATCAGCAATATGTGGCATATATATATCTCTCCAGGCTGGTGCTCTCATCCAGATAGCAAGAGAGGACTGCGCTTGCCCACTGGTATGGCTTATCACCTGAAGATAGACCAACTCGGCTCTCTGGTCTGAATTTTCACAGCTGTTTAAGAGAACGGGGACATCCAAGCTCCGAACTGACTACATGGAGTTCTTATAATACATAAAACTTAGTGGCAAATGCAAAAATTGAGCTCTTTGCCGTCTCCTCTCTGCTGCTACCTTTGAAGGTTTTCTTTTGGAGTGCTATTCTTCTATGGATGTAGAATATTTCTATATGTATAGTGTTGCTATCACATATTTAACCTTTTTTTTCTCAAGAAATAACATCTCAGAAGGTCCTTATGGACTGAAATGGCGTAATGACCTCTTTAAGAAGGTAGTGTTCAAAGTTGCAGCATTCTGCAACTAACCCACTAATGTTATAATGTTTATAATTGATTCAGCATCAACAGTGTCTTTGGCAACATACAGGGAGCAAAAGGCAAGTGGTTTGTGTACCTGGAAGTTTATAATCTGATCCAGCCAGACACAGACTACATCTATGGACTATTAAAAAAAGCAAAACAAAGAGCAGCAGCCAGGTCTTTGGCTGGCAGACGTCAGTGCAATTTCATAAAACCATCAATTTTTTTTTCTTTCCCTGAGAACTTGACTCATTTTTACCCTCAGTCAATGTCAAGGAGCAAAGCTGATACCAAAGCAAAAAGAACTTTCGGGCTTGAAAAATTTTCTTTCTAATTGACTGAAATTTTCATACTGTCAGGCAAATTTTTTTTGTAAAATATTAGTCCACATTTCAGCAAATATGAAGCTAATTAAAGCTCCACCAGCTTCA
>NW_009260399.1:3205765-3216400 GCF_000687185.1 Egretta garzetta | reverse complement strand
GCTCAAATTGATAGTGATGAAGGATCGAGTCTAGGCAACCACTATGAAACTATAATTTGGAAAGTAGGCAATCTTGGGTAATGCACTATGCTTTATTTCTCTTGTATGCATTTAATCGATAAGGTGAAATCATTAGTTGTGAATTTTTTATCAGGTTGCTTTAATTCCCTTTTGGCTACATTTTAGGAATTATTCTTTCAAGAGTGTTTCCCTCTACTTTATAAATTTGTGTTAAACCTCGACTCGCTCGCCCTTTCGCTAGGGCATACCTGTTTGCAGCCTGTAACTTAATGTCACCGCCTGGTGAAAACCAGCTGTAATATGGACGTTTGCAAACACACCAAATTGCTATGTTCAGAAGGGTTAGTTGAAAGCCTTAAATTAACATAACAACATACGGATGGCCTTCAATAAAGAGCAATAAAAGGGTTTGCGGTTCAAAAGTAATTTATGTCTGAAACTGTTGTCCTTGGCAACACACCTACACGCTTTGTCTGGGGAATGTGTTACTGTTTTGTCTGCTGGAAGGGAAAAAAAAAGAATATTTAATGAAAATAAAAGACAAAATACATTATTATAAAGGGGCGAGGAAAGAATCTAGATTAACACAGTATTTCACTATTTCTGTTAATCCCCATCAAGAATGATCTGGTATGTTTTAACTTTGTATAGGAGGTGTTCTATCTTGAGACGAGAGGATAAAAATATTGGGTCCTTACATAACATCCCCACAGGAACATGTCTCGAGGTTTTTCTGGATATCCTTTCTCTCTTTTAAGATGGAAATTCAGAGCCACTTTCCCCAGTTTATAATTGTAGAGCTGTCAATTTTCCTTTACAAACCACAGGATAAAACACTGAAAGTCATATAAAAATTCATGAACGAAAAAAATAAAATCATGAGCACAATGGTGGCTAGGAAAGGTTATTACTGGAGCTGCTTGATAAGAATATGCTCATTGCATTTCATGACATGGAAATGACACTGTTTCTAGACTGGCACGTATATATTTACCACACGCTCCTGATAGCCAGGCGATAACTGTCTTGAAGCTTGACCCCATCACTAGCACTCTGCCCACCAGCTATGGCTTCTCCTGATATTTTAAAACTCCTCAAAAACTTTGAAGTAGTCCCAAAACAGAAATGTGAATAGAAATCTAGTTTGTATCCTCTTTTTTCCCAGTCCCTTCCCCACCACACTACTTGTTCTCTCTTCTCCCACCTGAGCAATTCCAGAGGTTTAAGGCTCACGTTTCTGGCCAGCCTTGCACAAATATGTTATTTTGGGCGTGCAACATGCAGTGAATGAATGAATCCCACATCCGAGACCATTCCTTGAGGATCTTCAGACATGTGCTATCCTGCAGCAGCAAAGGGACTTCTTCCATCAGACCTCCAGCTGCTTGGGAGGCCAGGGGAGCTTTTCCTTTTCTTCCAACTAGACAAAGCTTGGGAGCAGAGAGGACCTACATGGGAACCCCAGAGACTGCTTGCTTTGTAGGGAGCACTTCTGCAACCACTGAAAATAAAGTTCAGCAAGCAGTAACAGGAGAAACACTTGCTTACAATGAGGAAGGCATCGTGGATTCCCATTCCCACCATTTAAAAGCATCTTTCTTCTGGGTCTGTACAATTCTTATAAGCAGACCCTAAGTAAGTTACATGGATTAAGGTGCTTCTGAAGTTGAATTTTTTTGGACAGTCATACCCTATAATCCCTCTCAGGCATTTGTGCGCATATTGTGCTACGAATACAGATGTCCAACATATTAGGGATTACACTGCACCTGTTCTGTCCTAAAATTAGTTCGGATCTTGTTCCTTTTGCACCGATCAGACCAGACTGTCCATGCTCTAGCACTTAGGAAATTTCCTCTTATTTCAGGCCTAAATGCATTCACAATCTACATAGTGTATCTATTTGCCTCTTTACTCCTCTGCCAGTGTTATCCTTTCATAGAAACAGCTCTTCTCCTCCTATATTTATAGAGAATGATCACATCCCCTTTTCCCCTTTTATGTTTTGAGACTGAATAAACCCGTCTCTGTCGCTCTCCTTTCACGTGACCGTCTCTACCCCTGAACTTTCTACTGGCCTCTTTTCACACTAGTCCAAGTTAACAGAGAAACAACAGTCACACTGGGAAATACTGCGTTGATTATCTGCCTCCTTGAATTCTGAAATGAATGTTTGTGTTGAAAGGAAAAATGATTCAAAACTTGTTGGGAAATGCTTAACTACCAAATAAATCAAATACACAGGGACCCCTTTAATCTGTATTGGAAAGTTTAGAGGAACAGCAGATCAGCAAGGTTTGGAAACCGCTCTAATAAAGGGCAGGTTTGGGGAAATGCATGCCTTGCTTGTGGCCTGAGTAATTTCACAGTCTAATTAAAGAATTTTTAAAGGAAATATTGTAGAATCCACTTTTAATCAACCAATCAATAAAGTAATCAACATTCTGGTGTCTTCAAAAACTGTCATCAGCAAACAAGCATTGAAAATTTTGAAAGGGAGAATTAGCAGTTAAAGATCAGGTAAATATAAAATCCAAACCATGCTTTTAACACTTGCTAATCAGCAGAAAATGAATGGATTAAAATTTTATTCAAAACTTTTAAAATGCTTTAGGAATTTATGCAACTCTTTCCAATTAAAATGAATTTTCACTGAAAATTAAAATTAAAACCAAAATACAGAATATTTAAATCTGCAGGTTGCATTTTAAGTTTTGTTTTATTCTGTCCTCTCTTTGATTAACCTTTTAAATTTCCCTACTACAATGAAGATAGTTGAAAGAGAAGCAGAAAAGTGGAAAGAAAAACCTTTCCTCCCTGCAGCCTCCACATTTTGGACTGACAGTTTATTGATGAAAACTACAAAGCAAATATTTTGTTTTATTAATTCACTAACTTCATTTAAACTCATGACTTTTTAGAAGTTATTTATTAGATTAAGCAGCTATTGCAAGAAGGTGTAAACAATTCAGTTAACTTTTATTTTGTTCATCCTGTTGAACAAAACAGGGATCCATGTAATAGTTTAACTTCACAAGTCACATATTAATGACCATTTCTAACTTAATTTTAGCCGCTTTTTTTTTATTAATAAGTTTTAATTGAAACTTCTTGAAACTCAATCATTCATTTGCTCATGGAACTCACCATAGTATGAAATTATGCTGTCTTCTGGGAACTCCAATATGAGCAGTTTTAGCACAAATAAATTTTAACCAAAAGAAACTAGCAGTGAAAGATTAATCTTGAAGAAGTCCACTGTGTTCCCTAAACAGCATGCCTATGGAAGAGTTGTCCCTGGGAAAAGGTTCACAAAAGATGCCCCATCATATTTCTTCCAGATGTGGTATTGGAAAAAAATGCAGTGGAAATAGGGGAGAGAGTCTGGCCTGGATTGCCTGCGTTGCCGTGATGGCAGGGTGCAAGGTAAAGGGGTGGGCATACAGGAACAGAGCCAGGACTTGATAAGTTTGGATAGAAGTGGGTGTCTCTCTGGTCCTGGGAGGAGTGAACAGTTCTGTATACCGTGGGAGCAATTCAGAGCACTTTCATTTAAGATCCTTGGGGAAAAGATGCTCAAGCTTTTCAGCAGTTGCAACAGGAGCCTGAACAGCCTTTCCAGGCAGAGGTTACCCTTTGAGAGTGTCTTTAGTGACCCTCAGGTCTGTCCTTTGGAGACAAAGTCACTCTGTGAGGTTTGCTGAGCACTGAAGCTGGGGAGGATGAGTGGGAGGGTGGCTGGGGGAACTGGGGGTGTGTGTGGGTGTCACCCAGGAGTGGTGTCTCAACCAGCCTTGAGCACAAGAGCACCTTCCCTTCTCTCTCTTTGATGAAAGCCTGAAGCTGTGTGTGCTTTAAGACTGGGGTGACTGAAATAAGACTACTCATTGAAAACTCTCATTTGCTGCATTTCTGTTCCCACTGCTGCTTTGTCATTATTGCCCCTCTAGCACCTACTCATGATTTAGGTGAGGAGGGAGACTATTTTTGACCTCAGTCTCTCCCAGTTCACATACCCTTAAGGCTGACAATGCTGCAATACTGTCTGTAACCATCTTCCATGGCTTGTTTTAACAGCTTCTGTATTTTCCCCTTGACCTGTGTCATTCCCCGTCTCCTTACTTTCCTCTTGAGCATTTTCTCTGATAATTCTAATTCCTGCTTATAACTCTAGGTATACTCTGTGCCATTCATTATAGCAGAAATCCTTACCATTGTGCGATTTGGCAGTGGTAGCTGTAGCAGTGCAGTAACATTTCCAGAAAACAGAATAATTGCAGAGCATCATTTTGGTGGTTAGGCATTTTAGAGATTCAGCTCTAAATAAAAACCCAGCTGCCTGAAGGCTCTTGTTTTCCTGAACCTTAGCTGGAATCTTCCTGATGCTTTATCCCTCAAAACCTTCTGGGTCTGTGAGCTGCTTCAAGACAACTTAAAGCAGCCTTGATTATTTTGTGCCAAGAAAATGGAACTATTTTGCAGAAGGAATGTGTCGATTCAAGTGGTAATAAGGTCCCATGTGCAGATTCCCTTTTTCTCTGCTTTGAGTGATGGTAGTATTTTTTTAACATTATATAAATAATGACCTTCAGTATAGCTTTGTTTCAAGAATGTGATTGTTTCCTCTTATATTTTTAATGATTTTAAAATTATTTTAACTTCTTTGAGATCCTTTTTCTAGCCTGCTATGTTAGTCACCTGTTGTACCAGGCAAATGAAGACGATCAATAAGCCAAGAAATACCATCCCCACATCAGTGGTAGGTGCAAAATGTCAAAAGCTTTCAAAAGCTTTTAAGCTTTTGAAACTTATGATTCAAAGACTATGTTCTACCTACATACCAAGAGCAACACCTAGAAGCTCACGGGGATTGCCACTACCCTTGGGACAGTGATACACTGCTACAAACTGGCTGAATCCCCATTTGGATCCAGGGTCAAGCCTAGCTACTTGGAAATGAGCTGTTTGCATGTGATTCAAATCTTTGTTGGACCAAAAGAAAGCTGCCTGCTTAAGCAACTTTGAAATCCTCATTAGAAAAAAGTTTTAGTGAGAGAACAACATTTTAGGGCTTTTGAAATGTTAAAACTTTCCCTCTGTTGGAGTGGGTTGCCTGTCCTGACCCCCTACCTTTATAAGAGCAAGCAAATGTGTCCATAGCTGTAAAGCAACACATCTACTGATCATTAATGAAAAATGTAAGTTCTGTACAGCAAATGAATCTCTATTATTTACCTGAAGTGGTTTTCCTTTAAAAGTCAAGCCTCAATATAACGCACTTTCAGAACATCTTAAATGCTCTTATTTTGCCTGGGTGGTAGTTTCTGCTCACGCTTTCCAGATGCAAGGACATGCATACATAAAGAAGCACAAGCTGTATCAGTTTCAGTTTAAGTAACATGCTTAGCAAATGTCACTCATGTCTTTGTATTACTTTTAGCTATTACACTTCAGCTGATATTAGAAGTGCACTGATGTAAAATCTCCCCCTACTATTTCCTGCACGTCATAGGATTTTTTAATTACCTGCATAAATGCATTTATTAGCACTGTTAACCTTTAAATAAAGCTCCCATTACTGCCGTCAGTCACCTAATTGGGCTTTCCTAACCCGCTTAAGCTCATTACCTGTTCCTCCATCTTTCAGATCAGCCTCCCTCTGTGGTGGAGAACTGAAAACCCCGCACTGCACCCAGGGCTCAGCCAGCAGAGGTTGCCTGGGCAACCAAGATACAGGAATTGGACGTGTGGATAGTGGCAGAAGGAAAAGAAAACCTCTAAAAGGAAAAAAAAATACAAAATACTCTTTATAAATACTTTTCCATTTGTAAAACTTTTTGTAAGTATTCCAGGGTAGCTCTGTACCGGTGTTTAAGGATTCAGTCTCATCTACCTTGCGGTGAGAGGCTACAAGAGCTCAGGCAACATTTTAGCAGAAGGAAGGTTAATGTGATCACAGCCTAGAATTATCCAGAGAGAAAAAAAGATTTCTGATACAATAAGGCTTTCTATTTTAGAAGAAAAGGTATAAGAGTATCTGACAGCCAGATCTAGCTGGAGATAAATACATTCAGACTAGAAATAATGTATGCATTTTTAAGCAGGTGAGGGGTTCAGCTTTGAAGAAACTCACCTAAGGATTTGTCTCTCCCTATAACTTAATAATTGTCTCTTCCTAAAAGATATTCTCCAGCTTCTAGATAAACTATGTATTTCACAAAGGTATCGCTCAATATAAGCCATCAGACTGCTGTCTTCTCCAGTTCAAATAGTTCCTAACAGATTAAAGTCTATAGGGAGAAAACAGGGAAAAAGAAATAGTCATTTAAAAAGGTGTAACTTATCCTTTCCAATGACTAAATAATAACATGTTGGATCAAACCAGTACTCCAGCTAGTCTATTGGTTTTCATTTGTCTACATCCTGACTGAGGGTTTTCAGAGAATGATTTTTTGCCGTAGCCAGTTCTGGCAATTCCTTGTCTCCAGAGTCTGTTTCTTTTCATTTCCGATGGGTGAAAGGGTGGCATTGGCTATGAATAGGATTTACTGTTTGTAATCTTTTCCATAGCTCCATATTTGCTTCCCTGGTAAATATATACACTGTAAGCATTTTTGTCATCCATATTTGAAATTGATACACCAGAAGGACAGGATGTCATCCAAAGAGACCTGGACAGGCTAGAGAGGTGGGCCTGTGTGAACCTCATGAGGTTCAACAAGGCCAAGTGCAAGGTCCTGCACCTGGGTCAGGGTAACCCCCAGTATCAATACAGGCTGGGGGAAGAAAGGATTGAGAGCAGCCCTGCCGGGCTGGGGGATGAAAGCCTGGACAGGAGCCGGCAATGTGCGCTGGCAGCCCAGAAGGCCAACCGTACTCTGGGCTGCATCGGGAGAAGCGTGGCCAGCAGGGCAAGGGAGGGGATTCTGCCTCTCTGCTCTGCTCTGGTGAGACCTCACCTGGAGTACTGCGTCCAGCTCTGGAGCCCTCAGCACAAGAAGGACATGGAAGTGCTGGAGCGGGTCCAGAGGAGGGCTACTAAAATGATCTGAGGGCTGGAGCACCTCTCCTATGAGGACAGGCTGGGAGAGTTGGGGTTGTTCAGCCTGGAGAAGAGAAGGCTGTGGGGAGACCTGATTGTGGCCTTTCAGTACCTAAAGGGGGCTATAGGAAAGATGGGGACAATCTCTTTTTAGCAGGGCCAGATGTGACACGACAAGGGGTAATGGGTTTAAACTAAAACAGAGTAGATTTAGATTGGATCTAAGGAAGAAATTCTTTACAATGAGGGTAGTGAGACACTGGCACGGGTTGCCCAGAGAGGTAGTGGAGGCCCCATCCCTGGAATCATTCAAGGCCAGGTTGGACGGGGCTCTGAGCAACCTGATCTGGTTAGCGGTGTCCCTGCTCATTGCAGGGGGGTTGGACGAGATGACCTCTAGGGGTCCCTTCCAACCAAAACATTCTGTGATTCTATGATTTTTTTTGATGCCTAGAGCCAAACTGTTGTTTTATACATGGCTTTTTTGCTAATTGACTGCTGTTGCTAATTGATGTTTTTTTTCTTACTAGAATTTGGCCCCAGACCTTAATGACTGGTGTTAACATGTGCATATTTTCAATGGCCAGAGATCAAACCCAACACCATTTCTCTTTGAATTCAAGTTGTACCCCATCTGTGAAGTATTTCGTGGTTTCCAGTGCTGAAATCTTGCTCACATTTTCATTCCAGTAAGAGACAAAAATCTCAAGAGAACAGTTTGGGTAATTTCAACGGTAAGTATAAAACTTATTCCTGACCACATCTTATGCCATCAAAACTGTCTACAAGTCACTTGAAAAAACCATTTATATCTTGCCATTTTCTTAGTCACTCTGCTTAAATGTCTGTCTACTTTTAGAAGCGCTGTTTAGACATCAGCCATCTCAGAATCATAAAGTGGTTGAGGTTGGAAGGGACCTCTGGAGGTCATCTGGTCCAACCCTCCTGCTCAGGCAGGACCACCTAGAGCTGGACCTTGCCCAGGACTGTGTCCAGATGGCTTTCGAATATCTCCAGGGATGGAGATTCCACAGCCTCTCCGGGCAACCTGTGCCAGTGCTCGGTCATCCTCACAGTAAAAAAGTGTTTCCTGAGGTTCAGAGGGAACCTCTGTTTGTGCCTGCTGCCTCTGGTCCATAGGGAATGGAATAGCTGCAGTGAGCCAAGTAGATGGAAGATAATTAATGTATTTCATCCTAGTGTCCAAATGAAGTGTGTAGCACAGGACAGTCTCTCACAAAATCTTCTGTTCATTTCAGGAACAGAAAGACATGAGTCTTGCAGCTGATGCTGATACATCCTCAGCACTGCCAGCCCCTCAAGGATGCAGGGTTTGGCATTGGACATGTCTTTAATTCCAAAGGTGTGAAATATTACCATCAGTCAACTCCACAAGTATTTTTCTTCCCAAATTTAGCTGTCAAATCCACAAATTTCAGCAGCAAGTATCTCACAAATATTTAAAATTGGGTGAGCAGTGGCTGGGACCTGCTGATTTAACACTCCTTTAACTTTTCCTCAGTTGCCATTCTTTAAATTGTTGCTACAGCTACTTTATTTCCCTGCCCAGCATTATCATTTGTTGGTTCTTTTATTATTAATATTTATTTAGTTGTTTCTTTTTGCTTTAATAGTGGAAAATAACAGCCATGTCACACAGCGATGCAGCACTAACTCTGGTAACCAGCCCCGATGATGTCATGCCTGTGTCACAGTGGTCACAATGTTGGTCGTGGCCATGTAACAGAGGAGTCATTGACATAGGCAGCCCAGGAGCTCTAGAAAAGGGCTGCGCCAGCCCAGTCTGGTAGGCACACAGGAGGCCTGAGCAAGGGCTGAGGGAGAAGGCTTCTCTCCTTCCTTCTACAGATACCTGGAAATGCATTTGACCAAACCATGGCAAGCTCCTACCATCTCCCTCCTTGGCAACTCATCTGGAGACCTGTCAACTCACTACAGGACAGATAAGAAAACCCCAACCTATACCCTGTCATGATCTTGTGGGGAGATGAAAGGGCCCCAGCCCTGGGCAAAGGGAGCTTGGAAGAATTTTTCCCTGAGTAGCTGAAAGCTGGGCTCCACAAAGGAGCTCCAGCTATGATACCTTGCAATGTACTGGACATGTGATAGTGGGGAGAGCAGTGGTAGTAGCTGATGGCTAGGTGCCTCATGAACTTCAGGCAACAACCCTTGCGATGCAGTGGCCACAAAGGCACAGTGAGCAGAGCGCTAGTGGGGTGGCCCAAGCCCCAGTTTGGTTCGTGACATGGTTGTCCCAGGATGAGTGTCTCCTGGATAGGGGGCAAGCCCCATGCAGGGAGGCAGGGGCTGTCCGTGGCAATGGGCGGTGGCTGTTCTGTTGATTCTCCTGTCTATTAGGGCCAGGCACACACAGGATGTGACCAAGCCACGGAACAATCATGTTGTCCCTCTCCTTGGCCACTCAACAAGAGAGCTGTCAATGCGCTACAGGATGGATAAGAAAACCCCAACCTATACCCTGTCATGATCTTGTGTGGAGATGGAAGGTCCCCCAGCCCTGGGCAAACGGAGCTTGAAATAATTTTTCCCCAGGTACCTGAGGCCTGTGTCCCACGTGAGCTCCAGGCAACAACCTTTGCAATGCAGTGGCCACAATGGCACAGCGAGCAGAGCACTGGTGGTGTGGCCCAAGCCCCAGTTGGGTTTGTAACATGGTTGTCCCAGGAGGGGTGTCTCCTGGCTGTCGGGGAGACCTGGGATCGACAGCCTTGGGGTGAGGCTGGCGGAGCCCCATGCAGGGAGGCAGGGGCTGCTCATGATGATGGGGGAGGCTTCTCTTTTTGTTGATGCTCCTATTACAGCTGGACACTGGCGGGGACATTACCAAGCAAAGGCACAGGCCTGTCCTCTCCCTCCTTGACCATTCAGGCGGACAGCTGCCAATGCGCTACAGGACAGATAAGATAGCCCCAGCCTATACCATCATGGTCTCCGTGGGAGATGAGAGGTCCCTGGAGAAAAGGACTTCCATGCCCTTTTTCCTTGGGTGCCCGACGGCTGGGTGCCACACAAGCTCCTGGAAACAACGTTGGTGACGTACCGAATATGTCACAGCAGGCAGAGCATTGGTGCTGGCTCAGGGCACGTTGGGGTTGGTGACACGGTGGGCCCAGGATGAGTGTCTCCTGGATAGGGGGCAAGCCCCATGCAGGGAGGCAGGGGCTGCCCGTGGCAATGGGCGGTGGCTGTTCTGTTGATTCTCCTGTCTATTAGGGCCAGGCACACACAGGATGTGACCAAGCCACGGAACAATCATGTTGTCCCTCTCCTTGGCCACTCAACAAGAGAGCTGTCAATGCGCTACAGGATGGATAAGAAAACCCCAACCTATACCCTGTCATGATCTTGTGTGGAGATGGAAGGTCCCCCAGCCCTGGGCAAACGGAGCTTGAAATAATTTTTCCCCAGGTACCTGAGGCCTGTGTCCCACGTGAGCTCCAGGCAACAACCTTTGCAATGCAGTGGCCACAATGGCACAGCGAGCAGAGCACTGGTGGTGTGGCCCAAGCCCCCGTTGGGTTTGTAAAAGG
>NW_009260399.1:3188425-3205731 GCF_000687185.1 Egretta garzetta | reverse complement strand
TTGATGCTCCTATCACAGCGGGACACTGGCGGGGACATTACCAAGCAAAGGCACAGGCCTGTCCTCTCCCTCCTTGACCATTCAGGCGGACAGCTGCCAATGCGCTACAGGACAGATAAGATAGCCCCAGCCTATACCATCATGGTCTCCGTGGGAGATGAGAGGTCCCTGGAGAAAAGGACTTCCATGCCCTTTTTCCTTGGGTGCCCGACGGCTGGGTGCCACACAAGCTCCTGGCAACAACGCTGGTGACGTACCGAATACGTCACAGCAGGCAGAGCATTCTGGCTCAGGGCACATTGGGGTTGGTAACATGTTTGTCCCAGGATGAGTGTCTCCTGGCTGCCAGAGAGAAGATCTGGCTCAGGGCACATTGGGGTTGGTAACATGTTTGTCCCAGGATGAGTGTCTCCTGGTGCCAGAGAGAAGAGGGATGGACAGCCTTGGTGAGATACTGGGCAAGCCCCATGCAGGGAGGCAGGGGCTGCCCGTGGCTACATGGGTTTGGATGCTGCTTTGCATGATACTCCTGTTTATTTCAGATTTAGCCCTTGACTAGCATATAAGGAGTTCCTGGTTCAGTTCTCTTTCATCCCTCATCTGCTGGAAAGATTGAGAGTGTCACGACTTTTTACATGGACATGGAAAGGACTGCCTAAGGACTATGGAAACACACAACCGTGGCTAAAGTGAACCCTGCAGCACCCACCCTATCTCTACACTGTCAAGATCCTACAGGCAGCTGGAGGGTCTCTGCAGCCCTGTACGAAGGGAGCTCTACAGCACTCATGTCCTCTGTGCAAAACAGATCTTAAAATAAATGTTGTGCTTTGTGAACCCATTAGCTGGTTTGCGCTGTCTTTTTAGGAAAACCTTTCTGGACTTTTCCTTTTACACTAGGATTGCATAAGTCTCAATTTCTTAGGAACTAGGGCCAAAAATACCTCACTGCATATTAAACATCATATCTAAGGTTAAATTCTGTAGGCAAGTTTCCACCTTATTTGAGCAATGTAGCAAACGTATTATGAAAAAGGAAATGGTTCCTTCAGCAGTGTTAACTGAACCCAACTGGCTCCTTGTGAGAATCCCTTTCACATGTAGACTTCAAACCTTTGATGGGCTCTTGAGGATGCAGGAATGAAGAAAATCTTCTGTTTAGCATCAGAAGTGACAGACTCTGAGCACAGTAGAAAAGCTGAAGGGGACGCTTTGAGTTATGGACATCAACTTTCACACACAATAATAATTCATTGACAGGGCTGAGATCAGTGTTGCCTTACCAAAAAACTGGCAGGAAAACCCTCAAGTGAAGCAGCAGAAAATGCCCTCATTATGAGCGTGCAATACCTAGACTGAAAAAACTTTTGCTCCCATGCTGGTAGGACTGCTAATGTCATGAGCAGCTGAACCACTTGCTACTTGAGCAAAATGAGCTTTTTAAAAAGATGGACAAATGCAATGTACTGTGAAGTTGCGTGTGAGGACCTGTGCTTTAAAGGATAAGGAACACACTGCACAGAAGCCGGCTGACCTACATTTACAGCTGAATATGTAAAGCTGACCCAGGGGGAGCTGTGTCTAACCTACAAACACAGAAGGAGTGCTAGTCAAATGAACCATGTATTTTAAAATTATAAACTGAGCAGGAATAGCAGCATGGGGATGGGTTTTTTCTGCTGCCCTACATAAGAAGCAAGCCAGATGAATATAGCATGATCAGCCACTGCTGGCAGGGAAACACAACTCAGAGTAACTCCTACCTCCTCAGCGTGCCCTGCTGTGGGGAGAAAATCACACTCTTGGTATGCAGAGGCAAATCCAGGCTTGGAGGTACTCCCAGCGTAGGTGCCAGCAGCACGTGGGATGGCAGCGTGGCTGAGCTGGGCAAACTGGGTGAGTCCTGGGGCCCCAGTGCAGACAGCAAGATTGCAACAATGCCAGTGCTGCTGTGCTTTCGCTGCCACCAAGCCCACGGCATCAAAGCTCACACAGGTAGCAACACCGAGCCACAAATCCAGCTTGCCACATCAGTATGGATAACCTTCAACAAAAGCAAAGAGATAAACAGTGCTTCGTAGGGTTACTAGGCTGTAAAGAGACAAGAGGAGGAGACAGCAGCAAAACCTTCCTTCCCTGGGCATAGTGGTGATAATTGCATCAGCACGAGGAGAGAATCCCACATGCTTGGGACCAGATTTTTAGCCCCCACCAAATAAAATAACTCTGTTGAGGTCAGCACAGTGCGGCTTCACGCTGTATGAGGATCTTCCTGTTGGCATAAATCAGCCTATAGAAGAACAGGCACCCAGTTAATTTGCTGAGTCCTGTCCGAAATACATTGACTTCTTTTTGAACAGAGCATTTTCCTGTCCCTCCGTGGAGCTGCATGGCCATGTGTTGTGGTTTAACCCCAGCCAGCAGCTCAGCACCACATGGCTGCTTGCTCACTCCCCCTGGTGAGATGGGGGAGAGAACCAAAAGTGAGAAGCCTTGTGAGCTGAGATAAAGGCAGTATAACAGGTAAAGCAAAACCAGGAATTCATTCACTCCTTCCCATGGGCAGGCAGGTGTTCAGCCATCCCCAGGAAAACAGTGCTCCATCACGTGTAATGGTTACTGGGAAGACAAACACCATCACTCCAAACATCCTCCCCTTCCTTCTTCTTCCTCCAGCTTTTTATGTTGAGCATGACATCATGGGATATCCCATGCTGGCCAGGCCTGATCCCCTGGTTGTCCTGCACAGGCCTGGTGAGCGCACTCAAGGTGAACCACTCCATAATTTTCCCTGGTACCTAGGTCAGGCTTACAGGCCTGGAGTTCCCTGGATTCTCCTTCCAAACCTCCAGTCATCCTGCACCTCCCCTGTTAACCAGGACTGATGATAAATGATGGAGAGTGGCTTGGCAAGCTCCTCTGCCAGCTCCCTCAGTACTCTCACATGGATCCCATCTGGCCCCATAGACTTGTGAGTGCCCACGTGGCACAACAGTTTGTAACCTGCTTCCTCCTGGATTATGGGGGGTTTATTCTGCTCTCTATCCCTGCCTTCTGGCTCAGGGGGCTGGGTACCCAGAGAACAAATGGTCTTACTATTAAAGACTAAGGCAAAGAAGGCATTAAGTATCTCAGCCTTTTCCTCATTCTTGGTGGCAATGTCCCCCCCCTGCATCCAACAAAGGGTGTAGATTCTCCTTGTCTCTCTTTTTGTTGTTAATATATTTATAAAAACATCTTTTGTTTTCACTTACAACAGTGGCCAGGCTGAGTTCTAGCTGGGCTTTTGCCTTTCTAATTGTCTCTCTGCGTGACCTAACAAGATCCCTGTACTCTTCTTGAGTTGCCTGTCCCTTCTTCCAAAAGTGGTAAAACCTTCTTTTTTTCCTGAGTCCCAGCAAAAGCTCTCTGTGGAGCCAGGCCAGACATCTTCCCCACTGGTTTGTCTTATGGCACCTGGGGACAGCCTGCTTCTGCGCCTTTAAGACTTCCTTCTTGAGGAATGACCAACCTTCCTGGACCCCTTTGCCCTTCAGGACTGTCTTCAAAGGGACTCTCTTAACCAGTGTCCTGAACAGGACAAAATCTGCCCTCTGGAAATCCATCGTAGTGGTTTTGCTGATCCCCTTCCTTACTTTGCCAACAATTGAGAACTCTGTCATTTCATGGTCACTAGGCCCAAGACAACCTCCAACCACCACCTCTCCCACCAGTCCTTCTCTGTTAGTAAAGAGCAGGTCAAGCGAGGCACCTCCCCTGCTAGGCTCACTCACCAGCTGTGTCAGGAAGTTCTTCCACACACTGCAGGAACCTCCTAGGCTGTTTCCTCTCTGCCGTATTGTATTTCCAGCAGATGTCCCCCATGAGAACAAGGGCTCATGATTCTGAGACTTCTGCCAGCCACTTGTAGAATGCTTCGTCTACTTTGTCTGACATGGGGGCTAGCTGCCAAGATGTAGCCACCTGGCTTACCTGTGACTCATGGCTTGTGCTGATGCAAGTTACTGCAGTGGCTGTCTATATGTATCACAGACTTGACCTGATGAAGTTTGTTGCCCTTGGTCTCATGCAGAAATCACCATCCATGCAGGGTCTTCATGGAATTTCTGTGACATTGATGAAAAGTGTGATGCCCGTATATTGGAGCTGATATGACATAAACTTGAAAAGAAAATAGTCTTGTTTTCATGTATCATATCTTTGTCCTTCTACCCACATACAGCCTTGTATCGCAAAAGGAGGTCAAGAAGTTGGCAATATTTCCTTTTTTAAGTTAATCTTTGATGGCCACCATATTAAATAAGGGCAAGAAGAATGAGGTTTGGTTTGCAGTCCGGGCAGAACATTTAATATAAAAACCTAATCTGCTGTGATGGAACTGCTTGAGGAAATTCCTGTTTCTGGCACCCATTGTGGAAGAAGGGAAAATAATTCAAGTGTTCACTGTCTCTTTCCTGAGACAAGAGCATTTCCCCGCCATGCTTAGTTTCAAACATAATCACTTATATTCTGAAGGCTGGAACATTTACCCATTACTGCTCCCTGCCAATCTTCTTGGTTCAGCAAGTCACTTCCAAATCTTACTCCTCACAGACACTATTTCAACAACGCTTTGTGGCCAAAGTTAGGCACTTCTTTCTTTTGGTAAATACAGAGCGCTCTATTTGTTCAAAGAAGTTACACTAGAAAAAACATTTCAAAGCTGATTACAGGAGTCAACATCTTAAGCCTCTATCTAAGCCTCTTTTTAAAAGGTAGAAAGTCAGTGGCTTTAAAGGTACTTTAGACAAATTTAAAAATTTTGCCCTGATCTTGACCTACACCAATTTACGAGAACCTGAGGAGATGACAGATCATCCCACACAGCCTGAAACAGCCTGTCAGACTTAATATTTGTTAGCTGCATTTAGGAAGTCTGCCATCTCCTCTAAGAATGGAGATAGTGACCAGCACATATTCCCTGTGGCAAATTACATCTTCCCTAAAATCTGTACTGGTCATCGGGATTTATGAAACATTGCAAAACTCTATAGAGGGAAACCAAAGGAACAAGTGTATGATCCCTCTGTAGTCTAGCCTGAAAATGTTAAGCATGTAACATCAGATAGAATAGTTGTTCAAAAATATTTCCTAAAAATTCAGCTGAAAGGAGAACTCGGGTATGTTGGAAGCATTTTACGTACTAGCACTAGAGTATTGGCTGAAAGACCACAACACTCCTTGTTTTCAGAGAGTTTTAAGTGCCTTATGTTCAAGATCCATGAAGTAGCAACTTAAACGATTACACAATCTTTTCAAGGGCTTTTTCCTCCACTTTAGTTACAAGTGTGGAGAACAATTTTTTCAACTTGTGCCTTGCACTAACGCTCCATGTGAGAGCTTATTCTAGCCTAGACTCCCACAAATTGCCACATTTTATTGATTTCTTCATCAAAGGAGCAATGCCTGTCTGGACACACTTAGCTGGCCACATTTCATCACACGTACAAAATGATGCATGGTAGGTTATTTGCAAAAGGTTAAGGGGGCACAAAGCTTAGCTTATATGGAGCAACGTGCAGTTTGCTGACAGTGTTGTGGCAGGTTATGAGTGGCCATGGGTTGCTATCTTACTGATGAAGCTTGCCCAAAGCAAGACTAACAGGCTTTCCCTCCTCTCCTTCTCCCCTGATTCATTCCTGCATCTCTTTGCATCCTTTGGAAGGATCACAAGAAAATTGTGAGGGAGTAAACCTTGCGTTTCTCTCCTATGTTCAGGGAACCAGAAGCATACATACACACATGCTTTGTAAACAAATAAGACTACATCAAAGATACAAGTCATGTAATCAGTATGATTTTGTGATAGAACTACATACAGAAGGCCCCAAACACTGGTTACCCACTCAGATCAAAGTGGCTACAACAGCTACACCATAGGGGAGGACACAATCTGCTCTGGAGAGATCCTATCACCCTTCCATCTGCTGTGACAGTGGGTGTAGAAAGCAGGGAGTCTGAGTTGTCACTTAGCTCAGTACAATCCATTTTGCTTAGAAATGGGGTGTACAAAAAGCTTTATTTAAAATGGATCTCATCAAATAGCATCTGTAGGGTCTACCTTTGGTAACATCAACTAAAAATGAAAATTTAGTGGTTTTGTTTAAGTAATGATACATAGCTGTGGAAGATTTTTGTATTGTCTATGTTGAAGAACACATGCCGTATCTTCTAATAAACCACTGCCACAACAATACCTTTCCTCCCACATACACACACACACAGTAGTGCTATAGTTTACTGCTGTAGTTTGTTGAGAGTTGAAGCCCTTTGGAATATAATTTTCCAGGTACAGATACACTATAAATATATATGTACACTCTGTGAACTCAAAACCATCCAATCAATTCTCCGTTGTGCCAGAAATAAGTGAAATAAACACCATGAAAAATGCTTGGGTTTCTAATGTATTATTTGTTGGATGACTTGGTTGCTGGTTTGCTGGGAGAGACAGCCCTTACCTTCCCCATTTGGATAGCAGGAAGACAACCTCATTATGAACATAATAAAAAAATGCAATGATTAATAGCACTGTGTCCTCAGGAAACCTTACTTTCCTTTCCTCCTCCTCTCCTTTTTTGTTATCTCGAATATTTTCAATCCAGCAACGCAGTAATCACACTCTTCCCCTGCCACATTCAGAAACTGGGTGCATACCTTTATCATTGGGTTCCAGGAGGCCCAGTTTTGCCCTGTGAAATTTTCAGGGCAATTACTGAAAAGAAAAAGCACAAATACCCATGGGGTTCTTTTTTTCTTTCCCTTCTGATGACAGCACTCAGGAATAAAGAAGTTGCTCTTAATTAAGACTGATGAATTAACATGCAGGTGTAGGGGGATGTCGGTAGCACACTGTCACTTTTCTCTCCCTTTTCTAGGTCTTTGTGGATTTGCAACAACTCTTTCTACAGACAAACTGCTTTTGATGCAAGGTTTATCATGTTACATTGCCGTTTCAGGATACCCAGAGCTGGGACAATTTCATCTGTACCGTTACTCACTATGCAAAGAGAAGAACTTTTTCCTCCTGCAGATATTCAGCCAAGAGCAACATTGGCCAAGGAATGTTAAATTTGTACTAAAGTCTAGTTAATTTTTTCTGGACAAATCTGGGCAGATCCAGCAAAAAATGTAAACTTGAAGAATTCCAATGTGATCAAAAGACTGCTGGTTTACCACAACCTGAAAAATAGACCAGAAATTATAAATCAATTAGGTGATTTAAAAATATAATTCAATAATCTGTATTTCATAATAGTAAAGTTATTTTAGCAGAAATTGAGTTTGAGGAGGGAAAAATACATATGGGAGGGAGGAAGCTGGAAAGGAGGGGAAAAAAAACAAACAAAAAGGAAAGCTGAAAAGTATTAAAAAGGAAAGTTGAAAAGTATTGTGAAGGAAAGGGAAAAGGGAGGAAAGAAAGAGAGAGAAGAATCACAAAAGCTGAATCACCTGCAGATATGAATTTCCAGCCAGAAATGACAACTGCTGAGGAGAGCAGAGGAAAATAGATGGAGAAAAGAAGGCAAAATTAAAACAAGTAGAGATCAGAATAAGTAATATAAAAATTGCATTTCATTCTTAGCCCCCAAATTGATGGGTTTAGGAACAGCCTCACTGTATAAATGGTCTGTTCCATGCCATAATCATTTATTGATGTTGACCTGCTGCAGGGCAATTGATGAGACACAACCCCTCTCATTGTCTACCCTCTGTCCTTTTTAAGGTACTTTTAATATCGATGGATGACATATTCCGTGTAGATTAATGAAGCCTACATAGGAAGTGTATATTAATTTGACAGACTACTCGGACTCATTAGAAGTCGATGGGAAGTCTTTCCAAGGCAAAAAGTAAAATTTAGCTCTCAGTGCTTGTAGACATGCATTTCTTGCTGGACATTTTAAAATGAGCAGGTTCATTGAATTCAAAATGCTTTTACAAATTTAAAAAAATTCTTAATGTTCTTAGAAGCAGCACGATACTCTAAAATATTCCATAGCTAGATATGTTTCTAAAAGTATTTTGAAGAGGATAACTATTATATAATGCAAGGTCTAAATATATTTCGAATAAGTCATCTTGTTAACTTTAATGAACATATTGGAAGGGCTCACCAGCCTCAGCTGGAGTTATATTAATCCTGCTGTAAGTATCTAGAAGAGCACATTAACTATAGGTACATCATACACTCAAAGAAATGGTCAAAGGAACATTATGCAGATAATGGAGTCAAAGACTCAGTAGTAGAAAACGTTGAGAACAAAATTGCCTGTACAATGCAATCTCAATTCAGGTCTTGGTGAATAGCCTTTCTGTTATGTTCCTTAGCCACATACAATACCTAAAGATGCTTTTCCTCCAGAGTCCTGCTTGAATCCGGGCAGAAGACAGGTAGTGCTCAATTAAGCTTAAATTTTTCCTCATTATTAATGACTAAATCTGCATTGGGAAGTAAAAGAAGCATTTTTGGAAAACCATTATTTACTTGTCCATCTCCTGCAATAATATCATCCCCTTATTTTCTATTTTACAGAGAGGGAGCTTAGGCACAAAATGTAAAGCCAACTTAAGGCAAATATATGTGTGACTGACCTACCCAACATACGTATGAAAACTACTGCAGGAGACAAATTTACTTACCTGTCATTCCCTTAGTTGCATTTTGGTCAAAAGAATAACTCTCCTCTTGTGTTTTTCACCATACACCTTCTATCATGTAACGAATGAGCAGAGCAATACAGGGGAGTCAGCAGAAAAGGCCCATCTGAGCATTCGATGGAGCATGATGTGGGTAAAAAGGTGTTTTGTGTCATCATGTTAATTATCCATGTATGATAAAGTATCAACTCATGGGATGAAAATAACCAGAATAAGTGGCACAGCAACTTAAGTTTTGGAATCTCATAACCATTGAATACTTTGCATCGTTCTTTTTTGATAAAGGGTGTTCTAAAAAAAATTTTTTAAATGTGAAAATTTAGGAATATGAAGTGATGTTGACCCTCACTTTGGTCATCAGAAAGTGCAATCTATGCAATTATTACTCTGCTCTCTGTCACCTGAGAACGGTGATTTGGTAGTGTATCTGGGGGCCATCTCTGGAGAGTGAGTATGACACACTACTTAGACCCCCAAGAACAAAAAGAGAAGAGATAAGAAACGTGCAGACTTTGGGGAAGAGCATGTTTTCACAGCCCAGACTTACTCCTGCCTGAGCATCTAAGTATTTCAGCTTTACCTCTGTATTGCACCATCAGTCCTACTTCCCTCCTTGGAGGTGTTTGCATATCAAACTCCATTCATTTTTTTAGCTGTACTGTTGGTTGTTTTAAACCCCTCTTTTAATTTCCAGCACAATGTGTCTTCTTTCTTTCATGGATTTTGGCACCTCCACTGTCTGGGTTCCAGTCCAGTTTCTTTTTTGGGATGTCCATGTGTTATGACTTACCTTTCATCCTAGGTTTACTCTCCAGCCACATCAAATTCTCCATAAACCCCTGAGCTCTGCAGCCGATCTGCCTCCTCATCCTTTGGTTTCTCACTGGTAGTACCCTGAGAGCATGAATAGGCCGTAATGGCCCTCACCAGCCTCACCTGAGACCTCTCCCCACCCCTTGATGATGGGCCCAGGAACCTCATTTAAGCTCAGACCTGGCCCTAACCTTATGTTGCGTGTTAGTCTTGGATGTCCTGGATGGCCCTTAGACATATGTTGTATCCTTGGCTCCAGCCTCATTTCCTACAGCTCCTGAATATCCCAGGGAGACTCTAATGCTCTAGACAAAAATCTCTGCTGATTGCACTCCTGTCTCAGTAGTGATGACCTAGAAGCTGTGGGAATTCAAATGAGTAAGTACAGTTAATGGGGTACAACCAAATAGCAGAAATCAGCCTGAAGTTGCTAAAGGCTAAATCCACATGTAAGTGAAACATGAAATAACATTTCAATTACCTATAGTGAAATCTGTGACAAAAATCCATTGACTACTTTGGTATTGCTAGAACAAAATACCTTTTTAAATGTAGTGGGCTCAGACTAACAGGGACTTGTTTGATATTGATCTAGCAATATCAAAGTGCTTAGACTTAGTTGCAAGACTTGTAATGTTTTATTATAAGATGCTTCTAACAGAACAGTTGGAAAAACCTCACATCTATTGAGCAGATGAATGTTTTATTGACTTCTAAAATGCTTTACAAGCAGTTCATATTTAGTCCTAGCGACAACTCATTCTTACAATAGCCACAAAGCTACGTGAGTCGGTCTGTACGATCACCAGCTTTCAGATCAAGGTTGACTTGTCAGCTTCAAGGGGTTTCTTGCATTGGGTCAGTAATTGGGTTGTGTGGGGTTTCAGGTTGTATTTATTGTTTTTAACTAGCCCGAGTCAACAGACTGGTAACACTGTGCAAAACTAAAAACATACAAAGCCATTTTGAGGAACTTGTTTTCAGTTAGCATATAGGAAATAAAGTGAAATGTAACCTGGCACGTTAAACTGGACAGCTCTAGAATGCGAGTGGGTTATAATTACTGTCTGATGAGCAAGTACCTTCTTTAGGTGATGATGTCCTGACAGCTACTATTTTAGAAGAAAGCTAAGGAGTCAGGAAAGAGGCTTCAGGCAGAAGTAGTTTCACATAGGTATTTTCTTAGCGCTAGGAACCAATTCTTTCTTTCAATTTTACCTACTTAATTGCTATACTTTTGTTCCTTAAACTGTTTTGCTGAAAATTAACTAACATAATTTCCACTGCTTCATTGCTTCAGTACTTCTTGCATGCTCAGTTCCATTCATGGAAAATTTACACTTTATTTAAGGGCTTCATCCAACTTCCAAACCCTCTGCATACAGATGGAAAAGCTGACAAACCATGCAAAAATCACTCCTGAAATCAGTGATAAAGCCTGGGGCAGATATGCAGGTGTTTTCTTGCTCCCACTTCCAGCTGAATAACAACTTCTCTCTCTTATTCAGCAACACATGCAATGACATGATACTGGCTTTTGTTGAGAAAGGCTTTAATCCATAGATCATTGTATAGAGTACTACAGTTTTTAGGGTTTGGCTGAGAACAGCAATGTGGTGCTCTTCAAGTCATGAAGAAGGAGCTTGAGATAATTGTTGTGGAACTGATGTAGCAGTCTTTGTCGTGGCCGTGAAACTCTGAATCTTGAATCACATCTTAATATAACATGATTCTTATATTTGACCATTGGTGCAGCTAATGTTTCACCTATATTTGGAGCTAAATATTGGATGCATAGCATCTGCAGCAGACACAGTTTCAACAGTTTAACTTTACCTATTAACACAAAATACTTGCTTTGTTCATCTAAACAATTTTTAAAACTGTTCTATTTCTGAGTAGAAAAAGTGCAACCATTGAATGACAGTCTTAAGTCATTTGGGGATACAAACTCAAGATTCCTGTGGCCAAGTTCAAACTGTGCTTTGGAACAAACTGCTTTAGTTTCAGGTTGTGCTTCTGTTGTCAGCACTGGAGCCACCTGCATGCTCCTGTCTAGCAGTGGAAGGGATGCTGGAGGAGGCGAAGACCTCTGCCGTGTCTCTGCTGAACACTTCTTCACCTCAAACAGTCTTGCTAGACCAGGCTCAGGAAAACTTTCTCATGCAGAAAAGTGCCATTTCTATTTCTTTAACCCACTCTCCCTACAGGCAAATGCAGCACAAGGTAATTCAGTGTGAAATGGAATCTGCTATGGAATAACATGAAGAGCTTGCACTGGGACAGCAAAAGTCCACTTAACTATTTCTTCAGAAATGGTTTGTGTTAAAGAATTGGGTAGAAATTGTGTAGGCCACCTTTAGCTTCTTTACAGTACTGCTATACCTGCATAAATCTGACTTTAAGGGCAATGCCAAAATAATATTATACAACCTGTATCTGGAGTACTGCCTTGACCACTAATGGGGTGGGGGGGATGGGAAACAGGGTAAAAGAGCTCAAAACAAAGATGTGATGCTAGTGGGGACTGGGAATTGAACAGTCTTTTTCAGCAAGATTTTGTTTACTGAGAGAAGAAGGAGCCTGCAAAATGTCTTTTGGAGCTTTCCCTAGTAGCAAACTTTTTGCCTCTCTTGTCATCTTTCATTTTCCTCTTGGCTTATGTCAGTAACTTGAATTGGGGTTGTTGACTTGTTGAGTTGTGTTCCCCCTCTCTCCCCTGTCAATTGATTTCTTAGTGTAAAAAAAAAAAATCTAAGGGGGGTACTTGATGGTATCTGTTGTTTGGAAAATACTTGATTTGTTGCACTATATTTCCTACATGTCTAGAAAGGACTCCTCTTTCAGGCTACCATGGGTAACAATCTAAGGGAAAAATTAAGTCTCCTAATTAGCTGTTCCGCTGTGGCCTCTTTAGGGAAAAGGTTTATTTTGAAACAGATCTTGAGTTTATAACAAGGTATTGAATAATGTTTAGTACACCCTGGTACATGTACTAGTACTTCAGTCCAGAAGGCCTCAAAAAGTGTATGTTTACATGACTGTCAGCAGTTGGAGGGATGGCCTACACCCCCAAACACACATCAGGGTTTTCTTCAAGCTAGAATTACCCAATTAGGCTGTGAGTCATGCTTGAACCCCATTGCCTTGCAAGACAACATAGTGTGAGTGGTTGTTGAAGGGTGCGTGGGAACAGGCAAGAGCCTGGATGTGCCTAGGGTGGGCATGTGCTCAGCTGAATGCAAATGAAATCACCTCTTCAGAAGAGCATAATTTGCACCTGAAGAGGAACAGGTCATTAAAGCCACAGGACTGGTGAGTGCAACACGGTCCTTAAATTCTCTGTGCTGAGATCTGGAAGCCATAGCGCAAATTCAGGAGAAAAAAACCCTCACTTGCTGTCTCTCTACACATCTGCTGAGATGAAGGCACATGACACAGCAAAGAATTTCAAAGCTCTGTGACAAATGGGTCAAAATGCTGAGTGCGTGTCCCTAGCTTTGACTATGCTAGACTACTTAGATGTCTCCCTTTTCTAGACCAATGGTTAAGGTTTAAGTAGGAGTATACTGTAAATCTGCCTTTTGGGGGGTTAGTAAAGTGTTTAGACTCTATGAAGTGATTAACTAAACAAGGAGGTGTGGATTTGTGTATAAACTGTGCAATGGATAAATTAACTAAGCCGAGACAAGAATGCGTTGCTGAGAGATTCACAGAGGTGCGTTCATCAGGACGAGAGAGCACTGCAGAAGGTCTTGGTGGTGCAGCCTAAAACCCAGCTGTGCGCTAGCTTATGACCAGTCTCTTTGCAAATAGATGGTATGGGCATTTGTGACAATGTCATTTTAAAATGCCTTCCCCCACAAGACACCCTGTAGATTTTTTCCCACAGGGTAAAAGGTAGAGATGAAATTTAAGATGCCTGATGATGGATTATTTGTCTTGCCTGAGTTCCTGGCTGTGCCAGTGAGTTATGTGTTTCTACTGCTCGCCATGGGAACAGCACGGAACTTAAATATCAGCAAAGGATGTTTCATGTAGGTACATTGGCATGATAGTTTTGGTCACTGCATGCCTGTTTAAAATTAATTCTCTAATGGTAGGCTAAGAAACATTAGAATCATAGAACATCACAGAAACATAGAATTGTTTAGGTTGGAAAGGAGATTTAATGACTGTCGAGTTCAACCATTAACCTAACCCTGCCATCACACCACTAAACCATGTCCCTAAGCACCTCATCTACCCCATACCTCCAGGGATGGGGACTCGACCTCTTCCCTGTGCAGCCCGTTCCAATGCTTGACAACTCTTTCGGTGAAAAAAATTTTTTCCTGATGCCCAACCTAAACCTGCCCTGGTGCAACTTGAGGGCATTTCCTCTCATCCTATTGCCCATTATCTGGGAGAAGAGGCCAACACCCACCTCACTACCCCCTCCTGTCAGGCAATTGTAGAGGGCGATAAGATCTCCCCTCAGCCTCCTCTTCTCCAGGCTAAACAACTCCAGTTCCCTCAGCCGCTTCCCATCAGCCTTGTGCTCCAGACCCCTCACCAGCTTTGTTGCTCTCCTTCTCCTACTGCTCCCACTTCTCACAGCACTGGTTTGGGGGAAATTTGCTTTTCTTCTGCTGGACTTCTGAGGTGTCAAGTACTTCTCCCTACAGTGGAGCAGTGAGCAACTTCCACATCCGAGTCCCACCACCCTCTGCTGACCTCTCTGGGGAGTGGAGGTGTTCAATATAGTGCCCTGCAGGACTGCGCTCTCTTCCATTAGGAAGGTGCAGTTATTAATTAATGTTTTGAGAAGAAAAAATATTAGGATGTTGAAGTCACTAACAGTTGGCAAGAGGTTTCCATACAAATCTTCTGCTTCCCTCAGGAACAATTAAATGAAATCATTTATATTTGCACATAAAATAGCTTATCTTTTCCCTCGTCTGAAAACAGGTATTATGAGACTCTTCTCTTTTTCCTCACAAGAATTCGCATGAGGATTATTTAATTGGAAAGCTTAAATATGTTCTAAAACCAAATAGAAAATGAGATTTTGTATACATTTATTAATAATTTTCACAAATGGGAACTTTAATAGCTCGGTAATCTGTAGAGAAGTTGCATTAAATACTTTAATGAATTTATAATGCTTTGTGAAATTATTTGTGCTCATTAATTTAAAAATCAGTTTTAGGTATTTTAAAGGAATCTTATTAACTAGTCTAGACAAATGATAAAGAACGCCTAGTACAGAAGCAAGGCCAGCTTTCCAAACTGTTAAACTCCCGAGAATTTGTCAGGACTTCAATCCACTTTTTTTTGAATGTGTGTTTCCAGACTACTTTTGTAAGTTAAAATTCAATTTTAAGTCTTGGGACTGGGTTATGAGCCAAAAAATAACAATAAGTAAATCTCCTTAATTTATTTGGGTTGATTTTTTTTAACTTGCAGGTTGAGTTTTAAGATTATTTCATACCTATTTCTGTGTTTCCTTAACACCCATAAGAGCAGCTCTGTTCCAGCCCACCTGCGTTACACCTCACCTCTACTTGGGGCAGGGTTTGAAAGCTTGCTTTTTTTTTTGTGGTGACCACCAGGGCTGACTCCAGAGCTCCTGGGCCATTTCTACCTTAACATATAATTTAGTCCTGTGGGCTTTTTTACAGTTTGGTTAGTGGATCTGACTAATGAACCATTGGCCAAATAAGTATCTACTAGATCAGGAACTTTCAGGAGTAAATGAGACCCATTACTGAAAGTTAAACTCTGTAGCTGGAAATCTGTGTGATTTGTTATCCAGGTGGCACAAGGCTGCTTTAAAGCACATTCATTATAACGCGAGGTTTGCCTGTGACTGGTGGGAGGACTGTTGGGTAACTCCGTAGGGCCAGTGAGGGGTGCCAGGAAAGCCTTAAAACCCAGGGTTTTACCAGCCTGCCTCTGGTTGTGGGGTCCTGCTGGACTCATCCCCCTGCTTCCCTGCAGGATCCCCTCCTGGTACTATGAATGGCACCCAGGATATTGGCACCTCCTTACTTGCAGAGAGGGATCCCCATGCTTCTCAAAGCCCCCCTCCCCACAATGCATCTCAGGGCCATCAATGTGGGAGCAAACCAGATGTCCCAAGTTGCACTTTCTCAGGGTGCTGCACTGAAACAGAGTCCTTTTAAAAAACCAAAGCCTTAATGCTTTACCCAAAGCATGCATTTTAGCATCTCTATTTGACTCTAAAAGTTATAGTCCATATGTCAGCTGTGAAAGAACTTTTGAACACAGCCAACTGCTTTTTCTTGCCATGTGTGAAGTTACAGTGCAGCCCTGCTTCCAGGCTTGGTCAGGTTTTTTACTTTTTTCATAGTAAAAACAGAGGAGAACTTGGAATTAGAAGTGAGACTGGAGATATATTTTGTCCACGTCTTTACTTGCATCGAGTCTGACTTGTTATGAAAGCAATGGCTGCCTCTCCTCAAGAAATACTTCAGTACGTGATTAACTCGCTGCCTGCATAGATTTTGATGCTGCTTTGCCATATACGAATGACCTGCTGAAACGTATGTTTTTCAAATCTAAGCAAAAATCCAACATTTGTAGTGTAGCTTGCGCAGAACTCAGCAGCACTAAAGACCTGTAAGCCCTTTCCTAGAAATTACTATTCCAGGGAGAGAATAAGGTCGAGGAACAGAGCAGGAGCAGATCAATGCCTGACTTCTGCTCAGAAATGCTATACAGACATCCCGGTTCTTCTAGCTTCCAGAAGCCTAGCTTTTCATTAAGGTTGTGCATAAAGGGTTGTTCCCCACATACCCCCCCACACCCCATGACTTTTATAAGGAAAGTAAAGTTACCCACATGCTGTCTCAGAAACGTCTGTCCCTCTCTCAGCAATACCACTCCTAACTTATTGATTAGTTCCAATCAAATCTGATAGAAATCTGGGCATGTCAAAGATGTATGGATTCCAGGTCTGCCTGATAACGCCTCCCCGTGCAGCCACGGGGCTGTTGGCTTCATGCTCACCAGCGGTGTCAATGCCGGCAGCGGCCAGCTGGCTGCCCAGGACACCTCTGGCTCCAGTGTGTGCCTCCACCATCCCTGCAGAGGCAGCTGAGGACAGGGAGGGGAGCTGAGGTTACTGCAGGGGAGGAGGGAGGGAGGGAGGGATGGGTGCAGAGCTGGGGAATTGTACTGTAGCTGCAAGAAATCAGTCTTCATTAATCCTGCTGCAAAGATGTGGAGTGATTCTTCTCTGTCTCTCAGGAGACCATCTTAATCATCTGGGACAGGGCAGTTCAGTGTCTTTCTCCTGATTGTCCCTCGAGAGGCTGCTCCTTTTGTATGGATAATCCGCTATTCAGTATAGTAACTCCAGGAACTTGCTGGAGAGTATCCGGAGAATGCATCAGCCGTAGCTGCTGTGCTCCTTGGACCACTGAATATTGAAATGCTTTATACCCACTTTCGAAAGGAAAGACACATTTCTTAGAGGATAAAAGGTTCAGCACTGAGGGGGAATAACTCATCCCTCTTCTTGAAGCCGTTGCTGCCTCTGCTTACATGTTACAAATCATATGCCTTTAAAATAAAGGGAGGGAAAAAAATCCTGGAAGTTTAGAGTAGGGGGAGATTCAGAAAGGTAACTCTGTTCAGCAAAAGAAAAAAAAAATCTTATTTTTTCCTTCCACCCATAAACAAAGCCTGAAACAACGCCAGGGAGATGTTTTAGATCAGTGTTGCAGGACAGCTATCTTAGACCCATTGCTTTGGCAAACATTTGAGTACCCTGCAAAACACCCCAG
>NW_009260399.1:3168724-3188368 GCF_000687185.1 Egretta garzetta | reverse complement strand
TTAGAAGCTACTCAACTTTCTGTTGATTTTTTTTTCTGCTTTGGTTTTGTCAAAACTGGGCTTTCTTACGGGGATAATTTGATCCTTCAAAAATCAAGTGATCCCACTGAAACAGTATGTTGTTAGCATATTATCAGTCACCTTCAGATTGCATCAGGTTTCTGCAAAATGCTCTTGTCAAGCCTGACAGACTTTTCATTCTCATTTGAAACTAATTAGAGCTTCTGCCTTACTCTGATTTTATAAAAGGCTGTGGCTGAGGAAAAATCAGTTACACTTACAGCCCTAGACCTAAGGAAATATCTCTACAATATAGTAGGCATCTATATGTAAAATATGTATTTTGCATAATGTTTACATACAATATAGTCAGACATTTGCCAGTCTTAAGATACAGCCAAACACTCGCAGTTCTTCTTTGTGTGCAGATAAACTCATATTGATTCCAAGACAGTAGGATGGAATTAATATTCTGGTAATTATCTATTTCCAATTAAAATATCATTGTGCAATGAATAATAATAAAGAAGAGCCAAGACTTTCAAATGTTTGAGGTTGAGTGCCTTGAATTAATATTTATGAAATCTGAATTAATATTTAGGAACCAAAAGTAAATGTTCTGACTTCATAACAGCGCTGTGCACTCACCAGCATCTTCTGCAATCAACAGAAACATGGATGCAGTACAAAGTAACCTGGCTCTCTTCTGCATTTTAGTGAAGGATAGGGCTTGCTGCCTTGTTAAGTGCACAAGGCTGCAGCAGTTGGGTCAGGTGTAGGTGAGCCTGAGTTTCCTTGGTTAATGATGACACTTTGCAGTAATGACTAGTTTTAAGAAGCAGATGTGTTTAACGCTTTGAAAAGCACTCAACAGCTTCTCCTGAAATCCTGGCTTCTGAAATACAGACCACTTATCTAGTCTTTTTTTTTTTGGTGGTTTTTTTTTTTTTTTTTTAGCTGCCAATCCATAATGGGGACTTGTCTGGGTGTTAAGGCTTTGTTTTGAACTCTGTGGTGGTTTTGTGTGTCTGAAGATCATGGGAGTACAAAAGAACAAACTACTACCATCCATTCCCCTCAAAATAAGCTTGCTTAAGGTCTCTGAAGGGCTATGGAATGTCTTTTTGCACTCAAAAGCAGTTGTTCTGTAAAAAGATACAAGTTCTTCCATCTGCATTTGCTGTCCAAGCACCTTCCTGGGAGCTTGCTTAACCACTGCATTTTTAGAAGTACAAAAGGAGAAGACAGTTGTGTTGCTCTGTGCTGTATCCAGATTTACAGCACTGCACTTGTAAACAGTGTTTAGATGATATGGGATGAAATAGAGCAAATTGTGGGGAATGTGACTGTGCTCCCTGGAATTCCTGACTTTTCACAGAAAGGACACAGTGCTCTGATGCTGGTGAAGATGCTGAGAAGGTGCTTGTACCGGCTGATAGGTATTGAGGTCTGACACAACATCAGCTCATCTGTTTAGCGATGTTGTCTTTAGCCCTTTCCCAATGGGACTTTTGCAGATATGTTCCTCAATGACATTCTCAACTTTTAAAAACTATTTGAAAAACTGCCCAGCCTTAGCTGTTCTCCTGTTGCAGTTGGAGGTGCTCCTTTTATAAACGAGGTTAAAATTTTCTGTATCATTCTTCTGTGCATCCAGTTGCCTGTTTGCTCCTGGCTGCCCAGCCAAGAATAATTTCCATAACTTCTTAGCCTTGAGTGTTATGTTAGCACAGGCCCAACAGAATTAATTGTTCCATTAGGTATCTATTAGTGACTGCTTAAAGTGGATTGCAAAACTAGCTAAGCAAAAAAGCATTAACCTACTTTACACCCCTCAGGGTGAGCCACTACAGAAAGGGCCACACAAGAATTAGGGCCCCACTAGCCTCCTGTACAGTGTCTACATCAGCTCTACCTCCTCCCTGGGACTCTATAGCTCTGTCCAATGTAATCCCATAGTGACAGGTGAAAGAAGTGTTTTAACATCCCAAGAAGTGTGGTTTACTTTTTTTCTTTTACTTCCACTCTTAATTACAGATGTCCAGATGTTTTGCTAAGTAACATCCTGCTTTGCACAGGAATTGCACAGAAGGTTGAACCCAAGGGACATCTAAACTAACTGTCACATGGAGGCCAGTATCTGCTATCTCAGTGGAAGGTGTAAATACCAGCAGTCAGCAGGCATCAGGCAAAAACATATCATGTCAGTTCCTTGTATCTGATAGAGATTGGTTTACAGGACTGCATATGGTATTTAAGTCACTCCATTCACTTGGGATAATTCTGTGAAGCATTTTTATCAATATACGTGTCCAACTGTCTGTAGCAAAAATAAATCTTTGCCTTACTATGGTTTGGTTTGATACTTCACTTCAAGGACTATTTTGCCCCAGACAGGTGACCAGTAACCTTTCTTTAAAGGTAGTTTGTTTGGTTCAAAACTCTTTACTTCCTCCTCTTTACATTAATTTCTCAGGGATGTCTGAAACAGTAATTTAAAAATGATGGGGTGTAGCCTCTTCCACGCGCTGAGTTGTCAGGAGTCAGCACAAATCAGTCCCTGGCATCCATGATGTGCCAGGGGGAGTTTTGGGAGGGCTGGGGAAGTTCAGCACTCCAACGCTCATGAAAATAACTCTGTGTTTCAGCATTACTGTGCTGCTTAGTTGGTGCCAATTTGTAAGAATTTCTCTGCTGATTGCAAGAACAGGTTTTTGGTTGACTGAAGGGAAATATTCTTAAAAAGCCTCCCAAAATATTGCTAGCTTTAAAGTCTGATGAAAAGTTTAATCTACTCCATTAATTTCCTTCCAGAACTGCATATTCTTTCAGAGATGCTCTCCTTCCCCAGCTTTCTGCCCCTATCCTTTCTCAACTTTTAAAATGTGTCTCTGGCTTACTAAAGCCAAAAGAAACTCTCCATATCATAGGAGATTGCGGTCTGCTTGAAAATCCTCTCCTACTTGCGTTCAGGATGAAGAACTGCTGATTGCAGGTGGCTTATGTGCGCAGTATTACTTGCAGGTACCTGGGATCAGCTGGTAAGGGGAGGTATGTGGGTAATGAGCAGCAGACAGCTGCTTAAATCAGACTGTCAGAGAGGTGAAATGGGTAATGGAGCCTTAAAATTCCCGAGGCTCCTGTTGAATTTGAGTGTCAACTGCATGGCGTGATGATAGGAAGAGCATTGCATATTCCATTTTTTAGGTAATATTTGAGCCCTGTCCAAATACAGGAATTGTACAACCTGAATGGGATTAAACTACACAGTTTAGCTGCGCAGTTGTGGTGGAGAACTGAAGAAACAGTTATAGTAGAACTCTCCTGCCATGAATACAGGTATTTCACCCCTTCCTCTGCCTCAGGTTTTCACTTGTAAGCTGAGAACCATGCTGATCTTTCTCTCCATCCGCTGTTGCCCACGTGCACTGCAGCTCACGGGGCAGAGACTGCGTACACTGAGGACCAGGTAGAGAGGCCCATGGCTGCAAATGGAACTGTTCTTGATGCAAATAAGTAAAATGGGTTAACACATATAATTTAAATGAAAGGGGGAACAAGAAAGTCTCTAACCCACGGGTCATACAAGGTAATTGCCATGTGCCTTGCAAGGGCTGCAAAAAGGGTGCAGGTTTTATGAATCAGACTTGGTGCCACCTCAGCATTTCATTGGGGAAGAGACTAATTTCCTAGTCTTCTAAATGACATGGCCTGGTGGGATCTGGATCTATGGATGGACAAAGACTATAGGCAGCCCTGGGCTATAGGCATATTTCTCTCTTTGAAATGTCACATCTGTGAAAAGTATCTGATTACTGATGGGTTTTAAACTTTACAGCTTCGGCTCCATGCTCTAAGGTATGCTTTTTTCTCTTTCTAACTTGTCATTTTGAGATATTACTAAAGGAATCAAAGGCAAACATTTAATTTATTCCCTTAGTTCCTATTCCATTTTGAATATAAAGCCTTCATTACTGTCTTCCATGTCACAGCCCCCCATGCAGGTAGCTGTTCCCACTATCACCCACTCACCTCAGCCGTAGCGCACCTTCATGCAGACTTTGGTTTGATGGGAAGACCTTACCTCAAGGACTGCAGTTTGGCACCTGTAGCTTGATGCTGTATGACTTTCCTCCACCTCTGCCTTAAACACCTGCAAGCCTTGTTTTGTGACATTGGCTTCTGCAGCCCTTCACAAAACAGCAGAAGAGGAGAGGGAACCACACCCCGGGTGGGATCAATGCATCGATGCTGTGAACTGCAGAAGGCAATGCCCAGCGTTCCTGTGACAGCCTGTGGCTTAATAGCATTTAGTGCTATGATTGAATTCAGGGGCATGAATCAAAAACGTGGAGGAAAACTTCTAGAAAGTGTTAAGAACTGAGAATGAGAGTAAGACAGGACTGCAAATTTCACTGCTCAGGCCTCACTGCCTGCTAGCTTCTGCCACAGTGAATGTGCCACAAACTGTGACACTGAGCCATGCACTGAACTAGCATGTTTGCCTATTCCAGCTTGATAGAATTATGTGATTTTTTTTTTCTATGCCTGCACAATATTAGTTAAATTAGAAGTTCAACTGGACTTCATCACCAGCAGCCAAGTGGAGGCACTATAATTGAATCTTCACTTATAGCTTAATCGTACAATCAACAAAACTATAAATTTTGATGAAGCACTAAAAAGTGTCAATCTAGCACTGACCAATTCATTGATCTGTTTCTATTCAGTTCTTTTTAGGTAAGTATATGATTCTAGAAGTAGCTGAGACCTTACCCTGGGACCACAGCATGCTGTTGATATTCCTGCATGGAGACTCTGCCTGTACCCATCCCTACAGAGCTGCTCTGCAGCTGGCGGGGCTGGTGCTCTACAGCTGGTTTCTCTGTTTAGAAAACTGTGACAGTACCAGACCTGGTGACTGCTTAACTGGTGCTTGTTACACTGCCTATGTACCTATGACAAACCTAGACTGCGAGCTAGAAACTGCTTAAATTTGTCCTACTTTCTTCATGTCAGTGGAAAAGTTTCTTTTGCAAAAACACCTGCATATATTAATATTTGGGGCAAAAATGTGAAGAAAACTTAGTTTTTATTGGATAGAGGCATAATGGGAATGCCTAGGCACTGATATGAAAGTTCATGTTATATTCACAGAGAGATAAGATGAACTGGAGCCCCTATGAGCATTGGAAATACTGTTTTGGTGCTGATTACTTAGGCTTTCTGAAAACGTAGTTTTGCTTGGGGTATTTCTTTAAATTAAAAATCTTCACAAAGCAAACCATTATCTCTTAAAACACCCTAAAGCCATAAGCCCTGTTTTCTCTTACATAAAAGAAATGAAATATTAGGGATGACTGAATCTCTTCCATTGAAACTAGTTTATCTATCTTCGATTTTCTCCAGGATATAAAAAGAGCATTTTCCTCTGTGTGCTGTCTCCTTGCACCCCACCACCAGGCTTCAGTCATTCATAGAGAGATAACATACTGCCCATGCAACAGTTTCTAGGCTGCCAGGATAACTACACTGGTTGGTGAAAGCCATCACTGAGGGCTAATGTCACTTCCAGTTTAGGTGTTCCCCACTAAAATGCATTTTGCTCTCTTAATGTGGTTGAGTGCATTTTGATATTTTTTTCAAGTACAGACTATTCTGATGCATCTGGTTGAGGTGAAAGTAACATGGAGAAACTGTGGCTGAGCCATGGTTTTTCAGTGTGTTGGCTCGGCCAGGAAAAGTGGTTAAAATAATCTGGCTGATGGTGCGATTTTTCTGGTTGTGTTAACCACAAACAAGGAGGGAGACTGCAGCTTGGATGCAGAGTCTTAGGGGAAAGCCCCAGGTGGGAGCTATTCACATTGACTTCGTTGCTGAAACTCATGTCCTGTGAAGCTATGGCCTTGGATAAACAGAACAGTTTCATTGGGCAGGACCATTAGGCAACTTCGTGGGCTGTAACTCGCACCTATAGGGTGTCAGTACCAAATACTAGCAAGTCGGAATGGTGGTGTTTTGTGGGGGGGTTGCTGACCGAAAGGAGTGGTAGAGGACCAACCTGAGGCCGTATTTGGTTTTGACTAAAACTTCTCAGTGCTGCTATATTTCCAGGAGTTGAACTGGGAATTTCTTTCATTAGAGTCCCTTTCAAAATCTTTCTTGTCCTTGTAGAGGAGACTTCTTAATCTGGAAATAAAAACAGAGGCTCAGTCCCAACCATCCCCCCCCCCAAATAAAACCCAAACAAAACAAACAAACAAAAAAACACACCCCACAAAACTGAATAAAACCAAAATCACACACACACAAAAACCCAAACCAACCCCAAAGACACAACATACAAGTGGGATCTATCAAGGAAACCATGAACCATTGGTCGATGTATCCAAACTCTGCTGAGATGGTCATCAGCATATATTGGCATTACTCATGGCAGGTGAGCTGGACTTGGCAAGACATGCCAGTCATTGTCAAGTGCTTTTGTTGGTACCATGGCAAAGGAGAGTGTTCAGGTGGACTAAGAGGAGGGTAACACAGAGGCATTAAGTGGATCAAAATGAAGAGAAAGCACAAAAGGGCTTATTTGAAAATCCTCTTTAGAAAACTAGGCTCTTATGCTTTGTGAGTCACTACTAAGGGCTATAAATAGGAAATAATAAGTATATGAACCTTACAAACCATGTGGTGTGGGGGTAGTATTGCCTCAGTCCGGTCACCCCATCCCCAATTTTATAATTTCAGTTGTTTACTATATGATTCTTGAGCTCTGAAACATTGGGGACAAGCCTGGGTCCGCTGCGTTAACGAGGTGTTTCTTAGTTCTTGTTTCTCAAGGTACATTATTTATAATGTATTGCAACAAGCAGGAAAAGGCTAGACTGAAATGGCTGGTGAAAAAAAATGATTAAAAACTAAAGTCAAGGCAAGCTGGCAAGAGAGAAAAATGGGTGAGGGGAGGAGTGGGGGATGTTCATACTACAGATAGCTCAAGATTTTAAGTAAAACCAGAATGCCTGATTAGGTAAGAAAAGGGGAGTGAAATGTATGTAACTTTCATGTTCACAGCTGTTGATCTCTCTTCAGTGACATCTCTCAATTAAGGAGGAGGGAAAAAAAATATAGCAGGTTCTGGGATGTTTGCATCTTGACCAAGTTGGGGTACAAACAATGGGTGGGGACTGATGTGAAGGGACAGTCCTATACAGCAAAGCCCAGGGAGCGCAGTGTGTGCAGGGGCCTGTCCTGCAGCAGAACTGGGTGGTGTCACTGACCGAGCAGGACTAAATTTGAGGTAGAGTTCTGGTAATCTGGTCTGGTCTGTTCTTTTTGGGTTTGGGGTTTTTTTTTGTCTCTGTAGTTCTTTGCTGTTTTATAATCAAATGCCTAGCCTTGTATTTTACTAGATTGAACATCTTGTGTGTGGTCTCCGCCAGTAGACCTCATCTCAAAGGTCCATTCCTCTGGTAACTAAGATATCTGAAAGGGTGCGGGTATTCTTTGAATCATCTTGCATCCTGGGAATGCACTGGAAACCCTTTACACCACCCTGACTAAAAGTGACGGTGCCTGATGGAGGGAAGTGTTCATGGAGAAGCATAAGTAGACTCAGAATTCAGTGAAACTGCTGTGTTTTGAAGAGATTTACAAAGAGGTAGAAGCACTGAGCTATGTTTCATTATGCTGTCTTGCGAATGAGTCTTACACGTGACTATCAATATGGGCTGCCAATAGAAGAAACTTCAGATACTGAACAAAAGGGATTCCCACAAAAAAATATTATTTTCCACTTCTCTTCTAAAAGGTGTCCTCAGCTGGATGAAAAGGTGAAAGGTGTGAAGGAAGGTGTGATTTGGCCTCTGCCAGCAGAGAAGGTCACGGCTCGGGAGGGAAGGAAGCTAAACCTGAATTCACACAGAGATCGGTGGTGGAGGTCTGATTGAAGTTTTGTGAACTGGCAAATCCTGAATTTTCCTAAGAAAGGTCAAGGCAGTTTAGCAGGAGAAAAAAACTGCTTCCAAATCCTGACAGCTTGCTTTCTTTTCCCCAGTTGGGAATAACTCTGAACTGTCTGGCTAAGTTTAACACTGTGCAGTGCCAATAAAATAAGCAGAGTTACCCTGGGACAAGTTCATCCTTGGTGTGATGACTTGCTGAGCTGCTTTTGCACCAGGGATTGGTTTTATTCAGCCTTCCTTTAAGTTACTTTTCTGGACTATAACAAGCTCTTATCTGAGACATCTGAATAAAAGAATAATTTAAATCAAAAATATTAATAAAGTAGGTATTTTGGATACTTCACTTGCAAATAATTCATTGTACTGAATTAGTTTAATCAGTTAGGAGTCTGCCAGGTACCAGCAAATGGTAATTTAACAGCAGGAACAATTTTATGTATTTTTAGAGAGGATGAGAGAGTAGAACCAATTTCTTTAAAATTGCTCCTCCAACCCACAGGGACCTGGCTGAACATTTCCCTCCAACGACCCAAGGGCTTTTGTTCACCAGTCTTCCTGCTTGGATCAAGGATATATTGCCTTAGTGCTACTCTGAGCCTAGTTATTTCATTTGCTGGTGGAGCATCATGAATATTTACTCTTGTGAGCACAATATACAGTCATAGGATTTATGTACCTCAAGGACAAAACCAAGATCTGCAGAGACAAATGTGAGTGCCTACAGTTTCTACATCTGTAGATGATGTGTGGTTTTAGCAGGATGGTGCAGACCCCTTTTACAATCCGTACAGAGACACAGAGGACTGGAGTAATCCACAACACCCGTCTGGTGATCTGAGCCATATTACGGATTTATGTATTGTTTTTGCAGTTCTTGACAGATGCTGCTTATTAGTCTTTAATGGATGATTCTTTGGTTGAACCAGTTTGTTCTTATAAGCTCAGGTCTGCCTACGGCCAGCTAACAGAAAGCAGTAGGTACAAATTGTCTCTGAACTCTTACTCCTTGCTGGTATTTGGATACCTGATGTTATAGTCTTTCACCCACACCAAATACAAACAGAAGCAATGCCTTGCTAGTCTGAGTCACTTCTGGTGATGGAGTTAGGGCTGGTCACCTTTTGCTTGATGAATTTGGAGTCCAAAAACCTTTCCCTGAGGGGGAGGCTTACAGTTCTGCCTGATGGCCAGGCTGTAGGCTGGATTTGTGCAGTGACATCCACCCTCAGCCTCTGCTGCCAGACCTGGTACCTGCGCTTGGGAATGCAGGGGGAGCAGCAGGGGAAGCCTGGGTGGTGGGACAGTTGCTGCTGAATTAAGCAAAGCTTCCGAAGGCTTATGCAGGCAAATCTGTTCCTAGGATGTCTTGTCGGTGTGGTATGTTTTGTCATGATCCTATCAGAAGCAGCAGTTCAGGGATCACCTTGCAGTGTCCAAATCCTGACATCTAAAACCTGTTACGACTTCATGAAGAATGAAGAACATTGCTCACAGTCCCCTCCACCCATTATTGAGTGCGTGATGGACGTAATGAGATTGGATGCTGGAAACCACAAAACGCATCTCTGACTCTTCCAGCTGCACTGCCAAGGGCTTTGGGTTTTTTGGGTGTTCAGGCCAAGCTCCTGCTCCAGCTGCATGTTGGTGCAAAATGTGTCAGTCCAAGCACCACATGCTGACAGTGCAGCCGGGAAATCACAAGACAAACTCCTCTGCTTTGGCACCCCCTGTCACAGAATACCATAGTCACCAGCAAAGCCTCATGGAGGCTGGTAAAGCCCATGTATTAATTTTCTTCACAGGAACTAGTATGGGGCTCTGTTTTGGAAAAGTGTTCATAACACAGGGATGTTTTAGTTACTGCTGAGCACTGTTCACACAGGGTCAAGGCCTTTTCTGCTTCTCACCCACCCCACCAGCAAGTGGGCTGGGGGTGCACAAGAAGGTGGGAGGGGACACGGCCAAGGCAGCTGACACGATCTGACCAAAGGGCTATTCCATACCATATGATGTCATGCTCAGCATGTAAAGCCGGGGGAAGAAGGAGGAACAGGGGGACATTTGGAGTGATGGCATTTGTCTTCCCAAGTCACCGTTATGCGTGATGGAGCCCTGCTGTCCTGGGGATGGCTGAGCACCTGCCTGCCGGTGGGAAGTAGGTAATGAATTCCTTGTTTTGCTTTGGTTGTGCACAGGGCTTTTACTTTACCCATTAAACTGTCTTTATCTCAACCCCCAAGTTTCCTCACTTTCACTCTTCTGATTCTCTCCCCCATCCCGCTGGGAGGGGAGTGAGCGAGCGGCTGGGTGGTGCTGAGTTGCCGGCTGGGGTTAAACCACAACAGATTAAAACAACATGCATCACAAGAAAAAGGCATTTGACCTCGGGCAAAAGTAAGTATGTGCCATGCAATTGTCATTACTTCTTTACTGTATGATTGCAAAAACTTGAACAGCTTAGAGCTGTCACATTTGCTGCCCTAATCAGTTCCACGTTTCACTGCCTAAAATCTCACACTCATGTTTTGCAGAGTTCAAGAATTCTCTGTATCTGCTTCCACAAGCATTGGTTTTACTATCTAGTGTGTGTTTTGGTCTGCGCAGCTGGCTGTCTCAATCCGTCATTAAGGGGAACGATGGAGACGCAGCCCTCTGAAGTTTTACCAGCCACGCCTAAGGCAAATCTGTTTCCACCCATGGGAAACTTCATCAAAACCTCCTAGGGATAAGGGCCACCTTTCTTTTTTGTTTTAAGTTGAACCAACAAAGACATTTCTGAAAATACATTATTCTACTAGCTCCTCTCATACTTAAGAAATAGGTATATAGGCTAACGATAGTACTGTATTGTATTTGGTACCAAACACGTGCAAAGCACTGTACAAAACCCCCAAAACAAAGACAGCATCTAGTCCAACCCAAAGCCCTTGTGTAGCAAACTTCTAGTTAACCACACACATATTTTTCTCTCTAACCTAACTGAAACAGCTTGCGGCCATGAAGTTGAAGCATAAGCGGAAGTATTTTGCAGGTCAGGGCTTGAGGGATTTTTTTTTTTTTTAAGGGCATGAACTAAGGCCCGGGGAAGTCAGTGGGAGGCTCCAACCAGCTAATGGATTTTAGAGGTCAGGTTGTAAAGACAGTAAATTAGCACACAGAGTCATATCCAACATGGCTCTTGAACTTGTGCGTGATAACTGATACCAGTACAAGTTTGAAACACGTTTGAGGGTGAAAAGTCTCTCTGCTTAAAGCGGTGTCAGCTGTGAAACCAGCTCAGGCTGCCCACAGCCCTGCCCAGCCCGTCCTGCTGCTGGATGGTCCTCATGGAGAAAAAGTTTCTCCTTCTTTCCACAGTGCTGTATGTCTAGCATCCTACCCTTATGTGAAGAGTCTGCTTTTATAACAAGACTTTTTTTTTTTTTTTTAGCATTGCCAGGGGCTTGTAAAACTTCCATCCTCACTAATTAATTTTTACAAATTGAAGCCCATTTTTCATTGGAGCTTGGTGAATTAAATCGTACAACAATATTATGTCTGTATTTTGAGATCCTGTGAAAAGCAAAAAACAGTTCTGTTAAAAATGTGAATAATTGTAAGGGTTGTTGAAATTTCAGCTTGTAATAATTTCAGCTACAATTAAAATAATTAGTGTGCAATTTACTTCATGAAAATGTTTAACAGAAATGCTAGAAGAACATACCAAATTAAAATGTACATGTTTTGGGATTCATAAGGCTTTCAGTCAGGATCTCAAAGGACCTTATAGTCCCACTGTTTTTTAAATAAGCTTATTATGCAGAACTGCCAGACTTCTGGGCCTTTTCCACCTCAAATATTAGGATTCTCCACAAGCTTATGAAAATCTCTGCAGATAAAATAGGCCCGAAGAAAATTTGCTCTTGATGCTGCCAGTGGAATATTCTTCCCTATAGCACATCATTCTCTAGTGCTTTGTCTATTCTAGTTGTAAAATAAGGTTGCAAAATAACTTAAAAATTTAACCAAGAAAATGCTTCTTGCTGATCAGAAATTGTTTTTCTATCACAATGAGCTAACTCTTGCAACACCAATTTTTGCCTGCCAAATGCAATGAGATATAATATCCAGATTCAGAATGATCTCTTCCAAAATGACTTGGGAATGTAGTTTGGTAGGATGGAGCCTTGGCCGGCAGAGCATCGTGCCCATTCAGGGCAGTGGTAGTCAGTAATACGGCTTTTCTGTCCCCTACCTTTATATGCTGCTGCATAGTGGGCGGAAAAGTTTCTCTGAACTTGCCCATCGTCAGCTGGGGCAGTATGCTCAGCTTTTAAATACTGGGCAGAATGACATAGGAAACTTCTTAGTATCACTGATACCAACCTTGCCTCTTGGGTGAGATATTCTGTTACCTGTACACTTGGAAAAACAAGACAAGACTTTCTCTTGGAGTGGCAGAAAGTGCTCTGCAAGGCACTGAAGATGGAACTGCTTGTTCCCAGCATCCTGCTCAGGGATGCTCTCTCCAGTGTTGCCCTTCCTTGATGCCAAGTTCATTTATTTCTTTGATGTGTTATATATAACTGCAAAGTTTGTGTGTGTGTGTGTGTGTGTTTGGTTTCTTTATTTCTTTGCTTTAAAAAAAAAAAAAGAAAAAGAAAAAAGAAGGGGAGGTGAGTGTGCCTTGGCTCCCTGGCCGGCCCTCCTCTCCCTCCCAGAGGTGGGAGCAACCTGCCAGGCAGTTATCCCATCCACCTGACGAGTCCCTCTAGTGGTGCCATCCTGAAAATCCTCCTGCATTCCCAAATTAATGAGGAGTAAATGCAAATCAAACGGTGGAAATATTTTAATGCAATCTGCCATTAGTGAAAATACTGTAACTTTGTGAAATGCAGATGTGTTTGGTGTAATTAGCCTCACGCTTGTGGAAAATTGCATACCAGCACAATTCCAGTTTAACAGGAGTTGAAACTGGTTTTAGTGACAGCTGAGCAAGGTCCTCAATATTCATGCAAACATGAAACAAGCTAAAAATATGATCTTTTTCAACATGCAAAATGTTCTCCTCGGCTCTTCTCAGAAAGATATTTCAGGAAGTTTATTTTGAGCAAATTAATTATATTTCTATGGTGACCTTGTGAGGGACAACTTCAGCATTATCAGTGTGCATACTGCAAATGGGGAGTTCAAGTTGGGGCATCATATTCACAAATAGACCTGAGAAAATAAATGATATTTCTGCTTTCTTCAGGCCATAAAATGTTGGGAAGGAAATAATATGTTGGAAATGAAGTTAAAGAACCGAGAAATGCAGGGATGATCTTTGAAGCAAACACACCTGCATGTGAAATGCTCAATACAACATTGTTTTAATTTTAATTCTTAGTGGGTTTGTGTTTTGTGGGTTTTTTGTGTTTGTTGGGTTTTGGCTTGTTTTTTAAGCCATGTAGTTAGACAAATAAGGGAAACCACATTTATTTGTAGGAGCATTTTCAGCTTTTGGGCTTCAGGGCAATCGGAGTAGATCTGCGAAATGTTTTGGTTGACTCTGAACCTTTGAGTGGTGAAACCCAGCAGGCAAAGGTGGCAGAAATCAGGCAGTGACCTAAATGACAGGGAACGGGTGATGACCAAGTGCAGGCCATCCCGACTGGCTGCGTGGCCAGGAGCACCCCCAGTGCTGCCACACACGCTGATGGGAAAGGGGATATCGCTCACTGCCCCGTAAATGCAGGTCTGATTGAAAGGGGTGCACTGGGAGAGCAAGGCACTGCTGCCACAGCACAGTCTGGGCTCTCCTGAAAATCAGGTGGGCAGGAACGGTGGAGCTACAGGTAAATGTGGGTAATTGGAGTTTGTTCACTTCCCATTTGAGCCAATGCAGTTTATCCATTCCCCTCTGCTCTGCCTGGATCCCCAGGCACCTGAGCTGATGTGCTTTATTTCGCATTTCCCACATTTCCACCTGATATTTCTCTTTGGCTAGGCACTTATTTGGTCAAAATTCAGCTTTATCAGGGAATGCAGCATTAACTCTCTTACTGTTAGGAATTGAGAGATTCATGCGGAGAAATCAGATTAATTTCTTTTCTTTCACCAGGTTGTCAGTTGAGGTGTGGGAAGGAATACAATATTGGTTTTCATTTTTTCCCTAATACCTTGAGGCTGGGTAAAGTTAAATATACTGTAATATCCTCAGAGATACCTGGCCAAAGCCTGATGACTGACAGGTCAGTGAAACTGCATTGAGGTCCTTCCCTGGCCCTTGAAGCAGCTGAGATGTCTTAGCCTGGTGCGGTGGCTGTGCTGCTTTTGGGCTGGAAATTTGGTTTCCAGCCAGGGTCCAGAGCCAGCACAGCTCTTTCTACCGGGCTCTGTACTGCAGGCTGCAAATGTGCCGGACCCACAGTGAAATAGCCTGTACCAGTGCCCTGGGATGTTGCTCTTGAGAGATGTAGTGGATGAAAACTTCAAGGGCACCAGCTTAAAGCTACTACTGAAGTCATTAACAGGGAAACACAGACTGCAAATTTTCCTGTAATAAATCTCAATGTTAACTTGGTGCAAGGGGACTTATCAACAGCTGTTTTGATAGAGTTACAGGTGCTTTGGGTATCACAATTTTGCATTTCTCAATGGAGTGTTTGAATCTTGAAATTTATTAATATTTCCTTGAGTTTGACTTTTAATAGGTTTTTTTTTTTTTAATCATGTATTGCTTTCAAGAGAAACTGACTCTATTTGGGAAGCTTTGAAAGGCAACAGGCTAGAATTATAACAAAAATAAGATGTGGCTTCAGAAATTATTCATTTTATTTCAAAACATAAAGCAGAGAGCCGTGACTGCGTGATACTTGTGTTTATGCCTCTGCATGCAGAAGTGTGCTAACCGGGGAGGGAAGGTTTGAGCTCTGGAATCAATACTGAGTACTGAAGTAGCTTTTAGATGCTCAGCTCCTGCTGTGTTTGGTCTAATTTGTAGTTTGTTGAAATCCCATTTTAAATGCTGCTGGAGAAGTCTGCTTTATCTCCGCGAGAAATCTAGGGAAGTTGGTAGTTGAAAATAATGGATCATGAAGAAATAAATGTAGGGATAATGTATGCAGGGAAAACTTCAGCTGTGAAACTTGTTTTGGAGGAGGGCAAACCCACACCTTTGCTCATTTTTTACTGTTAGAAACAAAATCATCCAACCAGTATGGGGAATGATTTGGTCTAATGGTTACATTTGGGTCTTATGGCTGAAATCCCAAGAAAGAATTACTTTATTAATTTGATCTAGCTGACAGAGATAAACATTCATGCTCATGCTTTTGGAAGAAGTGGTCATTTGGGAGAAAGTCGTCCTGCTCCTGAGCAATCCCCTGCACATTGGGTTTCGCCTCTTGCAGCATTTTGAGGAGGGTCTCTGCAAAGCTGGCACGATTGGGCTGCATATGCTCTGTGTAACTATAAAACATTCCTAATCCCTGCCAAAAAAGCACAGCAGTTACTGTGTGTTACTTTGGCAAACTGATGCTTGCAAGCAAAAGACGTGTGAATGTTGGGCAGGAATCCCAGAGGGCAAGAAGTAGCCCTGACACTTCGGAGAGGAGAATGTTTTGATCAGTGAACCTTCCTCTCACCCCACTCTTTGGCAGCCCCGGTTTATAGGGAGCCAGCAACGACCATGGTAACTTGTCAGCAAGTTAAATGGAGAAATGAAAGGGAGAACTTAAAAAGCTTATGCAGCCTGACTCCATTCATTGCTATAGCAATAATTCCCCATGAAAGCAGTGCAAAGTTTTAGATGATAATGCACTTTTAAAATGCAATACCACTAGCAAAAACCCTCTCTCGTAACTCATGGATCTGTGAAGCCCTTTAATGACATTAATAAGGTTCTTTGCCTTCCTGAAGGAGTTCTCAAGTGGCTGGGAATGAATTTAGTAACTCCTACCTTGCAGTTATAGGAGAGAATCTGGATGCACAAGTGCTTAAACAATAGGAGTTTCAAGAACAGGTTGTACCTTGATATGCGTGAGTCCTCTGCCTTCTCTTACTGCTTCAGACTTCCAAAGCCCACAGAGCAGTTAGAGATGCAAATGCAACTAAAAGTCACTGGCTGTTGTTCGGGTTTGTGCTTTTGAAAGTCCATTCCATACTAAGGTGTTGAAGTAGGAGAAACATTCCCAAGAGACGTGTCCCAGCTAGAGCTGTTGCATGTCAGGGACAGGATATAAACCAGGGTTTTCCCAAAATACATTTTTTGCTCTCCACGGGGTGCAGCTGCCTTCTTACAACAGCCAATGCCTTATCCATCTTCTCTATTTCTCTATAACGGAGAGCTCTTTTTTCACCAGGGCACTGGGGTGGTCACAGGCTGTGAGGTCCTTGCATGTGGCACGGATTTGTGGTGCAGAACAGAGGTTCTGCTGGGATGCCTCCCTCGGAGCCCTCCGGAGAGTCCCTGGAGGTGCAGAGGGGGCTGCCTGCCCCTCCTCTGTGCCCGCGGGGCTCCCGTCCTTCCTCGCGTGACATTTCTGTTCTTCTACACTCTTGAAAAACACAGTCCAATGCATCAGTGGGTTATTTGGCTTGTAAGTACTGTTTTTGTGCTATTTGCTGAGGTGTTAGCCATACCTTCTGTGTTTACATGCCTGGCAGCTAACGATATTGTTTTAATTAAATGCCTTTTGACTAGGAGAATTCAGCTACTTTGGAAAAGGAAAAATATGAAGCAGCTCTGTTATACGGTGGCATTTTAGTGCTACCCTGCTTTTTCTAAACTAATTAAATAAGAACTGAAAAAGCATTTAATTTTAAAGTATGCTAATTTGTCTTAAGGCTTTAGAGTAGCCTTATTACTGTACGTACTTCAGCTGAACAAATGGAAAATTCTGTTCTACTCAGCCCAGATTGAGCTAGTTTTAGTTTTAGGTACTTTTTGGCTATCAATATGTGAATGTGATTTGGATTTTGCTGTAATGGGAAAAACCTAGGGCTTTTACCTTCTGCGCAGAACAGAATAGAAACAAAAATAGCTTTAATTTCTGTGGCTAAACTAAAAGAGAACTGGGAGAATAATTAATTTTAGTTTAAAATTGAAAGTCGGAGGATTTTTTTTTTCTTTCTTTTCAAAATGGGAAAAAATGTGGTTGGCCAAGTAAAAGTTTAGTTCCCCTGAAAAAAAAAAGCTGGTTTATTTTGGGGAAATTCTTGTTATTACTTCTTAATGAAGCTACATGTCAGAATCATTTCAAAAGAAAATGTTGAAAAGGTACTTGCGTTTTTCCCGAATTTTCCTTTCAGCTGAAACTAATTGCTCAATCTAATCCAAATGTTCAAAAACTGTTTCATTCCTCTTGACTCAGGATTTCTCAGTGAAGGTGCAGTCTGGGGGAAAGCCTTCCTGAGCCCCAAGAAAACGTGAATTCTGAGGGGAAAGGCACATGCAGGAGCTGCCAGGAAGGACCATGTAGGTCCCCAGGGCACGGCGGAGTGCAGTGGTCCCACAGCACAGCAGGCCTGGGGAAGAAATCTGGAATCAGGGAAGTGGTTTTCTTGAAGTCAACAGTATCCAATATTATAGGATAGGAAGTCCTATATAATATGACTCTTATAATACTATATAATAGGATATGACATATAATAAAATTTACAATAATAATAGGGTAATTACTATAATATATGATATAATAATAATAGTGTAATTCGTATATGACAGGCTATCCTGTAGTGCAGGATATTCAATATCAGGATGTTCATACCTTGGGGAACATGAAGCTGTGGGTTGCAGGGTAATGAAATAATGATCTCCAGGCCTCTGGTAGCTTGTCATCATCTCTGTCTCTTCACTGTCACTACTCGGGTTTGCAACGAGTGTGGAGAGAGACAGAGAGAGTGCAACATCTGAATCAGCTCAGCTCAGGCGCAGCGACGTGATCTAGCCAGAAAGAGCAAAGCTAAAGGCCACCTGTACCCATCTGCATGTTCAACTCTTCAGGTTTTTGCCTATGTGAGTCATTGGCTTTTTCAAACTTCAGAGTGCATACAGCAAAATCTTGAATTGAACTACCGGTTCAGTCAAACCAGTTTCTCAAATGAGGGAAATATTATTCCTAAATGAACAAAACAAATGTTGCAGCAATAGCAGGGGTGGGTTTTTATGAAGTGAGGGTGGGGATTGGAGGTAGCTGAGCACACAAATGTATTCTCTGTATTTTGTCAGAACAGCCAACACCATGCAGAAGCCCCTTCCTTTCGCTGATCATCAGTCCTTGGGGTGAAAGCCCAACGCTGGCTGTATGCTTGGCAAGACGAGATGGCATTCCAGCTGGAGAGGTTATCACTCTGCCATGAATGGGGTCATTACCCAGTGCAGTCTCAGATAGACTTTGTCCCCACTGCAGAATTGCTTAAAGATGAGGAAATTGCAAGCATGAAAACCCATTATAATGTATAGCTGCACTACGCCTTTCCGTACCCATTATAATGTATAGCTGCACTACGCCTTTCGGTAATGGAAAGTACATGTTGCATCTTGCTGATGTCCAACACTGGCTTGGGGTCCACAGCAGCTTCTAGCAACATCTGCTACAGCAGAATCTCTCAGCAACAATCCACTGCGATATTGTAGCTATGTCAGATGACACCCACCTTCTCATGACCATGGAGCTGAACGTGGCTGCAGGGAGAAGAGAGGGACTCTGGTTCAGTCATACCCAGAAGAGATCTAGCGCCATGGTTCCTAGAGCATCTTCTCAAACTCCCTGAGTGAGGAAAGCCTTGAGTGGGACAAGCCCCATCCCTCCGTTGAAGGGTTTCCACCATGAGGTGTTATTTACACCTGTAAGCCAAGCAAAGTGAATCTTGGGCTATGTGCTCTTGTTTAGTGATCAGACCTCAACGTAAGCACACACCTTGCCCCCCAAATTTCTCTCATGCTCAGGGTCACCATCCTACCAGAGATACCTTTAGGGAAGCCTCCAGCCACTGTTCGTGTGCCTGAGCAGTCTTGGCAGTTGTTTTTGCGATTTTGGTGGTTTAGTACAACAGCAGGAGAGGCCAGATGGGCTGTTAGTGGACTGCGTGTAATGCTCCTAATCTGTACTGGCAATGGGAATATTGGATGAGCTGCTTAAGACAGATGTAGAGATACTTTCTATTAAGTATGTGGTCAGTCTTTATAACTCTGGTATACATGGTTCATATTTCTGGCCATTGAATTCATCAGTTCAATGAATGCAATTTAGATGGGTAATGAAAAGTCCTCTATTCTACCTTAAACTGGCACATAATTTTACCTGTCAACAATCTGCAGTACAGAAGGTTGTTTCTAAAATTCCTGGCTCTAGAAGTTACCGAGATACTTATGGAAATGTATTTAACTGCCAATGAGTCAGCATTCAGAGGTCTGAAACTCATTTCCAGGAATTATGTGATTTACAAGGCTTGACTTCCAAACCTGGCATCTGACATAGCAAGAGAAAGAATAAAGAAACTCTCAAATACAAACCCCAAATGCCTTTCAAATGCAAACCACAGTAAGAAAACAGTCAGTCTCTTGAGACATATCTGTACCTGTCATTTGAAATCGGAAGGTAGTGGAGAAATACACCATCTCAGTCATTTTTAATTTGGGGTCCCAGTTTCTTCACTGATGCCAAGTCCAAAGATCCCACTGAACCAGAAAAACAAAACATTCTTTAAATTTAACCATACT